>NW_026562443.1:2002500-2190975 GCF_027474105.1 Poeciliopsis prolifica
GCTCCTGTCATTTTTGTAGCTAAAAGAATCCTTCAAGACCTGTGTCAGAAGGGAATAGGATGGGATGATGTTGTTCCATCAGTGGTTGCTCAAGAGTGGAAAAGTTGGATGGAAGAATTGCATCTGTTGGACAGCATCAGCATCAAAAGATGTTTGAAATCTGCTGATTTTGGGAAAGCGATGACTGCTCAATTACACCATTTCGCAGATGCGAGTGAGAAGGGCTATGGTGCTGTTACCTACCTGTTATTGCAGAACAGTTTCTCCCAAATGCACAGTTCCTTCATAATGGGGAAGTCCAGGGTAGCACCCTTAAAACCAGTCACGATTCCTCGTATGGAATTGACTGCGGCTGTGTTGGCAGTTCGCATGGACATACTGTGGAAAAGAGAACTAAGGCTACCTCTCCTAGATTCAGTGTTTTGGACAGACAGCACCTCTGTATTGAAATATCTCAATAACAAGACTTCCAGGTTCCGTGTTTTTGTGGCAAACCGAGTGTCAGAGATTCTCAGCGCTTCTGGTGTCTCCCAATGGAGATATGTGGACACAAAAAATAATCCTGCAGACATTGCTTCCAGGGGCATGAAGGTAGAGCCTTTTCTACATGACACTACATGGTTATCTGGTCCTGCATTTCTTACACAGCCAGAGACAGATTGGCCTGTAAACCCAGAGAACTTACAGGAACTTCCACATGAAGACCCTGAAGTTAAAGTATCTGCTTCTGTCGGTGTGTTCCCCAGACAAGATGACGATCATCCTCTGACCTTTTTGATTCGTCGTGCTTCATCGTGGACTCGTCTTGTCAGAGTGATGGGTTGGATTTTGAGATTTAAAACATTGCTTTTGCATCACAAAAGAGAAAAGACATATTTTCCATCTGCATCTGAAACAACCCAGTCTGAAGCTGCTCATCATAGGGTTGAGCTACATACTGGCTTTCTTTCATTGGGAGAGATTGAGGATGCTGAGATGCAGATAATCAAGTTCTGCCAGAAGGAAAAATATTCTGAAGAGATCTCCTGTCTCCAAAAGGGAGAGAATGTTAAACGAAGCAGTCACATATATAAGTTAAATCCTGTGCTGGTGGATGATGTGCTGCGTGTTGGAGGACGTCTCAGTAAGGCTGCCATGTCTGAAGATTCTAAACATCCTATCATTGTAGCTAAAGATCTTCACATTGCTTATCTTATTCTCCAATATATTCATAAAGAGGTGGGTCATGGAGGTAGGAACTTCATGCTGTCAAAGCTTCATCAGAAATATTGGATTCCTGGTGCTGGTACATTGATTAGAAAGATCATGTCAAGGTGTGTGATCTGCAGACGGCTTTGTGGAGCTGCAGGCCAGCAACAAATGGCTGACTTGCCTGAAAGCAGAGTGACCCCTGAGAAACCCCCCTTTAGTTTTGTTGGAGTAGATTATTTTGGTCCATTTGAAGTGAAGCGTGGAAGAAGTATTGTGAAGAAATATGGAGTTATCTTCACATGTTTGGCGATAAGAGCAGTACACATCGAGGTTGCTTCATCTCTCGACACAGACTCTTTTATTAACGCCTTACGACGTTTCATTGCAAGGAGAGGCCAAGTACAAGAACTGCGGTCCGATAATGGTACCAACCTTGTGGCTGCAGAGCGAGAACTGAGACGAGCTATTGAAAATTGGAATCAGGAAAAGATCTCTGATATGTTGTCGCTGAAGGGAGTGAAATGGATCTTCAATCCTCCAACTGGGTCGCACCATGGTGGAGCATGGGAGAGATTGATTCGTTCCATCAGAAAGGTTCTTACTTCCACTTTGCAAATACAGCATTTGGACGAGGAAGGTCTGCAAACTGTTCTTTGTGAAGTGGAGTCAATCCTCAATAGTAGACCTATTACATTGGAATCCACCGATCCAAATGATCTGGAAGCTCTAACACCGAACCATCTTCTCCTACTCAAGTCTAACCCAAGTTTTCCACCAGGTTTATTCCAGAAAGAGGATGTTTATGCAAGGAAACGATGGAGACAGGTCCAATACATATCTGATCTGTTCTGGAAAAGATGGATTAAAGAATATCTGCCTCAACTTCAACAGCGCCAAAAGTGGATGAAGATTAGACGCAACTTTGTTGCTGGAGATGTGGTTCTTATAATGGATGACTCTGCACCTCGTGGTTCCTGGATCATCGGCAGAATCACAAAAACTGTGCCAGACAAAAATGGACTTGTACGTCAGGTCTGGATTAAGACTCCAACCAGCCACTTATGCAGACCCATCACAAAGATATGCCTTCTTCAGGAGACTTCCGACCAATGAAGACAATGCATTCGACCGACCTCTTGACATGACCTTTTGACTTGACTTTACCACAACTAGATGTACATCGCAGACTGACTATATTTAGGCTAAGTGCTGGTAACCTCTGGCCTATGACTGACCGATTGACTATGGATGGACTATTTTGTAAAAAAAAAAAAAAAAAAAAAGGGAAAAAGACTGTTTTGACTATTGAAAATGACTTTCATGGACTATTTGAATGTAATGTCTCAATGTGAGTTTTGATGTCGTGTATATCTTAGGTAATGGTGTTGAATGAGTAATTATTACTGTGTAATGATGTAATAATTAGGGGCTGGAATGTTGTGGACAGGTGTAGTGAGGATCACGTGATGTTGTTGGTGATTATAGATCAGCTGTTGCTCACCTGGGTGATCTTAGTGAGTGGGTGATGGGGGAAGGTTTACTTTTTGCTGACCGCATCCATTTAGCACATTTTGTCTTTATTCACTGTTTTTTCTACGGATCCGTTTTTATGCTGTGTGGACACTGTGAAGTTTTGGATATTGACAAAATAAATAAACTTAAATGCAACTTGGATTGCTCTTTTGATCAGCTGGCGCGTCAACAAAGATTCCCCTATTCAGCCGCTCGGCGACCTGGTTTGGCAGTCGCTAATAACTACTGTTAGCTATATTAAACTGTACTTTTTTTTTGCTTTAAAACTACTTCCTTGACAGAAGGAGGAAGTGTGTAAGGATCCAATTTTGCTAGGTTGTAGTGATAACATTAGTTTAGCTCTTCAGTTCCTGTTTTGTGGATGATTCAAAGCTATGTTTTAACTGGGTTGCCAAGTAAAATCTTAATCTGGAAATGGTCAGGTAAAAGGGACTACGCCAAAACAGAATAGAACTGACCGAAGAAACGATCGATGGTCCAAAATTTATAGTCCAAAAGATAAATTAAGAAAGGCTGGAGAACCTGCAGTAAACCTGCATGAAGTATCTGCATAAAGCCAGAGGAACTAATCTTTTGTTACAGTTGAAGGCATGTTGACTTCTACAAAAAGCCATTGTTTCAGCTTTAAAAAAATTATATGACTCGTGATAAAGTTATGCTGGACTGTCAGGATCATTGGAATATAGTTAAGGTTAGAATTATTAGCTCCCCAATGAAATCATACAAAACTCTTCACATTTCCATAGAACTGATTGTAACACAAAACTATTCATATCTGTATTGCTACCAAAAGAACTAAATCATAATTTCCACAGTTTCATCAGTAGATTATACTGATGTTCCAAATTGAAACAAGATATCTAAAATATGACAAGAACAAAAGTTATTTTATATTACATATTTTACACTATTAAACCTCCTGAGATTTAATAATGAATGGTCTTACAACTGGCAATGCCTTTCTCTGTATACTGTGTGCGTATCATATGACTTATTTTTGAGCATTACCTTTATTAATTACCAACTACGATGCTCAAACCTCCAACATATATGTTTAAGGAAGTAAAAGTGAGGTTTTTGTTTTCTTAGGGGAATACCTATATTTACACCTCCTTCTACATCTGCAGCACATGATTGTATTTGATGTGAAATGTACATGTGAAACAGCAGCTGCTGAATCTGTATCCCACTCAGCTTCTCTGAGTGAAATCAGAGTTTTTCTTCCCTGGTGAGCTGAATGACTCCTGTGTGTTGACTTACTGATGGAGATCCATTGAAACAATAAGCTGTGGCTTTTCATCTACACACACTGCCTTCCTCCATATTGATGAACCTGGAGTTTCACTGACAAGAAACTCACGCTGGGTTGTTGCTGTGTGTTGTAGCTCCAGTTCTATTATTCTATCTATTAGTTCTATTAAAGCTCCAGACCCAAACTGTTTATTTTATACAACCTGTGTTGAAACATGACCTCTGTGCCAGTTACAGATGGGGCATTTGTTTAGTCTCTGATTGAGTTCGGAGCATGACCTTACCATTTACCTTCAGAGACTGGATAAGTCTTGCTCAGCTCAGTCGGAACAAAATGGTCTTCCGGCTGTTTTCACTCAAGTCAGCTGAATTGATTTGAAGCGCGACTTTTCTGTGAGACACATGGGGAACACATGACTAGGCTTGCCACAATAACAAATTTTGCTGAATAATAAATTGTCAGAGTAATTGTTGTAAATGATATTTTTGTGACCTTTTTCCAAGTAATTGACAAGTCGGTGCAATTTTTCCCAGTGAACTTTATTTTTGGGAAGTACACTTCACACTGGAACTGGAAGACATTTTCAATATCCAAAGATAAAACAACAACCAGAAATAATAAATAAGATGGAAATAAAAAAAACACACACAAACGAAACGATGACTAAAATAGATTGTCTCTCTGTAAGCAAAGCTGTCATTCATAAAATATTAAAATACAATAGGTCTGTGTGGACTACTTAAATAAGTTATTTTGAGAAACCAATCAATTCATGGCTAGAATGGAAATCAAATTCATTTTAATTTATAATGCGGTTAATTGCTCATTGCGACCGACTTGGGCATGACCAACCAAGCTCAGTAGTTTGGAAGAAAAGGGAAGATGAAGATTTTCTGTCTATTTCATGTCAGTAAATTGTCACAGTCTCATCTATTGGTATGCAGATGGGGAAAAAAGAAATGAAAGCATTCATATTGTTTGTATGTGTCAGTCTGAATGAAAATGTCCATGTTTCAGCAACAGCTTTTTACATAAACCCAATTAAGTTTCTTCCATAAAAGATGACCCACATGGTGGGTGGGTTAGGGCAGTCCGCCAGCTGCCCACCTGGTTTCAGGGTTAAAGTATTAAAAGTTGACAAAAAATATGAAAATACAAGTAGATGTTGTCGTTAAATTGTTTTTTTGTATATTTTAAATGTTGTGTGAATCTATATGCTTCAGCCGCCTGTCGCTTTGCCTCTGTCACACTGGCGCTTTCCCACTGTGAGACAATAAAGGAAATTACTTTTCTACCTGATAAAGTTTGATCACACACGGCGCTGCTGGAACACGTATTGAGAATGCATAAGATACACGAACACGTTACTCTATTGCACAAAGATGCATGTGTTCACATCAGTCTCAACTGTAATCACAACATAAACCTTAGAAAGCGAGTCTATAACTCAACCTTTAGTCAGGTTCACATCGAGCAAGCAGTGAGGCTGATGCAGCGTTGGAGGAGTGTTCTCTGAAAACACATGATTTTTATTAAAAGTTCTGGCTGTGTTTTGGTTTTTCTGCAGGAGCTGTGGTGTACCGCGTGCCGCTGACCTGGGGTCAGAATAAACTCCCCTGGAAGCTGCTTCATGCCACTCTGATGTTGGGCTCCCTGATCATGTCCGTCTTGGGACTCTGTGCCGTCTTCGAGGTCCACAACGCCAAGAACACCCCCAACCTGTACTCGTTACACAGCTGGATCGGAATCACAACCGTGATTCTTTTTGCACTTCAGGTATCTGGCTTCAAATAGGACAAAATACATCTTGTCGTTTTCATTAGTGTTAATGTATTTGTTCTTTTTATCATTTCTGACCCACCAGTGGGGCGTGGGGTTCGCAGGCTTCCTCTTGCCCTGCTCTCCCGTGTTGCTCCGTAAACTCCTGAAACCCGTCCATGTGTGGCTGGGCGGCAGCATCCTGCTGCTCTCCACCGCCGCCTGCATCTCAGGCATCAACGAGAAACTCTTCTTCGTCCTGTGAGTTCTCTTTGTGTTGCTTTTAAAACTTTGTACCTTTGACATAACATCGTGATGTTCAATCGTAACATCTGCTTCTTTCTACAGAAAAGGCAACGTCACATACTCCAGCCTTCCACCTGAGGGTGTGTTAGGAAACGCATTAGGGGCTTTAGTCGTAGCCTTTGGCCTGGTCGTCCTCAAGATTCTAGCCAACATCCAATGGCAGAGACCAGATTCCAGACCTGGGGAAATAGCTTACACGGTGGGTGTCTGAGACAAAAATAGCCGATTTGATTCAGTCAAATTATAGTGTCCTTAAAGCTCCAATATGCAACTTTTATTAACAATGTTTTTTAAATATTTGTTAAAACTGTTGCCATGTTGTGACTGAGAAATAATCTCTGAAAAGATTGCTCTCCTTCACCTCGTCCCTGTCTGGAGAAAAGCACAGCTCCTGAAGAAAAACAACCAATTAGTGTTAATTCTCATGTACTTGCTGCTAAATGTGCTAACGACAGAGAAACAACTTACCATTACAGAAAAACAGTTTATCTGCCATCATCATGGCCATGCTCATTAGCCTGAGCATTCACTACAGGCTCTGCTAGCTGCAGTATAGCAGAGAGCAAGGAGAGAATGAGAGAGTGAGGATGAGCAGCGCCACAGGAAGGAGAGAGTGATTGACAGCACCAAGACCCACTCTGATTGGTTGTTTCTTGGTAGCACTGGGAACTCATTTTTTTTCCACAGATTATGTGTCATACCATACTGTCGTGACATAGCAATAGTTTCAACAAATATGTAAGAAGAAATGATCAAAGTTGCATATTGCAGCTTTGTTTTATTTGATATTGTGAAAAGTTTATTTTGCAAAAGTGGGAACCCAGACATATGCTTATTGAACATAATTAAAATAAAGAAATGAAGAAGTATTAATAACTGATGTATTTTGTCTTCCAGCCACTTCAAGATGAAAATGACTAAAAGTCGAGGAACTGGAACCAGTTCACTGCTAAATCAGTGCAGTCAGAAAACATAGTTGGTTCCCCGATGATGCTTAAAGTTTAAAAATAATCACCTTGTTATCGATGTAAATATATATTTAAGATTGCTTTTTCACCCAAATAAAACAATTTCATCTGATTTCTTTCTCAGATTAATCTGTCCCATGATGCACTGCACCCTGCCCTGACATCCTGTAGAAATGACTTCTCTCCATGCTGTTGAATGCAGCTCTTTAAGTCGTTAACCTGGATTGTTAAGCCTTTCATAACTAATTAAGTTTATTTGTGTAAAACATTTCAGTAACAAGGCAGTTCAGAGTGCTTTACATCATAAAAACACAGAAATACAAAATCATAAAAAAACCAAGATATACTGGTTTTCTCTATTGTTGACTGTATCGAACACTGTGATGAGTGCCATCACCAAAATCATCAATACACATCAAATATGTTGGTCAATGTTCCATTTATTATAGTTTAAGATCAACTCTGTACAGTTAGCCTTGATTTAAGTTATTTTCATAAGTATACTACATGCATTTATGATCTGAATATAAACACAAACATATATGAATATGAGTATATATTGTCATAACTACTTATGGGGTCCACGTCTTTTGCAATTTTCATTACGAAGCCACTGAAGACATCCTTACTGATAATCAGATTAGTCCACTTAAATTTCCTGAGATTACTGACAGTTACAGTATGTATGTTTTTCTTCCATGACTGATTTTGACTTGATTTTGTGCCACTGAGATAATTTCGCAGTAGTAAAAAAAAAAAAATTCAAGGAGGTCAGCCATTAATATTGGTAAGAGAAATATTTGTCCTTTCCAGAACAGTACGTAAGAAGAAGTAAGCCTTAGTTGAAACAGTTATAAGAAGTTCTGTTTGCAACGTGTGGACCGAGATTCATGTTGTCAAATACGCCCCAAAATGAAACCTTTTAGTGTGTTTGCTGTGGAACTCTGAGACTGCGAATCTACACCGACTATCTTCCCTAAAAGTCTGGCAGTGGGGTTCTTCTTCCAACAGAATGACGACCTCGTCCAGAGTCATCTGGGTTGGGCACTCTGATCGGGTTTAGAGGGTTTGAATGAAGTGTTTGTTTAGGACGGTTCGGCCAGAGAAAACTAAGACAGGAGGTGTCATGAGACTATATGAGTTAATCCTGGCTGAAAGAGTGACAGTTTAGATTTGAGGTGTGACATCAAGCGAGGGCCGGGATGAGCTGGAACAAACTCATGATGAATCAGTGAGAATAGCAGAGCAGAGGGTGATGGGAGTGGCTGAAAGTGAAAGTGGTAGAACACGTGACCCCCTGACAGAGAGGAAGCCACAGAGACCACCTCCTCTCTGAAATGATCCCAGGTGCATAAGTCACATGATGGCAAAAAAAAAAAATCCACATATTGACGACGCATAGTTAGCTAAGAGTTTTCGGGATCACTTAACAATGATCGCAAAATAAAACTTCACATAGATCTGCAACAGACAGAATGCCATGGCATCGAGTCTGTGTGACGTTAAGCTGACAGAGTGAGAAAAATAATCATAATATAACCGCCACCTGTTTCTCGAAATTTTTCTCAGGACAAATTGCATCATTTGTTCGTAGAACATGGCAACATTCAGATCAATCATCAAATAGGATGAAATATTTCATAAATATGCAGGAGCCAAATCATGACTCCTATTAAGTAAAATTCAATTATGGGCCTTTATAAAGAGAAACTGACTTTGTTCTCTCTTGTTTCGAGAACTGGCAGAAACTAAACTGTAGATTTATTAGCAGAGAGAATATATATTTTACATATCCAAGCAACAGCATTTCAGCTTTAAGCCACATTTTGTAGGATCCAGTAATAACTCTGATCACCATCTGCTCCAATCAGACCCACAAAAGGTTTTGCGACTTTATGATTTGTTATATTAAAGACACATCATATCTCATCTGCTGTGTGTGAGTCAATAGGGCAAAAGGTTTAGCCAACCAGCTGTGGAGTCAGAACCACATCATTGAAAAATACAAAGTTAGATTCATTTGGTTCATACAGAAGTTACTGATTCTGCTTTTGAAAAGTTGAATCACATTTTGATTGTTACAGATTCTCATGTTGATGTTTTTAGCACTTGATAAACTCAGACAACAAAAAGCAACTATGTGATAATTCTTCACAAAAAATATTACTGAAAACTGTGAACCTTTTTCAGTTGTATATAAGCATTAAGTAAATATCGGCTGATTCCATAAATTATAATATGACTGAAAAGTTCCTTTGTCAGTTCCATCACCAACTGAAAGACATTATATAGACTAATTAGATTACATATGTTTTAACATATTTATATTTCGCATTATGTCTAAAAGAATATTTTAGAAAGCTACTATTAATCTCACAAGCTTGATCAGGACATGTATCCTGATGTATTGAATAAGACTGTCTGGCATTCGCATATAAGTTTAATTGTATAGTTCTCTGTCTTCCTTTTCCCATCAAACAACCTCCAGGTTGGAGATATCTCTCTACCAGAAGCGGCATGATGTGTGCTGTGAGAAGGATCAGAAAGGAGAGGATAATCTGACACTTATGTGGATTAAAAGAATCGCATCCAGCAGCGCAGGGCGGAACATTTCGGGGCATCCGCGATCCGAGTAGAAAAGGACGATCGTCTGCCACCAGATGGCAGCAGAGAGCAGGCCAGATCAGGCTGAGAACACGCGAGATGTTGAACGAATAAGATACCTGAGCTGAAAACTGGAGGCTCGCCACTGAAACAACCGGTCGATGATTATTTACATCTTTAAGAAAAGGTAGATGAAAACATATTTTTTCCCAAGCCTGACTGTCCTTTGCTACATTTAGAAATTGTTGTGTTTCCTATCAGAAATCAGTTTTATTGGTTGAATGACAAATTGAAATCTACATTTATTTAGGGTTGTGAATTGAGTTGAGTTTTTCTCTGAGTTGAATTGATGAACCAAAATAACTGAGTGTATCCAGATGGATAGCTGTATTTCATGTTATAATTTGCCCTTCATGCAGAGTATATTAATCTTCACATAAAGTATTGGTACACTGAGCCCACCTCAGTGTTCTGTCACTTTGCAGCTGTTAGACCTCATTGTCCCCCCTGTGGGACAATACCGGATGCTTCTGTGTTTCTGTTCTGTGTTTTGGTCTCTTCCTGTGTCTTTAGATGTCTCCACTGGATTGGGAAAAACATTTTCTGTGTTTTTATCTGTTTATCTTGGAAAAAAGTTAATGAAAAAAAAGAAATATTTTGAGAAGTGACTAATTTATTAAGACGTAAATTATTTGTAGCTTATATTGTTTGGGAAAGTTTTACTGGGTTTTCTGAGATCTTTGGGGAAAGAAAATTAAATACATTTCTGTTTTAATTTCTTCTTTGCCAAAGTAACCATTGAGTTTGTTGTTTGCTACTGACAATAATGTTGTAATGATTTTATAAAGTCTCTCAAATTTTCTGTGGTTAGGTGAAGGCGTCATCCAGAACTGTTCTCTAAACGTTGCAGCTGGGCCAGAGCCCATTATCGGACACGGTCAGTGGGCGGGGCCTCAGCGGTTTGGGCCACTCCCTCCACTGGTCCTGATTTGCATAAAGAGCAGTGAAAGTTCGGAGCGCGGCAGAAAGAGGAGCAGCTGACTTCAGGACCCAGAGAAGGAGCTTCATCTCGCCAGAGGGGGAAATTACAGTAAGTTCAGCTGCAGTTGGAACTTCTCAGTCTCTGAGCCCAAACTTTGAGTCCGTCTTTAGAAAAGCCTTTTCAAACCTTCATTTATTCTGTGCATGACATGCTTGTGTGTTGTAATCTGCACTGATTTAATGTCAACACAGTTTAAGAGCACGGTGGAAATAATTTCAGAACCCAAGGAGTCTGTTTCTATGCCTGAGCTGACTTTCAGTTGACAGGCCCTGACTGTGGGAGCTCCTTTTTATGCCTCAGATTGACTACGTTTCTCCATCAGATAAAATGGAGCCTGCTTGAAATCACAAAGCGATTTAGCTTTTTCTTCTTAGTGGCTGCTTGCACTGTTTGGCAAGGGTCACTCAAAGAGCTGCTGGCATTCCTGCAAATTGACATGTTGACCTTTTCAGTCAATCCTTGGACCCCTTCCATCCCCGGTGGGGGAAAAAAGGTTCACGTCACAACAAACCCTTAAATAGTCCTTAGAGCAGAGCTCCTGTAGGAAAATATCAGACATCATAATTCCCGTTTCATATTCAGGTTTTCTGATCCGTGTTTAGTTTTCCCTCAAACCAAAGGAAATCCTGCACAGCCTCAATGTGCTCAGATGTTTCAGCTCCAGCGTCACCCAGTCTGCATGCCTCATGATCGCTGTGGGAAGAGAGAGCCGCTGAGAAAACCCAGCTCGGATCAAAGCACAACTAACTGCCTAATGATGGCGGTCCAGAGGCCGGAGCCTCATTCCACCCGTTCCCTGTGTGCGGATCAGCTTGTGTAACTGCTGCCACGTTACAGTGAGGAAAGCAGAGAGTCTGGAGCCAGATGTTTTCACACCACACAGGACAGACACATCTGTGGTGAAGTCATCCAAAAACATCAGTTTCCTGCATGTTTTTCAGTCCAGTAGTGGATGTTTTCTTGATTCTTCACGTGTTAATCCTGTTTTATGGCTGTTTGTTTTGTTTCTACATGTGAGGCTTAACAGTTTAAAAAAAAAACATGACATCCACCAGCTGCAGTTTCTATGTTTGCAGTCCAGGACTTTAACTGGACAGTTGGGAACTATATGTAACCGGTCCTGTGGGTTCTTCTGGGATGTGAGGTGGTGTCTCTGTCGACCCAACTCATTCTATGTCCTACCTGTAGAACACAGGGTTGCTTCACCGGCCATATTTTAGGGTGCGTTCACACCATCCCTGTTCAGTCTAGTTTGTTTGCCTAGAAAGTGTGATTTGTTTGGGGATATTTAATTGAACTCTGACAAAGACCAGAAAGGCAAACTTTTGTCCACTTACAGACCTGGGATTGGTTGAAGTGAACTTTTGTGCTGTTCAATTGTACATGTGGATGTCAAGTGGACCAGAGACCTCTACAAAAAAGTGGTCTTCAGTGCAGTGCATCCTGGGGAAATACAACCAAAACAAACACAGTACCTTTGAGATAGCGGGAGAAATGGCTTTTACCATTGACTAAACACACATACAACCACTAAAATCTGATGGCACTTATTTTTATTTACATTTTGTGAAGAAAAAAGTGACACTCAGTCACTTCCTCTGAGGTGTTTGTGTTGTTTCTTTTACTGGTTTTTGGTGCAGTGCCGCCAGAGGTGACGGGGTGAACAGGTAGCTCAAAGGATTTTGTTCATCTAACAGAGCGCAGTGTGACAGCGAACCGCACCAGTTGAAATTGTAACAAATGTGGCAATTTTGGTCTCTGGTCAAACCATGTTTACTGGATTATCGGGTGTGAAAACACCCTAAGCTCTTTGATAACAGCTAATTCAAAAAAGGTTGTGTAAAGCTGACTGAATGATCTGGCACCCTATAAACTTTTAGTTTTGTGACACTGAACAGGCACTGTCCCTTAAATTTACACTGTTCCAGTGTCTCTTTTTCAATGTCTATTAATGGAGTTGCAGTTGAGTGTGTTACCAGTTTGTTTGACTGTGACTGCGGTCGGGTCAGGTCGGGTCTGGTCGGGTCAAGTTGGGTCAGGTCGGGTCATTTCCACTCATACACCTGCAGACTCCAGTCTTCACTCTAACACTAATAGATTTTTTTGCGCCGACCCAACTTGCCAGCTGACTAAAGTGCAGACTGATGGCGCCTTTATCTGACTGGAAATTTAGGCCAAAATTGGGGCGAATATTGTCCCAATCTTTAATCGACTGCTAGCAACTTTTAATGACTATTCCTTCTTACTTATTTTTGTTTTAACAGTTTCTATCAAAATGTTGGCCAAACCAAAGCTATCCTACTGCGTTGGGATCTTCTTGGTGGTGTTGAGGCTGGCCCACGCCCAGTACGAGTACCTTGGCTACCCGCCGGGCTACCCAGACCCTGAACAGGAACAGTACACCCCCCCGGTCCTCGCTTCAGATACCCCCAGGATTCAACTTCGACTAGCAGGACAAAAGAGGAAGCACAATGAGGGTCGAGTTGAGGTTTTCTACAACGGTACTTGGGGTACTGTCTGTGACGATGACTTCTCCATCCATGGTGCCCAGGTGGTGTGCAAGGAACTGGGCTACCAGGAAGCAGTGTCATGGGTCCCATCTTCTAAATATGGGAAAGGAGATGGTAAGGCTCAGACACTAACAATACATCACATCAATTACTTTTGTACATGGTATTTATTGGGGTAATACATCCCAGTGGTGTGTAAACTAAGGTTGGGCGACTGCACAAATTTATTGACCATTGATAATAGGCCGAGCCATTCACCAGTCGACTTTAGTAGGGATTTTCTTTTTTTTTCTGGCCTTTGAGTTACTGTCTTAATTAATAACAATGCTTGACTGAATCCACAAGATGCAGCCCATGGAAAAAAAAAAAAAAAATCAGTTTTTCATGGTGCATGCAAACTTGCAGCTGCAAGCAAAGCTTTTATTTTCCCCAGAATTCCTCCAAGTTCAGTGATGATTTATTTACTCAAACTTATAACAGAAAGGCAGCATCTTATAGGAAAATACATTTATTTAAATGGTACCCTGAACCTGTGATGGACTGGTGACCAGTCCAGGGTTTACCCTGCCTCTCATCCGTTGACCACTGGAGATCTAGTGCAGAGTGTGTTGGATAATAGATGGACTGATGGTATCTTGAACGTGGGGAGGCAAATAAACACAAAGTACAAATTTTACAGAATCGAGTATGACTGTAAAATATTAAAAATAGAAAAATATATATATGTTGCAGGTTTAAGCCTCTATGAGCAATTTGCCACAACCAAAGTAAATAAACGACAGAAAAATTCAAAAACTATACAGAATGAGGACAAGCAGGATATAGTAACATGCTGATGGTAACAGTTACTTGATTGGTTGTTTCTATTCTGGGGTCGACTGTGGAACCTCTGGATATGATGATGATGGAAAGAAGGACTTTACATAAAATTAAGAAAATGAACAAACCTGATCATCATCTTCATGAGACTGACTTAGAAAAACTGAGTGTCTTCAGTCAGAGGCTTCTTCAAGTTTGCTATAATACAAACTGCTTCAGGAAATCTTTCCTGCCTAAAGCCATCACCATTTACAGTAACTTTTTGAAGAATTTTAATTGATATGAGCCACAACATTTAATTGCCCTTTCGGATCAATAAAGTATGTTTTGGTTGTTGTGTAAAATGGCACTATGTGTCTGGAACTGGACTTTTGTGTTCTAAGTTGGCAAATAATCGCTCCGCCTAGAAAATGTCGGCTGTGCGAGTTTATTAGCCATAGTCATTTGTTGATCTGAACATTGGTTGGGAAAATGTTACATATCGCAAAACCTTAGTGTAAGCTTGAAATATCGTATGGCAACAAAACCAAGGCAGAGTGCTGAACGCTTTACAATATGATGAAACCTGAATTTCTGTTTTATCCCATAAGGACCCATCTGGTTTGACAATCTGCAGTGCACTGGAAAAGAGAGGACGCTGGCTCTGTGTCCATCCAACGGGATTGGTGTTTCAGATTGCAAACACACCGAAGATGTAGGCGTGGTGTGCAGCGACCGCAGGATCCCTGGATTTAAATTTGTCAACACATTGCCCAATCATGTGGAGGTAAACTTCAGCAAAAGCTGCATCCGTCTTTTATATTTTCTTTTCATGATTCTGCTTGTGGTTTGTGGGCCTTGGAAATACCAGCTGGTGATTTTGGGTTGTTCTGATGTAACTTCTGTCCAACAACAGCTTATAAATGTAGTTTTTCATGTTATTTGACAAACTGACCTCTTCTAAATGCATAATCCAATTTATTGAATATGGCTTTACTTCCTTTCTAATTTCAAAATAGGAGAACCTCCAAAAACAGAAGAGTAAAACATTCAAGTTCTCTTTGGCAAAGACATATCATGGTTATAAATTATGAATTATTTCATTAGGAATAGGTGAGATATTTTGTTGCATCATGAGGCTTTATGAGTCCTTGTGGTGAATATGCAGTCTTCACTTAAAGTAGGGTTTGTAATCAGAATTTCTGATTTTCTGAAAGTTGAAAACAAATCTAAATTCTAGGTCAATAACAATCATTATTATTGGTAAAATTGTCAGAAGAAGATCCTATTTATATAGCACTTTTTCAGCAACAAGGCAGTTCAAAAGTCTAGTTTGTAGAAAGGTTTTCAAGCACAAAATGTTTTGTCCCAACGCTTTACTCAGAGTCATTAAGGATGTTTTTACAGCTGGTAGTCCAGCAGACTCAAGTCATTTGGGGGCCAAATTTACGATTGTTACATTTTCAGTTGATGTGGTTTTCTTTCAAACTGCACTCTGCCAAGTGATCCAAACTAACTGAAAAACCTGCATCAAGAACTACTAAAGGATGTGACAAGAATACTTCTGAAGAAGACACTCAGTGCAACTTCCATCTTCACAAAATGCAAACCAGATAGCACCAGATTTTAGAGGTTGAAGGATTTCTCTTTTGTATTCAGGAGAAAGCCATGAGCCGTTTCTCCTGCTTGCACCAGACTCTTGTTTTTGTTTTGGTTCTATTTGCCCAGAATGTCTTGTACTATAGTTTGCTTCCTGCTCTTGGAGTGGTCTCTGATCCACTTGCATTCATATATGCATTGGAACTGTGCCAGAATTCACTTCAACTGAAGAGATGTCGAGGTTTGTAGGAGGACCAGAGTTCATTTCTTTTGTCTGCGTCGCAGTTCGATTGAGCATTAACACCTCCTCAATCAAAGTCTCCAAAGTCTTCTAAAGCCAGTGTTGAGTTCACACCAAACATGTTTTGAGCCTTAAGGGCGTCTGATTTACATTCAAGGTGTGTGGGGAGGCGCATGGTGCCGTTGCGGGGTGTTTCGAGTGTTTAGATTTGAAATGTTTGGAGTGTTTTGAGCGTTTGAAGCACCGAGCACATCCAACGTGTCCGATGCTCCACATAGATTTTGAAGGTAAACCGGATGCGCCTGACACAGGAGAGGTAAAGGAAAAAGGCTGCAAGATTTGACTTATACAAGGGACAGCTTAGACCGAATGCTTGTCAAAAAAATGTAAATGGGTAACATTCAAATTTAGATGGGACAGACTGTGTGGCCTTGCCCTACCGTCTAGAAGACCTCAGACTCTGTGTAAGGGTTGTGATGATGCATATGTTAAGAAAACTTTACAAATAGTGTGATGCAATTCTATCAAACTATAGGACTGTAAAAATGTCTTGTTTTAAAAAAATTATAAAGTTTCCTGATATGTTGGAAGTCAAAAAGTCTTGATGCTTCATATTCACCATGTTACTTACAGCAGAGGATCTCCACACAATCCCTACATGGGAAATTCTTAGAGTCAGACTTTTTGTATTCAATAAACATTTACCCAACCCAAATCTCAGTAAAGTGGACCCGAGGTGTTCACAGGGAGTTGGAACCACAGCTGCCTGTGCATAGCTCCAATCTGTGAATGCTTGAGGTCTCCTCTGAAAAGGCTTCTAACTGCCGCTTGCAATAGTTCACACCAAAAATACCCGAAGCAGCATTAATACACATACCGTCTATTTTACAGTCACTATTTCACAATAGTGACTGTAAAACAGACTTTAACTTAACACTGCTGTAGAAGCTAACATCTTCTGTCTTGCTTTGTCCACACTTGGAGTGTGTGCGTGTGTGTGTGCGTGTGTGTGTGTGGGGGGTGAAGGGGTGGTGGTGGGGGGGGGGGGGGTGGTGTTTGGGGAGGGGGGCAATCAGTTTCACAGAAAATAAACGTAGCTCCCGGATTGTTCTGAATTTGCAAACACCAGCCAACAGTGTGTCGAGTAGCATTGTGCCCAGTCATTTCAGCTTACCACGCTGTGATCCACAAATAGGCAGATTTTCCATGAATAAATTGGAGTTATGTTCCACAGAAAAATCCAACAGTAGTGAATACTGAGGCTGTACTTAGAATGTTTGTGTCAGATGTGACCATTAAGTGCTGCATTCAGAAAACAGTACTGCTAATAAAAATCTCTGGGTTTTGTACTGCAAAACTCAAAATTGATAGCTAATCACTGGGTCCTTTAAAAATAGTCCTGAACAGGTAATTATGAGCTGTGTTTTGCTCGTAACTCAGTCTTTTAGCCAACCTTTTTAAAGCCCTTATGACTAGACTGAGCAGCAAGTTCTGAGCTACTACCGTCAGCCCGATGTGTTCTGCACTCCTTGCAGGCCTCACACATTCCAACGTGTTGAGCTCACTGCAGATCGAACTTAATGCTGTGACTCTTAACCTTTTTTTTTTTTGTCTTCTCCTCGGTTAAGCTTAGAAACCAACACAGACGTTTCCTCCAGAAATTAATAGTGACTGTAAAATAGAGTTTAGCTTAAGAGGGAGTAATGGGCATTTATGAAGCAAGCAATTAATAACTGTGGTACCACACTTGCCTACAGAAACTTGCTTGGTGCCAAGCAAGTTTGACAAGTCACATCAATTGATCAAGTCAATACAGAAGATTTATTAAAGGGGCAGTATTATATAAAATGGACTTTTTTGAGCTTTACATCATGTTATAATGTTATTCCAGGAGTTTTGCCTTGATTCTTCTATGCATGTTTGAGAAATACTTTAATCTCCCGTGGCAACCATTCAGCTGTGTATAACACCTGGATGGACTCAGCTCCGCCGTTGAGGTTCAGCTCCTCCTCAGCGCTGCCGTTTCCAAGCTTCAGAGCTTCCGTCCCACAGAGCAGTGACTCCCCCACTCGGTTCCTTGAGACTAGCCAGTATTAATTAGCAAACATCTGGCAGAACTGAACACCAGCTGAGCTCAGTATAGGAGCACTGGTTAAAATGTTGCGAAAGGGTTAATAGAACGTCAATGTTGTGATGACTTCCCAAAGGTGTTGTGTTGGAAAGAGCAAGATTTTCTTAAAGAGACAGAGGCCCAATTTCAAGGTATTTAATTACAAAGTAATTTTTATTTCATGTCATATTTGAAATTTGCAGCATTTTTATAACAACTGAAGGAAACATAGTTACTTGATTGACGCTGGAAAACCCATAACACTGTCCTATTAAGGTCCCGATCAGTACATAAAAATTTTGCTTGGATATTTCAATCTAACAATTGTTTGCTTTGACATTCCTGTTTGAGTTAAAAACAACAAGCTCAGATCACAGGAGGTTTTATTTCAGACACACTGTTGTTTGGACTAGTGTGTGAGCTGTTCCATGGTGTTATTGCTTAGTGTATTTTGGGGGAAACGTCTGTGCGTCTGAACAGATGATATTATTTGTGAAAGGCTGATTTACAACAGTAGTTGTTCTCAAACAGCAAAGAAACTCAATATGAAGAACTGTTTTATATGTCACTGAGCTGATATAGAGACAGTGTGAGCTGCTCTCCATGGCACGACAGGAGAGCTGCAGACGTTTTCAAATCGATATTTATTTGGAAAAATGAACTGAAAAGGATGGAATATTTGTGTGCTACTTACTACCAAACGAATATGGGATTATTTCAAACAATATTATAGTGAATTGAATTGTAACATTCTTAACAATACTTCGCCTAGAAGAAGAAGAATAGAAGAAGAATAGCATTTATTGTCATTGAACAGGATTCAACAAAATTTCTATTGCAACTCCCGTGCAAAAAGTCAAAATCATTTTCCGTTTGTGAGGTGGAAGTGGTGCACCGATAAATTGGCCCAGATTTCCTTGATTTTGGGAGATCAGGGATCAGCAGTGATTGCAGTTAATAAAAATCACTCCACTGTTCCCAACTCTGCAACTTTATTGCAATATTTATCAACATTTCATATAAAAAAAAAATTAAAAAAAATCAGTATTGGCCAAAATTGCTTTTTAACGATTGGTGGTCAGTGAACATTCAGAAAACTGCAATCAGTGCAGCCCTGCTGAGAGCGGCAGGTCCCATCTTCCAGACGACAGTTTGGTTAAAGACATTTCTTAACGGAGGATTTTTTTTCTCTCACTAAATGAAAGCTCTCGATGTTTAGCTTAATTATAACCAGGAGTGCTAATAGATGAGCTTGGATCTATAAGGAGAAGTCCTTGAACTTTAGAGCCAAGAAGTAGATTGTGATTTTCTCCACAGAGTGCAGATGGACATGTCTAGACGTATGGAGCCAGACTGGGCTCATAACCTAAAAAAAAACCCAACAAAGCCAAACAAAAAAGACCTTCAGACTCAGCTTTTCCATTTACTGTCAGATGGGCCCCCAGCGTGTAAAACACACCCAGCTGGGAGCAGCGCTCCACCGCTGAGGCCTGGCCCTATCATCCAGGCAGGCGTTCTGTAATGGCAGCCATCAACTGTATGTTGCTGGGGGGAGAGTTAGCGGTTTGGGATGATTATTAGGCTGCATGCAGAGGCTCTATCAGGTGAGCCAGAATAACCCACACAGGAAATGGTGAGGGAGTGAGGTAAGGCGGAGGTGAAACGTGAAGCCCTCCTGGCTGCTGCTGCTCCCCCGTCAGCCCCGTGAGCCCCCTTCACGTTCTCCTGCATTCTCTGGCATTTTGTGATAGACGCAAAGTAAACATGTCATTCCATGACTTTGCTCTGCGGTCTGAGGTTCCCTCGGTTTGCCTGGCTATATTCAGCTCCGTCTCTCTCAGCGGTCCAGTAAATAACACAGTGACCGTCAGTTGTGCTGCTCTGAAGTCGCTGTCGCCTCAACTTTCCACTTCCTGCTTATCTGTCCTTTTATGGCTTTGAGGAAGTCCACTGACCTTCAGTTCATTCTGATTAAGGGTTTGATAAATGATAGTCAGACGATTAATATCAGTAGAAAACACATCAGATAGAACTTTCAATAATTTCACTGAACTCTAGTCCAGAATTGCACAGCATTCTGGGAGATGTAGGCAAAGAAAAGGCTTTGGCTGCTCAACCTTTCACAGCCAGATAAGGAAGATCAGTCAACTAGCATATTGTGCAACTGAGTAGCTTGCGCTGGAGTTTTATGTTTTTCCCTCATACCTTATAACCAGGTAAACTAAAAAATTAATATGAAGCAAAGCCTCAAGAGAAAAATGTAGATAAAACAGGAAAGTTTGGGTTTATTTCAGATATTTAAAACAAAGAATTAATCAATAATTATTGCTACGGACGGATATGAAATCCTCATATCATGAAAAGTTTTTCTGAGATTCAACTTTCAATTGTCTGAAAACAGAAATAATCCTGCCTCAGTTCTTCCATTTTTTATTTATTTTTTGTGTGTCTCTTCTCAAGCTCGCAGTCGGTTAAGCCTGGCTCGAGCTGAGCCCGGTTCTGGTTCTGCTGGAGCTTTCTTCCGGTTAAAGGGGAGTTTTTCCTCTTCACTCCCTTATGCATGTGCTGTATGAGGGATTTAAATTAAGTCAACGACTCAGCACAGGCAATCGTCGCTACATGCTGGTCCAGGAGGAGTCACTGGCTCGATGCAATCTGCTGGGTTTCCTTAGAAACTTTTTTAATCGTTCTGAATAATTAACAAATGTATTTGTTATTGAATTGAAATTATTTGTTTGGGTTTCTTTTTTTTTTTTTTGCCTTGTCTCTTAATCCCACTATTCCCCTCCACTTTAGGAGTTTGTGTCAGTGAGCAGCGCCAACTTCCTTAAACTGAAAAGAGACAGAAAGAACCAAATAGACCACAGCAGGTAAGAACTAGTAAAAGAAACAAGGAAAGAAGAACAATAAGTTGATAAAAATACAAAAGTAAATGAAAAGAGCCCGTTTACAAACAGAACAAATGCATTTAAAACCAATAAGCATTTCATTGCAAACCAAAACGTTTTGGTTGAAGAAGTAAATGGTGCATATTATAGGAGAGTATGTAGTGAGCATGCAGTGCGGATTTATTATGTTTTTGTTACACTGCTCTTAAATAAAATGCTTTAGTAATATTATTATTAAAGGTCCATATAATCTCTGTTTATCATGGGGAGTAGAGCTGCATGATATATTGTAGATATATCACCATCGCACTGAGGTGATGTGACATTAACATTGTAAGAAGACAAAGACAGAAGAGAGACAAATGTTGGTTTCTCACTGTTGGAGCTGCTTGGTCTTCTGGTATCAGGCTGCTACGCTGGGCACACTCAGAACATTTGTCTGAGGACGGCGCTCGGCGCTGGCTCAGAGCTCTCAGTAATTAGGATTAGGAGTCATTTGGCGGATGGCAGCATTTGCATCCCTTCTCTTTGAGAATTAGAGCCATGTGTTGCTGGTTTCTGGGTGTGGATTTTATCCGGTGCGAACACGATTCACATTAAAGATTTGACCGCATAACCTAAAGTTAGATGGTTTCTTTACCTGCTGTCCCCGCACTGGACCAGGCATGATGGGAAAACCACCAAACACAGAGAGCGAAACTGTTTCCCTTCAGCACAAGTGAGTTTTTATTACTCAAACGCCTGATGTACTCTCAGTGGAAAGCAGCGCTGTGGGTTTTTCTTTTTTCTTTCTTTCTTTTTTCAAACCTGTTTAAGCTCATTATGAGACATTCTGATCCCTGAGTACTGCAGTCATTTTCCACAAGCTTCAACTTTTATGTCATGTTGAATCACTTCATTTCCATTAAGTCATTGTCTCTGTAATTTATGCTCCAGTTTGGCTCAGAGTGTCCCAGTGCTGTGAAGCATCTGTTTCCAGTTTGTTAACTAAAGATCCATTTTAATGGCTCTGAGGAAGTGAGAGGCAATGTTCCCTGTTTTCTGTAAATAACTGCAAAAAACACATAATCCTAGATTCCTATGCACATGGTCAGTTAGGCATTGTCAAAATTTTGCTAACTATATTTTAGCTTCAAATCTGCACTGGAGCGATTCTGCTCACTAAAGCTGCAGCATGTAACTTATATGAAAAACTGTTTGTTTTTTTCATATTTGTTGAGACTGTCACCATGTTGTGACAATATGGCATAAGATATAATCTGTGAAAAGAATCCACTCATCTGCCTTCTCCCAGGAACTAGAAACAAGCAATCAGAGCCAGGAGGCGGGGCTTAGTGCTGTCACTCACCTTCTGTGAGGCACTGCTCATTCTCTTTCCTGCTCAAGCTAGTTAGCATGGCCACCGATGACAGCGAATAAACAGTTTTTCTGTAACATTTTGTTGTTCAGCATGTTCAACAGCAGGGTGATTGACAGCACTAAGACCCGCCTCCTGGCTCTGACTGGTTGTTTTATTTGGGAGTGGTGCATTTCTTCACAGCAGTAGTGGCTCAGGCAGGAGGTGAAGGAGAGCCATCTTTTCATAGATTTTCTGTCTCATACTGTCACAACCTGGGGCAGTTTTAATATAAAAGAGATATTTTTTTATAAAAGTTATATTTTCTGTTTCTTTTTATTTATTTATTTATAGAACTATGGCCGTGTTGATGTAGTTAGCACAAAATCTGAAATCTGACATTTGAAATCGTTCTGCATTTTTAGTTTTCTCAACCTTTATTCCAAAGATAATGTTAGCTCGCCTCTGCCTGACACACTAACTAGCACTTACTGCTGTAACTGTAGTAAATTGTTGCAAATTAATTCTCATTTCTATTGATCCGAGGGAAAGGAATCAGAAAGGTATTGAGTTCTCATAAGATATGGACTTTTAAAAGAAAAAGCATTAAAAAGGGACACACAAATGTTGGAGAAGTTTGATTGTTTTGACATATGTCTGCTGTAGCAAATTTTCCATTTCTTATAAACGTAAGCAGTCTGTGGTAGCAGCTGGATGCTCATACTGAACCATGTTCTGGTTCTGCTGGAGGCTTCTTCCTGTTAAAGGGGAGCTTTTCCTCTTTACTGTCACCACATGCATGTTCAGTACGATAGATTCCTGTAAAGTCAACGGGTCAATGCAATCTGATGGGTTTCCTTCTGTAGTCTTGGACTACTTTGAATAATTAGCTGAGCTTAGTGTCCTGTTACTGTCATTTAAATAAAATGAACTTAAAAGAGTAAACACACAAAAAAGTCAAGCATTGTCTCAGTCAAGCCTGTGATGAAGTACATTTTGGCTCCTTTAAATCTTCCCATCAGTTCATCTCCCTGATGCTTTTTCCATCTGCAGCCATTTTCAGGAAAAGGCTTCACTCCTGAGACTCAGTTGAAACAAAACACATATGTGAGGAAGTCGGTGCTTTTCCATGTCAGATTAGTCAGGGTTTGGGTGTTTTTTTTTACCCCAGAATCATGCTCCTAATCTAAACAGGAAGTTCATCAAGATAAATCCCAAGGACCAAGAGGGAGCGTGTAAAGAGGAGGAGCTGGAACCAGGAAACGGACCGAACAGGATCCGTTTCACTAAGCTCAGTGAGACAATCCAACTCTGCCAAAGAAAAGGGATTTTTTTCCCCCATCATGTACTCTATATTCAGTATATACATATATTCATGTCCAGTAATTATTGTGTACCAAAATGTTAGTTTTTATAAACTTTCTCATTCCCCCAGACTAAAATGATTAATGTGCAGCGGATAGAAAAACTGATGATGTTTTCTCTCTCGTGCCGTCTGCCCTTCCATGGAGGAACATGTCAATTGTGGAAAACCTCTTCTCTCATTATTCCATGTCAGGGTTTTGTTTTTGGCTCAGCATGAGAAAGGTCTGTGAGGAACCTGACCCATTTCCCCACTAATTAGATGTTCTCAGTCCATACTATCACTTTAAAAATACCCCAAAAAAAAAAAGTCTGAAAAGCAGCGCTTTATCGCCTGACATTATGTTCAAGTTAAGTGCCTAAACATACAGGAACGTCTACTGTGTTTTTGTCCGGCCAAAATGCAACGAGACTGACAGACAAGCTGCTACTGTTATAGATTTAGAGCTCTTTCACATGCATATCAATGAATGCATTATGCAGTATACGTCACAGGTTTTTATTTATTTTTAATTAAACCCTGACATTTCTGTCTTCCATCTTTAAAAAAGCATGAGAGCAATTAACCAGTTTCTTTGTGAATGAATACAACAAATGTCAACTGGCACATATGTCTCTCATATCAAGGATTTTTTAAAAAGAGATCATTTTCCAGTCGTAATGTGAGTGTGGTGGTCTTCGCTATCAAAACTGTTCTGATCTGTGAGGCAACTTCGAAAGCTGACAGGGTGAAAAACAGCAGTTCCTCTGCTATATCGTTTTATTAATGTCAGCCTGTTCTGTGGATTCTTAAGACCGCCGAGACTGAAATCTAAAGGAAATACGGGTAATACACACGGGAAGCCAAGGGAAAAGCTACAAAGAAAAAAACAAATTCAGTAATGGAGGTAAATTAGTAACATTTATTTGAGCAAACATTATAATTCAGGTTGTAAACGTATATTGGGATGCTGAAATGCTGAGGCCTGCAGGAGCACCTACTACTGGGAACATTCAAAATGGAAGCTAAAGCTAAATTCAATGTGTATGTCTAAGTTGTGCAATCACTGCATTAGGCCATGTACATCAACAGAGTAGATAGAAATAGTTTGACGGGAGGAAAAAAACATGATAAAAACGTGTGTAGAAACATAATTCCAGTTGCAGATTTACTGGTGGGACATTGAAGCGCTTTTTTATACCTTTAAAGCTTGTCACGGCATTAAACGTTAACAAGCTACTTTGTTGTGAAAATGTTTTTTGCAAACTGGAAGAGATTTACTGATGGCACATAGAGGTCAAGGGTCGCAGACATGGAGCTTGAAGGGCCAGGGCGTCACTGGTTCCATCTTATGTAACACAGGAAGTGCAGTCTCTAGACAAATGCAACAAACTTAAAAAAAATCTTGCGTTTGACTGCAATGATTCAAAGTTCGGTTTCGCTGAATCTAAAGTCCCGGAAGGTCTTTTTAACCAAAGAGAGCTCCATCAGGTAAAAACCAGAGGTGTATGAGGGCTGCAGTCTGTTCATCACCGCTTCTCATTATTTGAAGGGCCGTGTTAAAAGCGCTCTGCCTGACATATTTCTCTCAATGTTCTTCCACAGAACCTTGACATTCACGTGGAGGACGTGCGAATCCGAGCCATCCTGTCCTCCTACCGTAAGCGGATCCCTGTGACTGAGGGCTACGTAGAGGTGAAAGATGGCGGCAAATGGAAGCAGATCTGTAACGCAGAGTGGAACGAGTTCAACAGCAGAGTCATCTGTGGCATGTTTGGCTTCCCAGGGGAGAGGAAGTTTAATGCCAGAGTCTACAAGTAAGCGCGGGTGTGTTGTTTTGGTGGGGCAATGAAACGCTTGCACAGAAATTCAACATGTTAATTGGTGCAGTGTGTTTGAGACCATAATGTTCAACACACCAACTTTGTGAACCAATTGGTGTAACTCAGTGAGAGTCTTCATGGAAGGGGGAAGTTTATTCAAGGAATGTCTTCAACCACGTTGACTGTTGATCTTCCTCTGAATCGCCTTATAGAGTTGCAAAATCAACAAATTGCTGATGGTCTTTCTACATGAATCAGGTTAGATGTGATGACAGACCATTCTTGAAGCAAGACGAGAGAATGATATAAATGCCTCAGGAGGAGGAGCTTAATTTGGTTCTAATTTCTTCTAAACCTTCATGGGTGAGTTGGTGAAATTTAGCCATTTTCTCTACATTTGTCTGCTGGGCTTATCATTCATACCGGACTTGATGATGAAGTGCTCTGTACGCAGATGGTTGACATGTCAGAGTCAAGAGTACTGACTGCCAAAATTTCTCGTGATAAACTCCTTCATTTCCCACAATCCCAATGGATATTAGTGAGTTTGATGAACGGGTTGAAAAGAATAAAATATTTGATTTGAAGTAGATAATAAGCTAAATGTGTGTAGCATCCTCTGATGAGTCTTAAAACATTTAAAACGTTTATCAAAACCAATTTACGTTTTAAGAACGGTGTAAATCTTCTTACATGTTCTTAATCATAACCAACCATAAATTCACAGATTATGTTCATGTTTCTACCTGAAGCTGTTCTGAGTGTTTTCTGGATCGATTTGAGGCTGGTTGCTTGTTTTCCGAGTGAAAATGTGGATGTTTTTTACTTCCTGGCCTGACGCCTCTCAACTGTCGGGATGTTGGGAGCAACATGAAACTGCTGCTGTGCATATTACACAACAAGTTGTTGCTAGGTAACCTAAGTGAGTTGATGCTCAAAAACAATCAACCAGCTCATCAGAATAGATCTGACTGAAAGTTTCGACAGTGCTGTTCTTAAGAAAAAGTTTTAGTCAACGGACGTTGCACTTTCAAAGATAACAGAAAAATGATCAGTCAATGCAACGTCAATTAAAAGACTTTGGAAATTTGTATTTGTAATCAAGCCCAGAGCGTGTCCCTGACTGCATGTTGCCTGTTTCACATGTTCAGTCAAACCAAAGTTTTGAAGTATATCACAGCTTCTTTGCTTTTCTGTCTGATTTTGAAATCTCCCACAATTATGAAACAGTCATCAATACATGAAACAGAGAAGATGTCACTAAAGTCATTGGAAAATAATTTTGATTTTATCCTCAAACGTTGGTTGATCATTAACATCCATATTCCACTGACTGTCCCGTCACAGACAATAAGAACTTTTGGTAAGTTTTCTCTTTTCTGGGCCAATTTAGGAGGAACCTGGTGCTAGTGCTGCACAGAGAGCACAAGAGGTTCAAAAACTGTTTCTCTTTTTTTTTTTTAATCCTATATGTAAGCCATGCTGGTGTGATTTTTAAATATGTATCCAGAGTAGCACAGGTGTGTGTCTGACAACAGACACTGCAACCCGTACCTGACTCCTGGCTGTCTGACATCAGTGCATTGCACTCAGCTCATGTAATGCCTGAGAAACCACTGATGGATCATAAATCCTGCTTACGTAAGGAAGCTCTCCGTCCTACTAGCCACAAATTAAACGCGGCCCTCCATTAAAACTTCCAGGACTCTAGATAACCGTACATTTTCTGTCTGCTCACGCTGGAAGCCTCCTGCTTTAGGTAACCGCAGCAGAGAACAGATGCTCCCCAACTTTCCGTCTACGTGTCAGGCTGCTCGTGCATCAGCCTCGTGAAACATACAGTGTGCTTCCACAGTCTGCCATTATGAGGACAGAGCCAGGAACAGCAGCAGTTTCATAATTCCGACTTTCAGAAGTCTTGGCTCTGTTGCATTTTGAAGGTTTTGGAAATGAGAAAATGTCCACTTTTTATTTAAACATATTTTATTTTTTACGATCAATTAATAAAGAGTAAAATATTTGATTTGAAGTAGATAAGCTAAATGTGTGTAGCATCCTTTGATGCGTCTTAAAACATTTAAAAAGTTTATCAAAACCAATTTACGTTTTAAGAAAGGTGTAAATCTTCTTACACGTTCTTAATCATAACCAACCATAAACTCACAGATTATGTTCATGTTTCTACCTGAAGCTGTTCTGAGTGTTTTCTGGATCGATTGAGGCTGGTTGCTTGTTTTCAGAGTGAAAATGTGAATGATTTTTACTTCCTGCTTTTAGACTAAGAATGACAGTTAGCTGTTTCTAAATAAACATTTGAAAACACATTGAAACAAATTATTCTTTGAGGTAAAGTAGAGAAACTATAACACAAAAATAAAGTAAAATTTCAAGAGGGAGTGTAGAGTATCGATTTCACCACTCCAGCAGACATCTGGATACTGATACCGTCTTGGTATCAATATCCCGATATAGTGGATCGATCCGCTGCATGTTAGTTTTGGCTCTAACATGCAGCAACATCACACCAACTGTAAGGCGTAGTGGTGAAGTTCACAAAATTCAAGTGATTTCCTTTTATTTACTAAATTATTCTAGTCACAGCTCGATGTGAGGCCATTTCAATATCTAAAAATGTTGTTTCATTCACCTGTAATTGGAAATGCTGAGCTGCACAGCCTCAGGATGAATCGAGACGCATCCCTGTGACTAACCCAGTGGCTGCTGGAACATGTTCAGAGCCTCTCAGCGGCCCTAAACGTGATGAAGCGAGTGAGGGAAATGAAAGGAAGGAGCGCTGGGCTCCATATGGACCGAACAGAACGAGCAGCTTGTGAACAGACAGCGGAGCCGGTCGTAAGCCGGCTGCTTTGAACACCAGCCGTGGAGAGCTTCCAGTCGGCAGCTCGCCGCTCATTGCCAGCTCCCAAATGAAAAACCATCAGTGCCTGTGCTGACCTGCTTTGCTTCTTGTATCTGCACGACAGAGACGGTTTTATTGATTGTATTATTTTAAGATTTCTGTCAATGTAAAGTGCGTTTTATGGGTAGAATTTATTGTTATCAATAGAGATGAGACAGGAAGACACAGGAAGATCATTGAATACGTAACAGAGGATTATTTATAACCGGAATGGATGAGGTTACCACATGCTGTTGTATGATATGCTAATGATATTATAACTTGCCCCAATTATATTGTGTGACTTGTTAATTTCATACACAACAAAAACAGAAAATCTTACCAAGTATTTATTGTCTAGATTCTTGTGCAATGTGTTCACTTGAAATAAGACAAAACTAACTTATAAACAACTTTTCAGCAAGAAATAGGAGCTTTTTTTAATTCATTAATATTGATATTAAATCACTACTGTCATTGGCAGATTAATTCACTTATAACATGGAGAAAAATCTCTTGTTATAGGGTGCTCTGGATTCACCCGCTCTTCCACATCATATGATTTTTTTTTTTTAGTTATGTTCACAAAATCAAGCTTGAATCTGTTCTGCTCCTCCATCTGTCCAGGATGTTCGCTCGCAGAAGGAAGCCAACGTACTGGGACTTCTCTGTCAACTGCACTGGCACCGAGGCCCACCTGTCCAGCTGCAAGCTGGGTCAGATACTAGCCATGAAGTCCAATGAGACGTGCACTGGAGGGATGCCTGTGGTGGTGAGCTGCGTGCCTGGCAGAGCCTTCGCCCCGGCGCCCATGACAGGCTATAGGAAGGCCTTCAGACAAGAGGTAAACATGGAATAAAGTCAGAAGCTTTTTTGGGGTGTCGCAGTAAATTGGGTAAAGTAATTTGCTACTTAAACTTAAGCCGTAGTTGCTTATGAAATCTCTCAGCTCTTCCAGAGATTATAATAAATTAGTGGTACAGTATTATGGATATCATAGATCTGCATGATTAAGAAGACAATTTATAGTAAAAACACAAGAGGATGGTCAGGATTGTCCATAATGTTCTTAATTTTATGTTATATTTAGTTTATATTTAAAATGTGATGCCATTTTTCTTAAAGGATCTACAGACTGTAGGATGTTTAAAATATGAACTACAAAATATATGGAAGTCTGAACCTTCAAAATAAGTAGTTATCATCAAACAGGTTTGATGATAACATTAAACCAAATAAATCCCCCCAGACTGAAGTTGAAAATTGGATGTTGTGCCGCCAGCACTGAGCGTTCATCAACAACTCATAGGCAGAAGTAAGAGGGTTACGCGACACAAATGATCACCTGGCCGGAACGCGGTGCGCCAAATAACAGAACATAATTTAACAAAGCTTCGAGACAGATCATTTGCCTTAGGGAATTTTAATAATTGGTGTGCTTTAATTACCTCGAGAAATCGCTCCAGCCCTAATTTTGAGATTAGTTGTGTAGCAAGCAAAAACAAATCAATCAATCAATCAATCAATCAAATTTTATTTGTATAGCACATTTCAGCAACAAGGCATTTCAAAGTGCTTTACATCATAAACACAAAGTCATGCATCATGGAATAAACAATACATTGTTACATATTACATTTCAAATCCAACTCTAAACAGATGTGTTTTTAGTTGAGATTTAAAAGAAGTCAGGGTTTCTGCTGTTTTACAGTTTTCTAGAAGTTTGTTCCAAATTTTTGGTGCATAGATGCTGAAAGCTGCTTCTCCTCTCTTGGTTCTGGTTCTGGGGATGCAGAGCAGAACCAGAACCAGAACCTGAGAGTCTGGAAGGTTGATACAACAACAGCAGATCTTTGATGTATTGTGGTGCTGAACCGTTCAGTGATTTGAAACTAACAACAGTATTTTAAAATCTATTCTTTGAGCTACAGGGAGCCAGTGGAGGGACTTTAAAACTGGTGTTATGTCTCTTATCTTCCTGGTTTTAGTGAGAACGCGAGCAATTCCGCTTTGTAGACAGTGTTGGCTAAAACAGACGCTAGCATGCTAATCTGCATCATGTAGTCACAAAAGCACTGAAGGCACCTCTTCCATATTTATGACAGCTCTGTTGATGTTTGGTTGAAAAAAGAAATGATGACAGAGACAAAGATGTGCGCTGTTAGAAAACATCAGCTGCCAACAATGCTAAAGTTAGCGTCTGCTTCTTTAGCATCAGAACTTCCTGTGAACTCTGAACGATTCCTTAAGCAGACTGGATCATGTTTGATCCCCTCTAGATGAAAATGTAAATTACTTCGACTGATCGGACTGAACTGGATCATTTAAGCAAAATTAGACACTTTTGAAATCGTTCTTCTATTCTTAAAATAACAAAAATGTCAAAGTCAAGGTAAAATTTCTATGTACACCATATTTCTGACAGCAAAAACTGTCAGTACAAAGATAGGAAAAAAAAGACAAACATCAAACAGTTAGACCAACAAAGTCACAAGACAAAAAAAAAAACCAAAAACATTTGCGACAACTTGTACCAGAAGCCAGATCATAAAAGTGAGTCTTCAGAAGTGATTTAAAAGCTCCAGAGTTTGCACTGGCTTAATATTAGGGTGCAGGTCATTCCAGAGCCACAGCAAAGCCTCTGTCTCCACAAACGTCCTTGTAAAATTCTTTGACATTAGATGAGACATGCAGCGGAACCTCAGTATGTAGACCAGACAAACATGGACTGGATTGCTCTACACCAATTAACTTTTATGATCCCTGACAACTTTATTTGTGAGATCTGTGCTTGATGATTTCTGCTAACCTCATATGGTCTCATTAGCCTACGTGTGTATTGTTTCGTAACGCAGATGTTTTATCACACCGCTCATGATCAAACATCTGGAACCGCTTCGCTGCCTCTAAAACGTCTGCCTGGTTATGGTTCTGAAAGTCGGTAGTAATCTCTTAAAAATAAAAAATAAAAAGCTGCACTTTTATTCCAAGTTAATGTTGGACAGTGTTTTCGCCTTTTCCCTCATGTATTTACCTTCAAAACACTTTCAGCTTGAAACCTTGCTGATTCATTCCGGTGGAGCAGTCAGTCACGTTTCCTGTCCATCCAAACTGAAAACGGGACGGAACGGACAGGGTGGGCACGGCGAAGGCCTCCATGCAGGTCCTGGATCAACCTCGGAGAACGCCACATGTGAGCCAGGCTGGCCTTGCATCACCCACCACTGTGGTCATGTGGATGTTTATTAGTGGGAGAAAATGACTGCCGCCCTGCTGGTTTAACATCTGGTGGAAAACCTGAAACCAAAGGAGAGGAGGAGGAGGAGGAGGGGGAAAGGCCTGTGTCTGTGTAAAAGCCTCCATTTATCTCAGCTATCTTACTAATTCAGCGTTTACATCTGGGTGAGTTTTACTTTGTGTCACTCAGCTGCTCTGACCTCTGACCTCTCCATGGAGAAGAGGGAAGAGTATCCCCCCCATCTGTCCTGAGCATCTTAATACCTTTTCCACGAGCGGCGCCGACATGAATTTCTGTCTGGGTGACCTCACTGGTAGTTGCTGTGCAAAGTTTGAGCGTTGATGCTTCATATCACGTTGCACAGCTGGGAGCTGAGCTGGGAGGCTCTGAACCTCCCGATGTCTGCAGGGCAGCGGTCCTCTGGCGCGGAGCTCCGGCCCCAACCGGGGTGGTTGTGCTACGTTTACAAAAGACAGCTGTTTTTGTTCTTATGGGTTTTCCTTCTGTCTGCCCTGCAGATGGGCAACAAGAGAGCTTCTGCTTCTTACAGCTAGCTTACATGATATCACTGTAACACACTGGCTGCTAAGCCTGTCCAATAAGCAATTAATCAATTAATTGCATGATAAATTAAAATGAGCTTGAACATTTCCATCTTGATGCTAATTTTTTTTTTTTTTTTTTTTTGAAGGTCAGTTTTATTTACAGAGATCTAATAGAATATTTTCTTATGTTTTTGTTCTTGTCTGGTTTTTATTTCCATTTCATTTTATATTTTTGGTTGTTTCACTTCCTGTTGCCCATGTGAAGTGCTCTTTACAAAATTAGTATTAAAATCAAGTTTTATGATGTTTGAGAAAGCAATCTTCCAATTTTGTGCTATGATTGTGTATATTAAAGTACACATCATATTACTTGACTTTTGTATTCAATAGATGACTTGAACACGTTCTCAAAACAGCGACGTTATTATTTATTCTAATAATTGTTGGGACAATTAGTTACCATGACAAACAGGCCGACTGGCTGCATTAATGCTTTCGTTTTAGTGGCTTAATTTTTTTCTTAATTTTTCCTACCGGGTCGGATTTATGATATTAATCGAGTTGTTGTTTTTCTTTTATGAAAGAAAAATTAGAAATGTAAACAGTATTTCCTTTTTTGTGAAACAAGAGGATGCGAAAGGTTGTCCATAATTTTCTTGATTTTATGTGAAAGGAATTTTTTGCTCCATCATCTCCAGAGGTTCCACAGTCGGTCCCCGAACAAAACAGATCAGAACCGGATCAGAACAGAACCAGCCTTCTTTGTTCGCTTGTTGAGCCTGTTTAAGTCTCATCCCTGGTTCTGATGTGGGTTAATTCAAGGTCAGTCTCTGTGACTCCCATGACTCTTAAAATGACTACAGTCATTTTATACATGACTGTAGTTGTCATGTATAAAATGTAACTTTACCTCCTCTAACACGTCCTCTCCTGTCGCTGGGAGTGTTTAAATGTCTCCTCAACTAATTGAACAAATATGACTTAAAGTCTGAATGTTAACAAGTGTTCCTGCTGTACATCTGGAAATTAACAGCTTTACAAGCTAAAGAAGACTGATAGTGGCCTTGTTACACCTTTATTACTTTATAATTGCGGTCCAATGCAGTAAAACTGCAGCTGTGCATTAATGAGGAGGAAACCCACATGTACACAAACTTAATAACATACAATGGAGGATTATTTTCACTAGAAAATGCACAAAGCCAATAAAAACAGCCTGGAGTCTACAACGACACAAAATATAAAGTTTTTCATCCTAAACAAACAGCTCTGCAGCAACCAGAAAATGATGGTTTCTATCACAACTTGTCTTGAAATGATTGCTGAAGATCTCTGAAAATTAAATCTGGACTTTGTGAATTCCCTCTTCCCAAACCACTTCCATCGTTGACTAACTTTCAGTCCAGTGTCCCACGCCTGCAGCTTCAACAGTTGGTGATGTCGGAATGAAAGTAAAAACCTTGCATGGAAAGACTTGTCTGCTTTGACTGTTTTTTTTTCTTTCTCTCTCTCTCTTGTCACTAGGCGGATTCCGTATATGAAGGAGAAGATGCATGCAAAAAATATTCATTTCAGTTCTTTCCTAAATAAGAAAACAACAGCACTTAGCATTCATCAACAGCTCCTTGGTGGAAGAGAAATTGTTGCAGCACAAATAATCACCCGGCTGGAAGAGAGTGAGCTAAATAGTAAAACCTAAGCTATCAAAACCTCTGGACCGATAATTCACCTCGAGAAATTTTAATAATCGAAATCCTCGTTACAACGCCACTCATTAGGATAATCAAAACGTGGGTTTCTCTTTAAAAAGTTTGGTCGTTTCTGCTTTAACGGAGGCTCCTGTGGACGCCGTGTGTTTGTCGTTTTCAGCAGCCGTTGGTTCGCCTCCGTGGTGGAGCCATCGTAGGGGAGGGCAGGGTGGAGATCATGAAGAATGGAGAGTGGGGCACCATATGTGATGACCAGTGGAACCTGCTGTCGGCCACTGTGGTGTGTCGGGAGCTGGGCTTCGGCTCAGCAAAGGAAGCGCTGTCTGGAGGACAACTTGGACAAGGCACGCATCGTGCATGTCGTCTCTGGAGTGTTTGTTTCACATCCATTGATTTATTTCTAAATGTTTTGTCATATAGCTCTTTCATCCCCACTGCTGTTTGATGCACATTCAGATTCACCAGTGATTATGGCCTACAGAAACATGTGGCCAACATGTACAGAGGGGGGGAGAGCAGCCAAACGGCCATGCTAATTAGAAAGCAGACCTGAAGCTAACCCATAATAGATAGCTGAGAATGACGGTTTTTACTGCTGGAACAACTCTTTGTCTATAATTTTCAACATGCCGTCACTTTCCCTGTCGAGTAAAACCACATCTTGGTCAAATTTCACAAACTGATTCTGTGCTTTTATTGTTAAACCTTGTGCAGATTTTCTTAGGGTCATGACCTCTCAGATCTTATGTGGATTAAATTTTATAGCAGTTTTCTAGTTCGTATAGCTATAAAAGACATTAGTGATGCAGCGATTTATTGGCCGATGGGTTTATCAACGCCGGCTTCCTTCATTTTGAAAGATCTGTGATCGGCCGATACTTACATGTGAAGCCGATCTGATCTGCAAAAGTCTAAAACTCAAACCACTGTCCTGCTCTGCTCTGCTGTGAGAGAGGTTTGACTGACAGACATTATTTTCATCCTTTCCATGTTTTGAAATTGAACTAGAATTGAATTTAACTGAAAAAATGTCTTCTTTATTTTAAGAAAATACTTGTAATATTGGACATTTTTTGTGTTGTACTGCTGGTTTGTATTATTTTCAGTAAACCTAATTCATGTTGGGGAACATAACATTAAACATAGTTTGAATAAAACCTCAGATTAGCTTAAAAGAAAGGTAACCATGCCATGCGTTGTCTGAATATCCACTAGAGTTTAGGGGAACCATGTTGAGTTATACATTTGAGTGCATGAAACTATCTCGTCGATAAAATCTTCACTTTCGAATCATACGAATAAGTTTGAAAAACTGATGACGTCCTATGTGCTTGTGCGCCCTTCAGGGATGGGGCCGGTGCACATGAATGAAGTGAAGTGTTCCGGATTTGAGAAGTCCGTAACCGAGTGTCTCTTCAACAAGGAGGCCCTGGGCTGCAGCCACGAAGAAGACGCAGGCGTCCGATGTAACATCCCAGCTATGGGCTTCGAGCAGAGGGTCAGTCTCTCCTCCACTTCGGTACAAATCTGAACCTCTAACAGGGAAACCAGATCCAGTTAAGGATTTAATAGGATGTTGATGAGGGTCTGCTTGCCGAACAGCATGAGACATATTCTGAACCACTAAGCTAAATAATTTATTTTTTGTTTGTTTTTTTTGTATCACAGAATGATTCTCTGATGGCTTTTCTAACTGGTATTGGGGGAATGTTGAAGTTCTTAATACTTTTCAGTGATGTTGCACTAAGCTGGGGGGTTTTTTCTCTTCTAATTTTGAACCTACAGCTGCGTCTGAGAGGAGGCCGGAACCCCTTCGAAGGCCGTGTGGAGGTGCTGATGGAGAGGAACGGCTCTTTGGTGTGGGGCACAGTGTGCAGTGAGGGCTGGGGAACCATGGAGGCCATGGTGGTGTGCAGACAGCTGGGCCTGGGCTTCGCCAGCAGTGCCTTCCAGGTACTGGTGCCTTTAGCAGAACAAGTTTGCATGTGTTCTTAGAAAGAGAAAACCTCAAGTCAACTCGCATGGATCTGACATCCTGTTTCATGAGAATGTGTGGTCTTAAAATCGCAAGTCTTTAATTTGTTTTTCTACAATTAAGGCATTAAAAGGTTTTAAAATGTAATTTGGCTTTAAATGCCTTAATTACGAGCCTCAAATGTTCTTGTGGAAGGACTATTTCATCTTGTATATTAACATCTTTTGTTGTGGGTATAGTGCTTTTTTTTTCTCAGGATTTTTCTGTCAAGCAAACGTTTTAACTGCGAGCAGAGGTCCTCACTGCGTCCTCACTGTGTCTTCACTGTGTCCTCACTGCGTCCTCACTGTGTCCTCACTCCGTTTTGTGACTCGAGGTGGTTGAGGCTAATAATAGCTGCTAACATAACCTTGCTACGTAGCTAGATTTTTTTTTTTTTTTTTTTTTTTTGCATCTTTCACGGTTAAGTGCAGCTTTATCAGCAGTTGCTTGGACAACCTTTGTCTTTGCCGTTGGCTAACCCATGTGATGCTACATGCATTCCTTGCTAAACAGCTTGGTCTTAGAATTATGTATCTTTTAAGGTCAGTAAAATATATTCCTTATATAAAATGGGAGATGCTTTCATACCGAATCAGGGAAAAAAATCCTCTTAAGTCTTCAGTCATCAAAACTCAAAAATCGTCACAGTAAAGAAATTTTATTTCTGAGGTTTTAAAAATCTTTCCATTCAGAATAAACCTTTCCACTTAAAAACTGCATTTTGTGTTTACATGTTTGGTCTTTGACTAATAGCTAAATTATTTTGATATTCTGGAACACTTCAATGTGAAAAACATACAAAATAAAAGGGAAGAGGGGCGAACACTTATTCCCAGCACTGTAACATCCTCCATCTTAATTAAATCATCATGTTAACACGGTAAAATTTCAGTGTCAGTGACCTGTTTGTTTTTGGCAAGCCTGACAGGAGTAAGTGATAAAAAACAAAATTCGGGCTGCTGGCATGAAGTGAGTGTCTCATAACATCGTTTACAGTCGGAAATGTGGCGGTTAGCTCCAACAGCTTTTCAAAGTGTCTGCAGAGCAGTGGAATGAGAGGAAACCGAGAGGACGCCTCCAGACAAGCCTGACCGGGCCTGGCAGCAGAAACAGAACGGATGTGCTTACAGTGCTTCTGTTATTATAAGTCTTGAAATAGGAACATCATTTTTTGAGTGTGAAAACTTTCATACGGAAATGTATTTGACCTAATAGGAAATCCTACTGAGATTTCCTAGTACAAGAATTTGTAGATGTTGCTTTCGAACATAAGTCGACATTTTTCAAGTGACTGAAAATTTTAAAATTTGACTTTTAAGTAGACAGATAAAAAAAAAGTCTGAAAAATCTTTCAAAGTTCAGCTTATAAAATTCCAAAAAGAATTCTGTCCTAAAAGTCACTGAAATTTCTGTTTGTTTTTAAAGTGGCAACATCATTTTTAACACAATTTTGAGCTTTATAACATGTGATAATGTTATTTACTCATCAAAAATATACCTGGTGTGTTGCCTTGACTCTTTCAAACACGCATGAAAACCATGCAGCTTTGCAGAACACCTGGCTGGAACCAAGTGCCGCATTTGAAGATGAAGCTCCTCCTTGGAGCTCCTTCAGACTAGCCGGCAGCAATTAGTGAACATCTGCTGAACTCATTTTGGGAGCTGCTTCTCAGAGCAATGCTGTCAAAAACATTGTTGAAGGGTTAATATAGGAGCCATGTTGTGATGACTTCCTGATGGTGGAATGTCAGAAAGAGCAGGACCTTTTTTAAAGAGACAGAGGCCCAATTTCAAGGCGTTAAATTACAAAGTCAAATTTCTTAAAAATCATATCTGATACTTAGCATTTTATTACAAATGAAGGTAACGTAGTTACTTGATAACGTCATTTTATTGCACAGTGTGCCTGAAAAATACATAATACTGTCCCTTTAAATATTTGCTCGTTTTTATTTTTAGTCCCATCACAGTGACGTGGAACATATGTAGGAATTTCAGCAACTTTTACAATGTTCTGTAATTGAAGGGGTCTATTGTGTCAGTTCTACTCATGAAACTTCTTTTTGTTTATTGTTTTTTTCTGTTCTTTAGAAAAATAATTTTGCCTCTGAATGCTTGTGTGTCCACAGGAGACGTGGTATTGGCCGGGTGAGGTCAGTGCTGACGGTGTGGTGATGAGCGGCGTTCGCTGCTCCGGAACTGAGATGTCTCTGTCCCACTGTCAGCACCACGGACCCCACCTCAGCTGCCCCAGAGGAGGGGGGCGCAACTCCGCCGGAGTCTCCTGCTCTGAAAGTAAGACTCTGGGAAAGGCTAGTCAAGAGCCTCACTTCTGCTCAGCATCAAGCAACACATTACAAATGTGTCATAAATTGTATTTCAGTTTGTGAATTTGAACATGTATTTTATGTGACAGAATAGAGTGGGCGATATGGACTCAGACTTTTATTGTGATATTTTGTCGTATTAATAGTCATATGTGGTTTCCAGAGGTTTCTGGGGTTTTTTGGGCCAATAAAACCCTGATTTATTCCACAGTCTCCTCTAACATGGAGCAAAAGTTTTCCTTGGCTTGGAAAAGCCCAAAGTCCAGTCGGTTCTTCTGTTTCTTTGTGTCAAAACTTGTTGTCAACATTTGAAGCATACACTGTTTCAACCGCATAGTAGTTTAAGGGGGACGAATAGTTTTGCAAAGAGATGTAAACTGACTCCAAACTTTTATTTTTCAGTCTTAAAAGTCCAACAAAGTCCAACAAAGTTTACCAAATTAGTGTTAAACTGTTAAAGAACCTTTGTGAGAGAGAAATCCCTGGTTCTTTCTTGGAATCTGTTGTTTGGAACAGAAAACACTTGTTTACTTTGCGTGCAGCCATCGCTCTGTGTTTCTAAATATCTTTGTTTTTTCTTCTTCTTGTTTTTCCTTCCCACCTTCAGCGGCTCCCGACCTGGTACTGAACCCTCAGGTGGTGGAGCAGACCACCTACATGGAGGACCGGCCCATGTTCATGCTGCAGTGTGCATACGAGGAGAACTGCCTGGCCTCCAACTCTGACCAGACGCCGGCCAACGCGTACCGCCGCCTGCTGCGCTTCTCCTCTCAGATCCACAACAACGGCCAGTCCGACTTCAAGCCCAAAGCCGCCAAACACCTGTGGGTGTGGCACGACTGTCACAGGTCTGTCAGGATGGAAATGTTTCTTGAAACAAAGCATGCTGGGATGGGCATTTATTGCGTTGTTTATCATCTATTGTGAAAAAAGTCTTATGATAAGAATTTTGATCCATTGTTGTGATGATAGATTTCAGCTATTGATGATAAAAATGTGTGTGTGTGTGTGTGTGTGTGTGTGTGTGTGTGTGTGTGTGTGTGTGTGTGTGTGTGTGTGTGTGTGTGTGTGTGTGTGTGTGTGTAGGCATTATCACAGCATGGAGGTGTTCACCACATATGACCTGTTCAGCCTCAATGGAACCAAAGTGGCAGAGGGACACAAAGCAAGTTTCTGCCTGGAGGACTCAGAGTGTGATGAAGGTTGGAATCTCACTGCTGCTGTTTTTAATGATGATGTAATAACAAAAAAACTTTTTCAAAATGTTATCATTTCAAATATTCTTCATTTGAAGTCTTAGATATTTTTTACTTAGATGTTGCCTCAAGTGAGTATGAAAGCTAAAGGTCTTTCCATAGTTTGTTTCTGTAATTATGTTCTGCTTTTAATGGTTTTCACTGTTATTGTTATTATTATTATTGTCCTGGGTAATCTGTGCTTACTGTACAGCACTTTGGGTAAACATGCTGGGGGGTTTTAATTGTGCTTTATCAGAAATAACTGAATGGAAAAGATGTACCAAAGATGTGCTGTGACAGCTCTGCCACTAGGGGGCAGAACTTGTGGGCTGGGTCAACCTGTTGACTCCAGGCAGAACGACTGCGAATACTTCACCGCATCAGCATGTGCCCCCTATTGGTCAAAATGAGACAGCATGGTCTAAATTGGAGTCAGTGTCTGATGCTGCCTCGATACAATATGACAATATTTCACTCACTCAAGTCATTCATTTCCACTCTGCCTCCCACTTCCCTGGCCTTGATACCTTCAGCTTTTATATATCTAGAGACCTATGTGCAAAAGCTAACAGAGAGTATAAAAACTGAAATGATACTGAATTAGAGGCTATATGATTTAATATTGTAAGTAGATGTTGTCCCAAAGTCCTACTGTCTTAGTTTTGTATGAATAAGTCTAAGACTAAACCAGCTGTTCTGCAAAGCAACATCATATCATTTCTTAGCTTGTCTGTCCAGATGTCCAGGCACCAAAAACCTACAGAATGCATTTATTTGTTTCTCTGTGGTTTTTTTGCAACAAACGTCTCAGAAATTACATTTACTGTTATTCAAGACACATAGTATCCTTTTTCCCAAAGGGGAGAATATCTGGTTGTCTTGAGTATGTCTATGAAGTGAAGATGCAAATGATCACTCCTTCTTGTGTCACCCTCTAGTGGTCATATACTGTGGCTCATCTTGTGCAAATGTGTCATTTTCTCCAAGGCATCTTACAGCGTCTTACTTTGTCTTTGTAGGTATTGAAAAGAAGTATGAATGTGCTAACTTTGGAGAGCAGGGCATCACTGTAGGCTGCTGGGATACCTACAGGCACGACATTGACTGCCAGTGGGTCGACATCACCGACGTCAAACCTGGGGATTACATTTTTCAGGTGATTTGTCCTGTTGGTTTCTTCTTTCTGTCCATGACTTCTCTCTGCAGCCTCAACGCTGGTTTCATTCTTATCCATTCTTTAACAGATTGTAATCAACCCAAATTACGAAGTGCCAGAATCAGACTACACCAATAACATCACCAAATGCAGATGTCGATATGACGGTCATCGTGTGTGGATGTACAGCTGCCATAATGGTGAGTGGCTGCAGATTTTACGATCTTTGGGGGGTCTTGTTATTTTTTTCACCAAAACAATCACTTTAGTCTTTTCTGGATTTGATGAGACGTTCAAAGAGGGTGACCCAAAGATTAGCTTATTTTAATTTCTTTTAGATTTCATATTTCTTAGAATTAACTACTTCGCAGCAACATTCTTTCCTTGGAGCTGAAGACTTCGCCAAACTTCTTTGCTATTAATACCTTATAATCAATTTACTCTGGAAGTTTTTGATATAATTTATTATGCAGTATTTGCTCAATTCTCTTTCTGCTGCTCTGCCTCCAGACGGCTCATTGAGCTCTGAGACGGAGATGATGTTCCCAGGCCTCCTAAACAATCAGGTGACCCACAGGTAAGACTGACAGAGTGGAGTCGAGATGTGGTCCCCTCCGATGAGAAGAGTCCCACCAACCACTACCCATTCCACTACCCATTCCATCTGGGCTGGATTCTACTTCCTGTCCCTGAATCAATCATCTCTTCTTCTCCTCACCTTTCTTCCTCTGCCCTCCTCTCACCTCCCAGCACATATTATGTGTTGACCTCTTCTGTCCATCACTCTCCGTGATGATCACGGGACTGGTGAAGTTTTGTTTGGGTCTGTGGCAGAGAGACTATTTCACTTACTGTGATCAAATAAGAGCTTCATTTAAACATCTCTCCATGGACGTGTAGCACTTTAAGAAGCTCTCAACTGCCGAACCTTGTGGATTTTGTTTGTCTAGCTGGAAGATTGTCTTCAATGGAGAACTACTTTTTGTTTTCTTCTAACTTGATCAACTTTTTAATGTTTGACGTCCAGTCTTTAGAAAACAAGAAGTCTACTCATCACTAGTGATGCTTGAACTGCCACATTCTATCAGGACATAAGGGCCGGTTCTGAAACATTGGCAGTATTTGCTTTATCTTCTCCTTGCCAGACTTAGTAAATTATCCTATACCCATTTTTCAAAGAGTTGCCGAGGTGAGGGGTCGGGGGTGGGTTTGTTAGAAAAGTGTGTTAGAAGTATTGTAACTGTTTCAAAAAGTGAATCGTCATTTCATTGTATAATTCAGCTGGAGTGAGTGGTTGTTGATGCCGAACTTGCATATAAACCAGTGTGTCATTCATTCACTGCCACCTGCTGGTTAACCCATGTATGCACTTCAGTTAAGAACTAAATACGGCACTAATATACATGTATTGTTGCATAGGAAATCCTTGCTTTTCCATTGGTATAAAAGTGCCAGAGGTGTGAGAACTGAGGTCCCTGATTCCCTTCTATCAAAAAACTCTTGTTATTTGTGCTTATTTGTCACTTCATGTTCAATGATCTTGAAGAACTTCAAAGTCAAAGTCATCATTCATCATTTGTTGTAAATTCTCTCCAAAGCAGATTGTGACTGAATGTAAGATGAACATGAGTTCAGTCACAGGTCATTCTTGAAAAACTTTGATAAAAGGTTCAGAAAAAGGCGTGGCTTTGGAGCATGTCAGAGCTCAGGGATGTCAGCTGGCTTCAGCGACCTGACTGAAGCTAAACTTAGTGGGAACAAGTTAAACGTGTCATTTGTTTTACCTTTGCAGACCAAGAAACAAAGTTCTCCATCTTTCTGAGTGAGATTTTCCTCACAAGTCAGAAACTATTTGGATTTGCCAGTAGTTATGAATCAAAGCAATACAAGAACGTATTTCTATTCTACGTGCCCCTTGTTTTTACTGCAGGAAACAAAACTAACTGATTGCAAATGAGCTTTCTGGGTGCCTTCACACCAGCCTTGTTTGGTCCACATTAATTGAACTGGTCAGAACCAAACCTCCCTCTCAGTTCGGTTGAGGTGAACTCTGGTGCGGTTCAAATTCATATGTGAACACCAGGCGCTCGGGAGACCGCTCCAAATGCAGGAAGTGGACTACAGCGCAGGGCATTCTGGGTAAATACAACCAAAACAACAAATTAGTCAAGTTAGAGAAATGGCTCATGGTCTTTTATTAAAGACAAAAGAGGTTTTCATATTTCCTTCAGTGGTTTTGGTGCACCACCACCACAGGCCAGGAGGGGAACAAGTTGCTCAAATTGTTTGGTTGGTTTTGCAGTGTGAATCTGCACCAACAGCATGGAGCTATGTGGGAACAGACAGAAGAAATCAGAAATGCATTTTTACTTCTGATGGAACAGTTTGTTTCTAAATCTGTCAACTATATTGGATCTTGAGGTCATGGTTGTTCTGGCACTTTTGAAGTTGGAATTCCAGATTTATGGAGGAGCAAAGCTAGTTTTTCTAACTCGGAACACACGTGAAATAGCTTCACATTGACAAATCCAGATGGCTTCCTACTTAAATACCTAAACTCATTTGTTGGCTCACAACAAAGCACTTGTAATAATCAAGCAATGAGTGGAACTAACTCAGTGCATAGCTTGAATTCAGTATAAACCTGCAACAAACTGGCATGACGATCAGGCCAGTGTGAAACCTGTGGAACATTCTTTGTGGGTCTCTTTCACCGTCCAAATGTTCCTCCAGCAGCAGCACAGGTTTTCTCCCCGTCGATGGCACAGGTACCATTTTTGGCATTTTTATTTTACTTAATTTTATTTCTTGTTTGTAATTGTATTTTAAGGGATGTGAATTCAGTTTATTTGTGCTTTTTTTCGTCATGGTGCTATCTAACTGGTCCTCTGTTTTCTGAGGGTTCAGTTCATGTTGAATAGATGCATTATGTGTATACTAACAGTATACTTGAATTGAAACAATGTGCTTTTGTGTGTTGACCTATAATAAAGAGTTAAGCAACTGAATCAGTGAGCCACTGAATGTTCTTTGTGTGTTTATTGCAAAAACAATTAATTTTGTCAAATTGCAACAACAAACTTCAAAGCAATTTATTGGCATTTTATGTAGACCGCTGCAATGTTGCATATAACAGGGAAGTAAAATGAAAATGATTTTTTTCTAATAATAATAGGAAAAGTGACGCACCTTTAAAAAGGCAGTATTATGTAAAACTTGGTGTTGCTCTGATTCTTTCAGGCATGTTTGAAAAATCCTTTAATCTCCCACGGCAACCATTTAGCTGTGCAAAACATCTGGGGAGACTGAGCTCCGCCTTCAATGTCGAAGCTCCTCCTCTTTTCCAACAGCCCGCCTCGCAGAGCAGCTCTACCCCTGCGGCTCCCTCACTCGGCTCCTTCAGACTAGCCAGCAGCAATTAGCAAACAGAACATCAGCTGAACTCATTATTGGAACTTCTTCTCAGGGCAACACTGGTAAAAATGTTGTTTAATGTGTTAAGAGGGAAGCCATGGGACGACTCCCTGAAGGCGGAGTTTCAGAAAGACGAGTTTCTTAAAGAGAAAACTCTTTCAATGAGTTAAATTAAGTAGTCAAATTTCTTTTTGAGACAAGTTTGATGTATATGTGGTGTTCCAGACACAGAAATGAATGAACCTCTAGTTTTCAGATTCTTATGTTATTATGCTCCTGGGTGGTGGAGGCTGTGGTTTGGTTGCAGATTTTAAGATAAAGAAATATAGCAAATCACCACTGGTGGGCGCTCTTGCTGCGCACAAGAAATGTGAGCTGTTCCTGTTCATTCAGAGAAGGAGATATTCTTTGATTAAAATAAACATAGCCAGGTGCTGCTTCCAATTATCTGCTTAAATATTGTTTTATTCAACTAGTGTGTATAATACACAACAGTATAGAGCATTTTTATAACAACCAGGAGTAACATAATTACTTGATTGTGCTATAAAATGGTGATTTGTGTGTGGAAAACATAATACTGCCCCTTTAAAGCTGTAATTACTTTACAAAAGGCCTTCTATAAAGCACTGCTTCAGGGAGACAGAACATAAAAATAAGAAAAGCCTTTTACATTCTCCTTCAACAATACAATCATTCATCATTTTTGCTTTGGTGTAAGAACCTAATAAATCACATTGAAGTTTGAAGCACAACATGACAAAACAGGAAAAGGTCCAGGGAGGATGAATAGGTTTTCAAGCCTGTCTTTGTATTTTTGTTCGATTAATTATGCTGTATTTGAAAAGAATTGCATGAAACCTGCATACAGGATTCAGTGTATTGATGGATTTATACTCAGCACATTTCTGAGAACTGTGATGTTTTTTTTCTCCAGAAGGCTTTACTTTTGTTCTTCAAGTTGATGGAAAATTTTCCTCAAAGTAAGGCTGGAAGTTTTCACCAGCATTCAAAGTCTTGACACTTGAGGAAGTGTTTAAATGTCTCCCAAAATCAAACTTCATCCCATGAGACAGATGAGCTTTGGATCCAGCAGAGATACGATCAGATCAGATAAAATAATACTTTATTCATCTTATGGGAAATTCCAGACGCAAGTGGCATCCATAAAACTTACACATACACATGATCGTGTGACTAAAAATACACGTTATAACAATACAATACAAATACAAGCTCACCAAAAGGGAGGAAAAAACAGTATGATGGCAACTCAACACTGGCCTCTCGTGGCTCACAGGAGTCATTACATGTTTTGACTCAAATCCAACAACACAATGAAAGTGACTGGAGTTTGCTGCTGGCGGATTCTTTCCAAACAGTCATTGGTTCATGTTTGCAGGGAAAACTATCGATTATCCACAGGCTGATAATCAGTGACATGTTTTAGTCACTTCTCAAGCCACAAACAAAAATGCCTCTGTGTCTGAACACTGACCCTCATCTCACCTATAGATCATTTATAACGTATCTTAATGCTGCAGTATTTATAAAAAAAAATAATTTCATAAAAATGAAACACTGCAGCTTTACAAGCAGGCATTTTATTGGTGCTCGTATTAATGCTGCGCAGCTGACAGCTGGTTTTAAAATGCTTTATAAATAAAGCTGACATTGACATGAAGAGGCGTTTTGTTCTCTCTGCTGTCGCAACATGCTTTCTCAGAATGAAGGCCCGCTGCAAATCCAACAATGCTGCACAACAACAACACAATGAAAGTGATTGACCGCACGGGGCGCCCCCTGCTGGTCCAGAAGCAGGAGGTCAATCTGCTGGGTTTCTTTAGACAAGAACTTCCTAAACTGATTTAATAATAAACGGAACTCACTGCATAGATTGAGGATCAACTGGAAAATATGTATGATTAAATTTAAACTATTTATTTATTGGTGAAGTTCCTTGTGATGTTATTTGGAGTGAAGTTTCTAAACTGTATCAAATCGAATTGAATTTAAAATCACTCCAGCAACCCGGAGTCTCACTGACTTCACTTCACCACAAAGTGAAGGGAGTTAAACCCAAAAGAACAAGTTTGGTCCCGGGAGAAACGCAGCTTCAAATAAAGCGACACAGTGTGAGAAAATGTCCAGGAGATGGAAAACTATTTTAAGAGAAAATTAGAAATAAAAGAAAAATTCTCTCCATCATCATTTTTATCTATTGGAAACAATTTCACTAATCATCAAATGTAAACAGTTGCAAAAGATGTTTGTTCCAGTGGAGCTAAACCACCGAAGTTAATAACAGCTTAGCATCGATCCTGCCAACTGCTGCCCACAAGAAAACACAAAGACAACAGTGTTCACCCACCAGCAACTCCTGACCAGTAATCCTCAGGGACTGGGACTTTAAAAGCTATTAGTGGAAAAGAAAGAAAGCAAAACAAGAGACAGCACTCCAGAGATACAGGATATAACTATGTTATTATAAGCTGGGCTGAAGAGCTGTCCAGGGTGACCCCGCCTGTCCAGGGTGACCCCGCCTCTCGCCTGCTGACCGCTGCAGACTGGCACCTGTGTGTGTGTTTTCAGAAACTGAAGGTCTGACGGATCTTTTTCTAACTCGCTTAGAAAGTTTGTTGAATGAAACAATCAACAAATTCACTCAACAAACTCGCCGAGCTAGTTAGAAAAAGATCTGTCAGACCGTCAGTTTCCGAAACAACACACACAAAAAAAACCTCATAAATGCAAACAGGATCGCAGAGTCCAATTGTCTCTGTCTCTTCAAAAAGCAGCTGTGGCCCAGTCATCTGGTAAAAGCCAGGTCCAGCTTCCCATGGGAAGATTGTCAGTATGTCATAATTCTAAATTGCCTTCTGATCTGTGAGTTGGTGTTCAAACAAGTGAAGGTCTGAGTTCTGCAGGCTAAATGAGGCCAAATTAAACAGTTTATATGACCAGGAAAACTAAAGGCTCAGACCAGTAACGGAGAAAACACAGTGTTGGTAGTTTAGAGCGGTCTGGACTGTTAAAACTCGAGTTGGCAGAGCGGCTTCACCAGATTCCAGTCACAACCTCTGGGAATGGCAGTACACAGGAGCAAAGTCCAAGGAACAGTTGGCGGAAACCATATCGAGTCCTCAGTCTCCCACACGTCTCAAGACGACCCAATCTTCAACCCAGAATGGATGCTTGGACTGAAAGTTTGCCTCGCAGCGTAGAAACTCATCCAGTTTTGTTTTGACGACTGGGCAAACATTCTGGACGCTTTGATAAGCCAAATATGCACAGACATACAGTATGCATATGTAAAGCTGCGTCCCTGGCTGTTTGACAAGGGGGCAGTGTTGTAGTCAAGACCACCTAACCCAAGACCCAGACAAGACCAAGACTTTTAGGATCCGAGACCAAGTCAAGACCAAGACCGAGGGAAGTCGAGCGCAGAGGATGAACAATATAAAGTTGTGTTAATGTACTTATAATCTAAGTACAGCAGTAGGAATGTTTGCCTGTAGAGGAAAAAAATAAAAATCAAGAATTTCTGCATTCTCAATACTGTTAGGTGTTGAATTCACTGTGGCGCTTGGCAAACATGAAGGAAGCCTTGATCCAAATGTTGAGCTTCACTTTAATATGAGTAAATTATCGTTGGGGAAAATTATAAACTAAAACCTACACTTTTTTTCCACGGACTCAACAAACTGAGCAAAGCACAGCGTCACATATTAACATGATTTATTAGCATATCATCTAGAATATAAATACACTTGAATTTCATTTGGCAAAATAAAAAAAAGAAACTTAAAGGTTCATTAGTGGGCGCAACATAATCTACAGAATCAAAACAGGTCAAACTATTATTTACAGAAGACATCAAGGCTTTCCACCTGATTCACAGTCGAACCTGGATATCTGAACATGAAGAGGCTTTACCTTTAAAAGACGAGCGAAGCCCGACGTCAGCAGCTTCCAGCTCCCACTGTGAGACGGGAGGATTAATTAACGCCAAACTTTACTATCAGGTTCAGCGAAAAGGAACCCAACACTGATCGGGCTTTTCCTGGCCCAAACCGATTCCTAGAACTCAAAACCAAAATGTGCTGCAGGTTCTGATGGCACACTGGAGCATCCGTCTTTAACCATTATTAGATTTATGAATCGCTGATTGGATGGTTTGAGTTTCTAAGTTATTTGAAGCACGACTGTTGCATCTCTTCAAAAAAAAAAATCGTTAAAAAACACAATACACATTTTCAATTTGGACCTGCCAGAATGTCAACCCAGAACTTCAGTGAAGTTTGTGCTTTTGTAACGTGCTAACGCCAACCATGTGTTAACGGAAAACTATTCTAATTCTGGACACTGTCAGCCGTCAAGAGCACTTTCAATACCTCTGTCGAAGGCAATATTGGAATATATGAACATATTACTAATAAAAATAAACAGCAGTCAAATATTATGCATAGCACACATTCACAGCACCTACAGTATGATACACAAGTTAAATCAATGCGTACAAATCAAATATTTACAAGGATGAAAATTTGCTGCTGGACACTGGAGCTTTAACTAAACAGTGATGTTTATGAAACAGGCAAATAAGGTGCAAAAAAATAAAAAAAATGGGTGCTAAATGAGCAAACACCTTTTAGAAAACAACAAATTGTGAGGTAAAACCTCCCAATAACTAATGATCTCATACGCTACAGGCGAGCTCTGGAAAACATCACAAAACAAGTGACTTATTCTGTCACTTATTTTGAAACAGGGTCACCCCATTCCAAACGGGGGAGGAAAAAAAACAAAGAAAATGAGGGTATTTCTCCAAAAACACTAACGTTCAAACAGCTGTTAGTTCAGCATAACAACACTGGTTCAATTCTGAGTTCAACTCTTATTTCATCATATTTAAACACATTAAAAGTCAAATGTCGCTACAACGTTTCTTCAAAGGGATTCTCTGAAAGACACCTGCTCTTGTACCAGGTGGGGGGGACAGATTGTTAAGACGCAGCGTTAAGGTCGAAGGTCGTGGAGGTCTCCAGGGCGGCTGGTTCTGCTGCTCCGCCTCTGCACAAACAAAAGCAGAAATCATTAAGATGACCTGATGCTGACTGGAAAGAAAAAGAGGAGCATTGATGGCAATCAGCTGAATGATCAGCTGAATAATCAGCTGAACGATCAGCTGAATGATCAGCTGAATGATCAGCTGAACGATCAGCTGAATGATCAGCTGAATGATCAGCTGAACCATCAGCTGAATGATCAGCTGAATGATCAGCTGAATGATCAGCTGAACCATCAGCTGAATGATCAGCTGAATGATCAGCTGAATGATCAGCTGAACCATCAGCTGAATGATCAGCTGAATGATCAGCTGAACGATCAGCTGAATGATCAGCTGAACGATCAGCTGAATGATCAGCTGAACGATCAGCTGAACGATCAGCTGAACGAAAAATAAAAAAGTGGATTTTGATCCAAACTTCCCTTCTGTGAGTTTTATAAAGGACTATTAGGGCTCACCTATAAGAATTTCTGCTTAATTACAAGAATTTAGTCACGATAAAGACTTTTATTCTGACAGTATCAGAATAAAAGTCAAATTTTAACCAGGAAAAAAAATAAAATAAAATTGCCAAAGAATTCTGGATGTTTAACATCTTAACGACAGAGTCCCCTTCTCAAAGAGCTGAACCCCCTGAACCAGACGCTTTCCTCAACATGTCGTTTCTAGGCGCTCAGAGCGTGAAGACGAATGTCAATTTGACTTCATTCTAGTTCTTTCCACTTTGCATCAAACCTCTCTTCACACCAGTAAGCAGCAGTCAGTTGTGCTTTAGTCATTTCCCAAACATTGATCCTTTATCTATTGGTAATTGGTAACGTTTTATAGTGTACCCTCGGTTCCTCGTTCCGCCATATAAACCTAGAGACGGTTCGGTTCCACTCATTAAACTGTTTAAGGGAGAGCGTTGAGCCTTACTCCTCGTTTCTAGGAAACAGTTAAAAAATAAATAAAATTGATCACGCGATTAAGTAGTTAGGAAGAGGTGATTTGATAAAGTTTGTGTGAAGCGGTTAGACTTTGATGTCTTACTATAAATGGTATAGAATTGGGTTTAGGTCAAACAAATGATGCGACCAGACTTCTGTATGAGCCGAACAGAACCTCAGAGCAGAACCCCAGAGCAGAACCACAGAGCAGAACCACAGAGCAGAACCCCAGAGCAGAACCTCAGAGCAGAACCTCAGAGCAGAACCTCAGAGCAGAACCCCAGAGCAGAACCTCAGAGCAGAACCTCAGAGCAGAACCCCAGAGCAGAACCTCAGAGCAGAACCTCAGAGCAGAACCCCAGAGCAGAACCTCAGAGCAGAACCCCAGAGCAGAACCTCAGAGCAGAACCCCAGAGCAGAACCCCAGAGCAGAACCCCAGAGCAGAACCTCAGAGCGACCCAGAGACGTCACACTGCTGCGTTCTGTTTACTGAAGTGATAACAGACAACGGAGCCCTTTAAGGATTTATTTGAAAAGTTAATTCAGCAATGGTGACAAAATCGGAAGGAAATTGATTAAAAGGAAGCAGAGCTAAAAGCAACGGCCCTCTGTAGAGCCCTGAGGTCAAAGCATGTACAGAAATCTGTCTGGATGCATAATGGGATCATTTTAATCCTGCTGTTATTGAATAGACACCAGGCCTTTTAAACTGGAGACACTTAGCAGCATCTACCTCCAAGTATTTCAATTCAACTTTCACTTCTTTCAACAATTTCAATTTTATTGTAACAATTTTCAAAAGGACTCTGAGATATTCACATGGTCTCTGCCAGTTTCCCCAACTCAAATTTGATGAAGCTTCAATCTCATGTGTAGTTTTAAAGACTATGAAAGTTGAAAACCTGTACTGTGAAAGAAATGACTGAGTCGGCAATAAATTCACATTTAACCAGAACGGACATAAAAAAAATTTAAAAAAGCTAGCTGGCTGCCAAGGGTACATTAGCGGCTAGCGGCCGGTGTCCACAGAAGCCTCGACATCAGCGGTTGACTGACTTTAGCTTGACTGAAAAAATAACTACATGGAATATATGAGAAGAAAATTTATTACTAAGATTAACATATTTAGAGTCATTTTTCAGGTCAGAATCCATTTATTTGAAGATATTTTGAGGAGCAGGTGATATTTTAGCAATGTTCTATATCACTGGTGTAAAGCAACGAAAGGAAGAGGCTGTCACCTCTGCTGGTCCAGAGCAGATTCACATGTTACTGTAGTAACATGTGAATCAGCCTTAATGTGACCACACAAGTGGAAGCATTGAAGTACATGCATCAGGATGTTTGAAAGAGAAGTGCTGACTCCTTATTGAAATGATTTACAGCCCTGCATAATAACAGCAATTAAAAAAAAGAAAGAAAGAAAAAAAAAAACTGGTGAAAATGATCCCGTTTTGGCCTGTGAAAACTGAACATGACAGCTAAAGAAAAGCTCCATTTTCAGGGAATGAAAAAAGGAACACGGTGCTAATGACGAACATCTCTTCTGCACTCGCCCCGTCCAACAGTCTGCACAGACTCCATTTTTACAGGTTGTGCACCGAGCCATGCGAGAGTGCGGCGACGGCAGAATGTGTTCGGAAACAGACGCCGGAACACGGACTTGGCGCCGTCGGCCTCCGACAGCCCGGGACGGTATAGGGCCAAGCCCGTTTTCCCTCCCACCGGGGACTGATCCATCACCGCCGCTCAACTTTTCACCTGGCAGACGGTCAGAAAGCAGAATTCCTGCTTTAAGCCTGCTAGACCTTCAACGCGAGGGAGACGAAGGTTTTATGTGTTCTGGAGGAGCTCAAGTTCAATAAGGAGCCCGTTGATTAAAGCTGAACATTCCATAGATCAGAGCTGTGGACCAGAGTGGCGATTCTTCATTTTCAGCAGGGATATATCAGGCCCAGTTTGGAGGAGAGACCCTGGCAGGAAATAGAAACTCTGAGATGGATGTTCTGCAGGTCCCCGCAGTCGGATCTCTGGCTATGGTTCACCCTGCTTTTGACCGTGGTAAATATCCCATGCACACTTCTATCAACAGCTACTTATAAAAGTCCTGGCTTTACATTCCTCCAAAGGACTTGCATGTGAGATGAGGCTCTCAGCGAGGAATTTCAGATGAGCAGAGAAATCCTTTTGGTAGTTAGCCAACAGCACAGCGATCCACAGGGGTCTGTGGTCACACAGACGTTGCCAGACACAATATACCTCCTGTAACGTATTTACTGAGAAAGTCTCGCTCCTGACTGATGGTGGTGTCTCTACTGTAGAGCTTCCGCCTTACCCCGTCCTGCCTCTAACACAACAGAACCTTTGAGGACGATCTGGAGTCAGGAGGTCCTAGATGAGCCGGGCTTTCAGAAAGATTGATGAGATGAGCAGTGTGGAAGATCTGTAGGTATTTGGAGCACCATCTGTGGCTGACGATCGTGCTGTGCTGCCTCAAGAGGGAGGAGCATCAGAAATACTCCACAGCAAAACGAGGTGGAGACGGTTGAGATGCTGGAAACCTTATTTCTGAAATCAGTACTAACTGTACCTTCATAAGATGTACTTTGGGATAAATTTGACCGTTAGATGGTAGCAAAAGGCTTCCAATACAATCGTCTGTATGTGTTGAATATGCAGCAACTGGCAACAGTGGGAAGCATAGCAACATTAAGCCCAGATGCAAATTGAAGAAACAGTCTACACAGAGTTGAGGAACTTTTGAAGTAATTACTCTGAGTTTCATTTGGACTCACTAGAGTGCAAGAAGATTTTGACATGTGAAAACATCAGTGTTTCTCGTTGAGGTTGACTGTGGAATGAAGAGCTACCAGCCGCTTGTGGTCAGCATTGCTTCATCTGACCAAGTTCTTGAAGAAGAGGCGCCGAATATTCTTAAATTATTTGTTTTGCTTCATTTTGGGTTTCCAGTAGGAACGATAAATGAGTGATGGACAAGACACAAACAACAGGTAAGGATGGAGGCAAGAGACATCGCTATAGCCACCAACAGCAGGAGGTCCAGGTTACGTCACAATCGGAGTTCACCCTGTCAGTAGACAGAGATGGCACAGTTACCTTGAAAAAGTAACCTAATTACTTTAACGATTACTTGATTTTCAAACTAAGTTACTTCATCGGTTACGATCGGCAGCTCAGCCACCGCCGCCTCTCTGTCCTCCCTGCATGGTTACATTGGTGTCACTGCTGCCATGAGGAAAGCCACGGGATATCTTTTTATTCCATGAAATAACAAAAAACAGTAATGTACAGTAACGCATAGTCAAAGATCTGCCCCAAGTTTTGAAGAGATTAAAAGAAATCATAGAGAGAGTGTGTTGAGTTTGTGGCAATAATAAAATCCATAAAAATACAAGACAAAGGCCTTTTAGGAGCCTATGTTTGATCTTCAGAATTTTTTTTTGTCAGATCTTAATAGTAGAACCTCATGTCTTGTGAGTTTTGGGTATCGTTATTCTCCTATGACTAACAGATTAAACAGGATGCAATATGAATAGCACAACATAATCCAGACGGCTATTTTCATCATGCTGTGGTGTCGCAGCATGATGTTGTTAGGCAGAGGGAAGCTGGTCAGAGTGCAGATAGATGGAGTTACAAATCCTAGGCGAAAACCAATTAAGCGTTTAAAGCAAATTCATGTGATAAAATGGTCCAGTCAAAGTCCTGACCTAAACCTCAAAGCCGATGTCTGGAAAAACTTGAGTTCAAGCTAAGCTGTAAAAAGAATGGGCAGCATTTTTTTTTTTACTATGCAAATGTGTGAAGCAACCCAAACAAGCCGGGGCAAAGTGGGAGGCGGCGCAATCAAACCTGACTCAGAAGCTTTCAATTTTTTTTTTTTGAAATGGTAATATATAGCTGAAACCCATTCATCACTGTCCTTCTACTTTTCAATTATGCATTACTTTGTATCATTCACACAAAATCCCATTAAAACACACTGAAGTTTGTTGCTTTGACATAAAAGCGCCATACGTGTTGTCACAAATCGTACACGCTTGGAGCCTCAGTCAGTTTAAATCAAAGCTTCGATTCTCGCCCTCAGGCGACCGAAAGCAACGTTGGAACTCTTCTTAGTTCCTTCCAAATTTGGCCTGCGCAGTCAGCAAGCTAATGACTTTTTAAGTGTGATAATCGCTTAATTAATCCCACTTATTGAAGGACTTGAACAATATCCACAGGACTCCTGTGATTAAGAGATTCTCCACCACTTTGTTGTTGGATGTTTTGCTCAGGTTTTGGCTAACTCGTGTGTTTTAAACATCAGGCTCTCGGTTAATTTACAGTATGACTAAACACTGGGCTCTACAATGTGAACATTGAGGAGGAAGAATAATCCCTAAAAAATGCTCCATAAAAACAGGCTTCCTGGTGGGGAAGTAGCTCGGTAATATTACTCACAGCTCCTATCTTTGATGTGGGATCCGTCTCCGAGTGGGTAGGAGGCGTTCTTTTTAAGAGAAATGGACAGAGGGGCGAAAGGGGAGAGCGGCTCGTTTTATTGCTCCTCTTTACTTCTAGGGCCAAGGCGCTCCAAACTTCAGTTACCACTTTGGGAAAAAATGTGCGTGCTGTCGAAATGTTTAGCTTGCCGAGCGTCATACATCACCATCTGAACTACTGGCTCTGGTTGTGGTTAGACTCACCATGGGATGGCTCTTATCTGCTGAAGCTTCTGTCTTCATAGATGGTGATCTCGATCTGGTGGAGGTTGTTAAGGGAAGAGCAGTTGTTGCGAGTTCGCACCGAGTTTCAACCCAAACCAAAAGACGCTGCGCACTTGTTTTGTGCGCTGGCCTGAGCCACACAACAAGGTACAACATCCGTCAATCTTAAAACTGATGGGTTTTTTTTCTTTTTTGGAGCTTCGTCCAGAAATTGGATGTAATGGGCTTGATTGAAATATCACAATCTCAAACTGAAAGTTTGAGAAACTCTTAACATTTGACTAATGCATTCATAACCCGGGAAACATAACAGTCAGTCCCTCCAACATAGTGCAGTGGGTTTTTTTGTGATTGTTGCAGCCTAAAAGAACTGATTTATTCAAATAGTTGTAGAAATAAAATTCAGCATTACTTTTGCCAGTCTTACAAAAAGGGTTTGAATTGATGAACATAAGATCCTGTGTTTTTTGGTGAAGGTTAATAGTTAATATTTAAAGTGCGAATAACATTTTCAAGTACCTTATTGAAAAATTGCTTTTCACGCTCATTTGAACACCAACTGAATGCCAAGTACAAACAAATCCTTCAGAATAATTTTAAACGTTTTTTTTGCCAAGAACAGAAATAACTTTTTTTTAAAAAAGACGATGCGCATGTTTTCATCTGGCTGGTTCAGCTTTCAAGAGGCGTCATAAAACAGGAAGCTTTAAGTGATTGGTCAAAATCCAGCTGAGTTGCAGTGATTGGTCCAAAACAAAGGAAATACAGAAAACGTTAAGCTCATTGCAGAAAAGTTGTGATGACTGTTAAAAATTGCAAGTCAGTACAACATTTGAAAATGCCGAGTGAATTTGCATTAAAAGTTTTGGTTTTGATCTCCAGAAACTTTTTATTTGTAATTCAAAGGCTCTTTGTCTCCCTTTGGATTTAAATATAACAGAAGTTCACTTGTCATAGTTTACTCTACATTGTTAGAAGTTACAATTATTTGGGTATCATTTCGCTGACTATAACCTGATCTTTTTCATGAACAGTGATGTAATCTGAACAAAAAGGCAGCAGAGTGTGTATTCTTTAAGGAAGTTAAATTCCACAAAAGCCTTTCTTACTGAATCGGTTTTCATTTTTTCTACCGTTTCTTGGTTTGGAAACTTGAGAATAAAAAACGTCTCATCAAAATCGTTCAGGTGGCAAACAAGATAATCTGCAATCTGGTCTCTGAATTTATGAGCTCTTGATGCTATAAAACCTTTTTACACATTCATGAATTCATGGGTATTTGTATGACTTGTCTACTTTTTACCAACACAGTTTGAGTACAATTCTGTACGCGCCAACCTTGTGAAAAGCTTATCAGCATAGAATGACTGACCGTAAGTTTATGTGAAAAATATTTTGTACATAAGGCAAAGGAACAGTTTATGTACAAATGAGCAAAAAACCGTAGAAACATGATCTGAAAAGTAGGACTGAAACAATTAATCAGATTAATTATGATTTTAGTTGATATTGAGACTAATTTAGTAATTGATTCATCGTTAACTGGTGGATACAGACAGAAACATATCTGTACAAGTATACAAAAAATACATACATTTTGCATTTAAATGCTTGTAATTATGTTTCATCCAGAACTCCTCAAGTGGCATTGTAAATTAATGTTATGTAATTGCATGGTAGGCAATAAAATGTTTTCTTATTTTTAAAGGGAAATTGATTTGTCTATTTGCATTCGTTAATGTATTTCTAATACTCTTTTAAAAAGGCAGAAGTGGTTAAATAAAAAATCTGCAGAACGAAAAAATAAATTTCACCTGATCGATCCGTCAAAATAATAAATGATCAAATAATCGATTGCAACAATAATCGCTTGTTGTAGGTCTACAGAAGAATATTAAACTGTCATATTCATTTTGTCAAAACGTTAAAACCGTAGTAGTTCAGGTGAAGTGCGACCGTCAACTCCCCCCCTCCCCCATCTGTTGCTAAAATCAGCGCAGCAGTTTGACAGCGTTGGAGAAATAATCCAGATCGCTGTCACTCCACCAGCGAGGCGGGGAACAAAGTTCAGCTGCTAACAATTTCAGTCATATTCTGTAAACCTTCATCTCCTCTTCCCACCCAGCTGGAATTAAAGAGCATGGTGAGCCACCACACACACACATCCACACACACCCACCGACAGTCAGGATGTTGGGGCACCTATTGGTTTTATGGAGATGTTATAGATTACATAGGACTTTTATGTAACTTTTTGAAGCGCTTACATTCATAGCAGCAGATTTCCTGTAAGCAGCTTTGACTGCTAGATTCCATATTTACCCACCATCAGAAGGACGGTAAAAAACCCCACCAACACTCAGACCCGCTGTGCGCCCTTTCTTGGAAATCCAGAGGCTCATACAAGATGGCTGTTTTTATGATGAGGACTGTAGCTTACAATTATAAAAAAAAAAACTATTTTCAATTGGATTTATGGTTTCACAGAGAGTGGGAGGATACGACTCGGAGTCCTCTTTCGATGGGATCTGTCAGCAGGAGGCCTCGTGGCGCGTAGATCTTGTCGTTTTGTTCCTGGATATATTTGGCAATCCTCTTCAAAACCTAAAAAAAAACAACAAAGTTTTAAAACAAAATTGTGACTTTTGAGAACACAAATCCTAAAGTATAAAGAAAAAAGATTTGGGTTGAAAGGATTGTCTTGATCTTGACTAACTGATTATGAAAGTGCACGTCAACTAACTTAGTAATCAATTGATTGCAGTCTGGATCATAAAAAATTCAGGAAAGGTTATTTGCTGATCAGATGCAGAGCAGTAATTTAGCCAATATTGTACAAATATATATATATATATATATATATATATATATAAACTTCCGTTTTAGCTTCACCTAGTTCAAATTTACTAAAGGAATGCTGCTACTGCATTTTAGACAATAAAATGTTCATTTTTCTCATCCCCCCAAAAAAACAGATTTTTTTATTTTTTTATTTGAATCTCTCAATGTAGAGTGTGCCATTTAAGAAAAAAATATATATCAAATTAGTCGTCATAACAATTGATAGAAAAAACAATTATTCAAATAATTATTAGTTCCAGCCTTAAAGGTATAAATATTCATTAAGCCCCAAAAAAACTTATTTGGGTACAGTGGACTCACTTGGAACAAATGTGAACACTGTGTAACTTTGCACAGCCTCCATCTCTCACCTTCTCGTAGTGAGTCTCCATACAAAGGAAGACGGTGTAAGCGGTGAGGCAGGCCAGGCAGCCTTCAATGAACGACTGACTTCCCATCTTCTCTGCTTCCGCATAAAGGTTGTTCAGCGACCGGATCGTCTCCTCAAACTGCTGCTTGTCAATCTGAAACATACGGAAGCAATAAAACAAGACCAAGCAGGTCAAATTAGGGCATCAGAAGGGCAATTACTTAAAAGGTGTGTGTATGATTTATCTTAGCAGTTCTTTTCGTCTTGATAAATGAGGGGCTGGATGTTCTCAGACCGGTCATGCATCAAGAGAGTTCTAGGCTTCCTTCCCGCATTTCGAAACACCTCCTGAGCCGATCGGGTCGTCTCGGCCACGAGGCTCGGGGATGTTTCTACTCAGCAACAGACAGGAAACGGTCCAACTTGGACACAAACATCACAAGTATACAAAGCAAAGCAACTCTCGAAGCGCTCGCTCTTCAGAGACACGGGCCCAAAAGACACAACCTGGGTTTCTAAGTGAAATTGTTGGACTCAGAGCTCTAAAGTATTTACATCCTGGAACTGTTTTGAGTTTGTCGTGACCTGAACAAAGCTTTAAAGTTTGCATAAAAATAAGAGGATTTTTAAAGCCGTTACAAATAAAAACCTATAAAGGTTTTATATACTAAAGTCTGTTAAAAACATTTACCAGACATTTCCTTGGTGCAATCAGAGGGTTTTTGTTTTTCAATATGTACAACCTATTTTATGTTTATTATCTTTTTAGAACTGTGCTTATGCTTTCTCTGATTTTTGGATTTTGTTCTGCGCGTGTCTTTCAAGTGGTGCTTAATGACAAAGTGAATTTTTATTCGCCTCTCCTTCACTTTGATACTTGTAGATGAAACGCAGTATAATTCTCAGATTTCAACAAATGAGTAAGCAAAGCAGCTCGGTTAGATGTAGAACAAATATAAATCCAGCTGTTTCTGGCCTGTTTTCTTGAACAATATCATGTTTGGGGAAAAGCACATTGAATAAGGTTCTCCAGTCAGAAGAAGCTAAAACAAAGGCTGGGCGATTAATCAACTATATACATTAATTGAACTTCTGTGTTTTGAAGATTGTATTTTCTGAAAATTGAATATATAGGATTAAATATATTCAAATACATGTATTTAATCTTGTATTAAACACATTAATACATGATTAATGTATTTAAGGTCAGCTTACTATAAACTTTTTAAATAATAAGACATTTTAAGGTCTTCATTTCACACTCATTTAAGACTTTTTGTTGTACAACCTATCCATTTGCATCTACTAATCATTAAAAAATCTCACCAGTGAGAAATAATACTAATACTTTGACTTTGATAACCTTAAAATGTTTATCTTGAGTCAGTTCTGTGAAGTGCCTCTTGTATTAAAGCTAAACATAAAACAAAAAATAAATAAAAATAAGTATGTAGTAATTACTGAACTCTAATTTTTGTGTTCTGTTGTACCAGTGGTTCTGTACCAGTCTGTATCAAGACGGGACACAGAAAAAAAACCCAAAAAACAGACAAGTCAGTGAATATCCTCTAAGTGGAACCAGGAGCAGCAGAAACCTGCTTCTTGTGCCTGAGGAATGTATCATATCTGGCACTTCCCATCTAAAGTTTATTTTCCCACTAATTTCCCAGTTTGAAGGCTGTGATTCATCTCAGCATCTTCCCACTGTGAGCTTCAGGACACAGGCCAGCAAAACCAGACAATTAATGAAACTCCACTGATATATATATATATATATATATATATAGACTTAATGCAGAGTATATATATATATTTCTCTCTCTCTATAGATATAAAACAAACAGAAAAGAAAATCACATAAACTAAAACAACAAACATGCCTGAAGGAAAAAAAAAACACGTGACTTCTGAAAACCACAAAATATGCAAACCCTGCAAAAAGGGAAAAAATGTTGGCTCAAATAACAAAAAAGCTAAATTAACTAATTAAATAAAAATGCAGGCTGTAAAAAGTTTGGCACTGTGTTGCGCTTAAAAAAGAGAAGAAAAGAAATAGAGGTACAGCTAATCTTGAACGAATGTGTGGGGGGAAGAATTTTATGGCAGTGAGAATGACTTCTTCCACAGCCTCATCTGCCCAGCGTTGATGTGGATATGAAATAAATACCGGAAAAACACTGAAGACCACCAGACTCCTGGGGAAGTGCCAATAAAGCTTCTGAAATGATGGGAAGCAGCTCTTTCATGCGGTAATGAGCGTCAAAGCCACAGCTCTAACTTCAGCAACCTGCTCCTCCATCTAGACATCCGAGTTCCAGCTACTGCCGCAGGAAACACAAACCTGGAGTTTCCTCCAGGTTTATAGGCCTGGCAGGCCTCCAGGCTTTAACTGTCCCCTTCCAGGCAAAGCGTCATTTGTTTTTTTTCATTTTTATTAGTTTATTCAAATATGCATGTCTAAAGCAGGGACAGCAAAGACATATTACAGTTGGTGCATTGAACTAGGCAGTAGGGGGCGCTCACGAACTGTCGCGTACCCAACAACGTCAAAACAATCTGCAATTAGAAATAGAGTATGGTACTCAGATCCAAAGGAATGTGCAGCTGAGCAGAATTATTGTAAAAAATTTTTACAAAATATGCATGTGTATATTTGTGCACTGAAAAAGGCTGCATACATGAGTTCTATGTAAATACCACCAACCAAACACAGACGGATCTTTTTCATCCAATCAGAGTTTTTCTTGTAAACAGTGCAGTCAAGTGGATAAATAACAACCAATCGCAACCAGCCAATCAAGAATTCTGCTCCAAGCAGCAGACACTGCTAAACAACATGTTCGGATTTAGGAACACACAAGAAAGCCTAACACAATAATTGCCTGAATTTGTTGTATTAATCATTTTTTTGTTCACACCAAATAATTATTCATTTGTACTAAACAAATGAAAAGGTAGCGCTTCTTTGACTGTTCGAAAATGTGACCAGTATTACATAGCTGGTTTGAAGATCCACTGGTTGATTACTTACCGTAATTTGGATTTTAACTTCAGTGCAAGAAAAAAACGGCATAAATTTTAAGTGCATTTTACTGTGTCTGAGTCTCTGTAAGTGGTTATGTATTGTCAATAGTGTATTCCACATAATAACCTCATATTTTCAAATTTCCTGTTAACATTTAACATTTTTTAAATGACGGACCGCCGCCGGTGGACCGCCCTACCCCCCCTACTACCAGGCTTAGCTAGTTTTCTTAGGGGAGGAAAAACTTTGAAACATTACAATTTAGATTCTCAGTAAAAAACATATATGAAAAAACTAATAAAACTGTTTCATCAATGACTCAAATTCAAATAAGAGAACAATCATTTACACAATGCTGACTAGCTCCTATGAGTCCTGAAATCAAACTCCTCATCATAGAAATGACAAACACATGTTGCACAGCCTGGTTGGGTTCCAGCTGTGGACTGAGCCATGAGGAAATGTTCTGCTGCACCATGGGAGTATATTAGTGGGGAGAGGAGTGAGCCAATCTGGCTACGAAGCGCCGCTCAGAGCCGTCATCAGGCGGCTCTGATGACGTCGATATTGTACAAAGAAGCAGGTATTCCTCCACTCTCTTCTCATCACCGTGACTCTGGAGTCTCCACCAATCAGTGATCCTCTTCTTCTGTTGAGAACACTGAATTGTAATCTCCTTGTTTACAATTCTTGTAAACTCTGTTTTTGCACTGAAGCCCCCCCAACTACAGCCAGTTGTATTTATAGAAGAGGTCGCGCTAAACTTCTGTTTCCATCATTTGGACTCACTGTATGAAAAAAATAATTCCATCATATTCTATTTTTATCCCATTTTTTTCCAGTGATACTCAGGCCTATTACTAGACTGGACATAGTTACACACATGTGCCATTACTCTGCATTAAGTCGGGAAAATGACCCAATCACCCAGAAGAACTTGAGGAAGGACAGCATTGCTTTGCTATTAATAGCTAACACTACGACAGCTAGAGAAGTTCCACTGGTTTTACATTTAACAGGCCAGTTAGATGTTTTAATTTGTATTAAAAATATGGGCAAAAAAAAGTGGGAAGTGGGTCAGTTATGCTACTTTGACTTTGATAACCTTAAAATGTTTATGTGCTTTGTAAATGTAGTTGTTTGGTTCAGTAAGCGCTTAAAAAATGTAAAGAACACAAGTAGTTCTGAGATCATTTCAGCATAATTTTTCTTTTGTTGTGGCGCACTGCAATTTCTGAAAGTTAGGTAACAGCAAAAAAACAAACTCATTTATTAATAGAATATTGCCATTATTTATATCAATCACCAAATAATGTTAAATATCTAATAAAGTATTTAACCAACTACATCTCTTACAGTGGCATTTATGTAAAAATTAATATACATTTAGTTTTCTTGGATCTTGGCAATAAACAAATTGTTTATGGCTTTATAAACATTTTTTTTTTCACATTTCAAAACATCTGCAATTGTCTCAACTTTAATGTAAGTAAAATGTTTTGGTTTTATCTTCATGACTCAATGCATAATAATAGTGCCTGAAGGTACGCATCACTAGAGAAAGCGACTAACGCGCCTTCCTAACCATAAATAAATACTGATGTTTATAGCAACTCCTCTCCCTGCAGACCAGCCTCCAGTCTCACTAAACACCTCAGATAAAACTTTGAGGCATTTTGAATGTTTTTTGAAACAAAGAGTCTTAAAATTCACTTCCTGCCAGAGGGAGCGATAGGAAGCCTTTTATCGGCTTCTTCCTACAACGGTGGAGCTGTACTCAGCTGGAATGTGATGTGAGGGCCGGCGGTCTGCTCTGCCAGCTGGCTGGAGGTTTCAGGGGAGAACACTGAGACCACCTCTGGGCCGTGGGTTGTTGATGAACATCATTTTGTCCCATTAGCCCAGAATGCACAGCTGATAATGGAGAACATTGAGAAAGAACAACAACTCCTCAGATTTCAACAAAACTCAGATCTTCCATCGTGACCGAAAACAGAAGAGACACGGAGAGGCAGCGGCCGTCATCAAGGCATTCGGCCTCCTATTAGGATTCTCATTTTACGAGGAACACTCTGCTGTTCCTCATGAAAGGACCAGCTGGGGTCCTAGTGTAAAACACGTCTCCCACCTTGGTCTCCAGCTCTGAAGGAAACTTGGTCTGGAACTGGCACATGGTTCCGTTGGAGTAGTCTCTCTGAATGAAGACTTTGGCTGCGACAGCCGCCTGCTGCCTCATGTCCTGTAAGCTGTGGGTCTGTGGAAACAGGAGTCAGAACGTCAACGTCTGTGGTGGCGAGGCACAGGGAACTCATCACAGCAAAACACAAACTCCTGGACTTCAAGAAAAATCAAAAACTGCTTTCCAAACAGGTCTTCCTGTGCATTCTCCATATCAAGAATATAAAAGGCAAGGGCTAGGTGATAAATTGATATTATCAATTTATATTTTTGGTTTTTAAAGATTTAATTTGACAATTTAGGCAGGCTTTGCAGGATTTGGACTTTGAATTTAGGGTAACTCTATGATGAAATATAAGAGTCAGGCTAAGATTTAATTCCCCCCACCCCTCCCCCGAGAATAGAGTCATACAAGAATACTGTCATGTGATAATATAGTCAAAATAATACAAGATTTAAGGTGTAATATTATAAGAACTCAAACACAAAAAAACAAAAGAAATAAATTATCCAAGCTTTATTTTCCTAGTTTTAAGGCGCAAAACGCTGCATCTTTATTCCAGCAATATTAAGACTACATCACCATTATTAGACAAATATTTCTGCAGCCTGACTCAAATGCTCCAAAGTACAACTCACAGAAGCGATAATCCAAACAAAAGAAACTTTTTGAAAATTTATTTCTCACTGTTGTCATTTCATTTATTTATTTTTTATTGGAAAAGATAAAGCGGGAGGAAAGAAAAAAAAGAACAAAACAAATTTGCTATAAAAATAATCCGATTTGTTTTCTCTGCCATATCGCCCAGCTCTGCACGACAACGTATTTGTGATATAGAGAGCAGCCCTACTGAGGACCAGATAAGCCGAGATACTTCAGCTTTGTCTTAAGGTTTATGTCAAGATTACAAAGAACCATTAATAAAGCAAGCAGGGCAGGTGACTTATATCGCCTTGTTATAATCACAGATTATCTGAACTTCAGAGACGTAAAGCAAGTGAACACAGATATAAAGAGAACGTTGGACCTGCAGATGGAAACACGTTCCTGTAATCTAATCTGACCTTTGGCCTAAATGGTCCAGGTCAGGTCAGTAACTGTCATGGATGCAACCATGTTTCAGCATAAATTAATCAAATTAATGGCTGGCATCCAAGTCTAATCCAGATGCTAGACCGAGTCACATTTATAACACCTGAAGGTAACATGGTTAGTTGACTGAACCATAATGGAACTGTGCCCCTGGAAAATACATAATACTGGCCCTGTAATAATAAAAACACCCTGTAGAGCGGATGTCCATGTACTCTACAGTATATGTTGTCAATACGTGGTTGGGCCTCCTTTTTGCATGAATTACTGCATCAATGCAGCGTAGCATTTAGGAGCCACAGCCTGTGGTTTTGCTGAGGTTGCTATGACAGCAGCACTCTCAGGGTCAAACCAATTTGTTCGCTTTTAAAACCCACCAGGACCATGTCCATTAAAAATGATGTAAAATCGATGTGTCTGATAGAAATTGTTCAATTGGTCTAAAAAAAAAAATCATAGATTATTTTGTTCGTTTTGTTCTCTGCTACAAGCAAGTATCAAAATTTATATAAATAAAAGCCTCATATATGGCTGAGTAAATTTTACAACTTTTTCCATTGACGTTCTCATTAATCTACTTAACAAAATATTGACTCTGGACAAATGTGGACCGAAAATGGGAGAAATTATTTAATTCCGCTTCTCATTTAGCTGATATTTGTTTATTGTCTAACACAGACTGTATTATAGAGGATAACACATTACCCATTCATTTTTCATAGTCGTCACGGATTTTGCTTCTTTCATGAGCCAGTTTGCTGTCAGCAGTAAATGGTTTTATAGCTTAGTGCTTTCGGAATCAACCAATCCCAATCTTTGCCCGGTTTAATTGAAAACTCTTTTCACAACAAAATAGCTTAGCATGTTAGCAGCCAAACCGGGAGCTAGCAGCGGGCTAACACCACCCGTTCACTCTCGGTTTACTTCTTTAATAGTGAGCCAAACCCGGCACCACTACTGACATCTCAGGACATGTTTATGTTCTCCACATGAGAGGAAAAACAGAGGTTTAATTTGCATAGCCTACCTCCGCCATGTTGAAGATTTCTGAATTCCGCACGACGTGCTACGCAGTACTCGTTCCGTCGGGAAACACTTGTGTAATATTCGGTTCCAGTTCAAACTTGGCCAACAGATACAGGCTTACTGCTGAAGCAAACGTGCAAAAATGCAATATATGAAATTGATACAGACATATTTAAAATATTAGCAAGCAAATGTAGAAATTATTGTAAGACTATTTTAATAAAAGTACAAGGAAAAGATATTATTACTTAAGCAGGGAAAATAAATTCTCAGATTAAAGACTCCAGCCCTCATCAAGTTTATTTTGTTTTATAAATCACAACCTTTTGCATGTGAAGTTGCATGTGCAAGTTTCTGGACCCATTTTGTATGTATGAAAGCTTTAAAATTCTGTCAATCAAGTATATTGGTCCAGCATATTTCAGCAACAAGGCCATTCAAAGCACTTTACATCATAAAACGATAAAAACATCATGAACACATCACGTAGTCACCAGTTGTGAAAACCAACTGGTGACACATTGCATTTTCTCAAGTTCCATCATTAAATACATCAAATAAGTTGGTCAGTGTTCAATTTATTATATGGTTTGAGAGCAACTCTGAACAGGTTCTCAGTGTTTCAGCTGTTTTGCAGTTTTCTGGACGTTTGTCACAACATTTGTGGCACATAAAACCAGAATGCTGCTTCTCCATGTGTGGTTCTGATTCTGGGGATGTAGAGCAGAGCGGACCAGAACTAGAACCAGAACCAGAAGACCTGAGAGTTCTGGAAAGTTGATACAACAGTAGATCTTTAATGTATTGTGGTGCTAAGCCATTCAGTGATTTTAGACGATTGTAGTATTTTAAAGTCAATTCTCTGATGGTGAGCCAGTGAAAGGATTTTAGAAGTGGGATGATTTACGAACTAGACATTCCTGGTTTATTGAGGACACGGGCAGTAGCTGTCAAATTATTTTTAGGAAGATACTGTTGCAGTAATCAATGCAACTAAGGATAAATGCAGGGATACATTTCTCTAAATCTTGTTGGGTCATTAGATTTGTCCATTTCTGACCCAAAATAACCCACAGTTTCAGTTGATCCTGAGAACAACCGTGATCTCTTTATTGACAAGGTAATTGCTCAGATGCCAGACTGTGTCTCACACTCACCAATCACCGGCTCATACTTGATGTGTGCCAAATGTTTTATGAGTAACGAAGCATTGGGAGAATTTGCAAAACATGATTTAATTATACCATAAACAATGTCCCCGGTGGCAATTTGGGTTTGCAACTCACCCTTGGAGTTCTCGGCTTACACCGTTCCAGATCACAGGGAGGTTTTTCTTTTTTTTGCATGGTTTGGCTGCACACGCACAAAAGTCAGTTCAGATAAACATACACACCACAAGAAAAAAAATCACAAAAAAATAACATCAATATTTTTTCCAAAGTAGGATTTATCACAACAATTTGAAACAACAACGGCAGTCATTTTCCATTTATGTGAGTTTATGTTGAACTCTTTCTGCACTGTGAAAACGTAATTTCGCCAAGGATTCCAGCTGCTTCTCTGTGGAGACGTTCTGCAGGCCAAAAACAAACGGCACCATCAGAGTTCGCTGAACCGTTTCTGTTTGCAGTTGGTCTAACGTTTTTCTCTCTAGGTGTTTCAGTTCAGAAGATATGGAGAAATTTCAGTGATGCAGTGGCAGCCCTTCGGGACAAAAATACTTAAATATCTGGAAGACTTTATCCGATGTGCCCACCATCAGCAGATAATTTGATCCCTTCTACATCTCCTCATTTGCATTTTACTTTCCTCTGATTTCAACTGCAGCATTTCAAAGGTCTGTGTTACCTTCTTTGTGATTGTTAATTCTTTTTAACAAGATTTTGTCATCTAAAACCAACAAAAATACAGAGAAATGTAAGATCAAGTCAAAAAAAAGATGTGTGGAAATCTAGAAATAAATATTTGATTTAGGTAAAACTGTGAATAAATGCAAGCATAAATAAACAGAGTGAATACATACAAAGTCCTTCACAAGCAGTCACTGGTCAAAACAAAAATTTCCTTTCAGTTTATTTAGCCAGCGTCGAACGGTCATCAAGTCATCTGAGGGCCACTTCCAAGAGAAAGTAAACAAGTTCTATTCAAATCAAATTCAGTTTGTTCCAAAACAACAACACACAACAAGGCACAGTACAATGTAATTAAAGTCAAAGTCAGGAAAGGCTAACTTCTGCCTCTGTGTTTGAACTCATGGCAACTCCAAGTCCTGATCCTTTGACTGAATTATGTTAGTGACTTCCAAACCAGTATTCTAATTTGTCAGTACTGTCTTGCACAATTTTTATTTTAAATCTACCCCTTACTATATTTAGAAAAGTTTATAAATGTAAACTATTGCTAACTTAGCACAAAAAATAAGTGAACATTAAAGAAGTGACAAAATCAAGAACTAACTTCAGCACATATAGGTCTCTCCCCTCCCCTTTAGTTCTATGTAAAAAAAGAAAACAGTGGAATGTTCATGGCTGGTGTGTGTTTGCAGAAACAAGAACGTAGTGACATTTGCTTGTGTTGTGTCGCTGACTTTACAGCAATCTGCACCAAGCGTGCACGTAGCGACAGTGGAAGGAAAAAACTGCCCTTCAATAGGGAGAAGCCGTCATCACAAGCAATCATCTGTCATGACCGACGGAGGGGTTGAGAAGACGCTTCACACCGCAGTCAGTCATTCACACTCTGATGCTGGCAAGGAACTTGCCCAAGGACACAAATACAGAGGCAGGCAGAGCAGGACTAGAACTGGCAACCCGCTGACTGAGGTGGAAAAAAAACTGAGAGAAAACTAAGTTAACAGTTTAAAAAAAAGTATGCATTTGTATACTGGAGAACAGACAAAAGAAAGTGAGAAAAAAATGATCAGTTTGTCCTCCAGCAGTCTAAACCTACAGCAGCATCACTACAGACATTGTCTACCTGCCAGGGGGTGAAAAGTACTCACCCACTTTCCAATTTCCTGATATTTTGCACGTGTCGCACTTCAGTGTTTCAGAACATGAAACTAATTTAAATATCAGTCAAAGACAACACAAGTAAAGATGAAATGCAGTTTTCAAATGAGGATGTTTTTTCTATTTTCCCCCTCTGAGCCGTGGAGGTGTCCCTGCATGTTTCAGAAGGTGAATAAACATTAAGTTATTTCTCTGACTCACTGCGGTCGAGGAATCAGGTTTAGTGCTGTGTTTATGAGAAACCACAGAAATCTGGTCATCAACTTGTTGGATCTGCTTCCAGAAAGTCACAGCAAGAAAGGTTTTCCTCACTCTGAAGCAAGTAGTGAAAATAATTCAGACATAAGCAATGAATTACGAGCCAGTTATTGTCTCTTTCATAGCATTAAACTTTTTCTTTGCACATGCACTTTTACATTGGTTGATCTCTTCAGTTCAGCATGCTTCCAGGCCACCTAAGGCCTCCTCTGAAAAATCCCTACCGTTATAAAACAGTGTGATTTATTTGTAAGCTCTTATTTTGAAATGTAACTGGACACTCTTCTTTGTTAAGCGAGGCGAGAGGAGTCATTATGGAGACGCCGGCATCGAGATACTCAAGTCTTCTGATACCCTGGGTTGCGACAGCTGGAAAAAATAAAGGAAAGTCCAATGTTACAGAAGTAAGCTGGCGATATTTAAAAAAGAAAAAAAAAAAGAAAAATGACTTGCGTCAGATGTGGTCGACAGACTTTAATTTTGTCCAATCAGGTGTGATGAGTCATGAAAGTTTTCATATTAAATGACTCAAACATTCAGCATGTTACATTTAAAAAACATTGATGGTAATGAATTAAAAAAAGAAGAAGATGCGATTCAGAGATACATAAGGATAATTTAAAATCTCTACTTAAGCAAAGTTGTTTGGCTTTAGTCTGCTGGAGAAAACCACATAGGAATCCAACATGTACAAACATAACGTGCAAAATCCACAGGGAGATCCCGCCTGCGATCTACACCCAGGACGTTGTAGCTGCGAGGCCATGAGGCGGTTTGTTTTATAACTGTTCAATATAGTGATGAAATCAGCCCTTGTTTACTCGCAGCAGTCACGTCCTTCAGAGCAACTGAAAGTCTCGGCCTTCAAAAAGAATACTCTGAAACATTTTATGGTGTCAGTCTGCTTGGTAAATGAAAGCCAGAAATCTCATCACTTGCCCACATAATTATTTAGCCATTGACTTTCATCAGCCACCACAATAACCACTTGAGCACAAAACAGGAAAACAAATCATTTAATCTTATTATTTTGGTTTGGACATAAGGAATGTGCGGCTGGAGTGTGCTTTTTCTAGTCCCCGTCGGAGGAACTTTGAAACTCTGTTGTATTTTATGCTTCAGTGCCTCGGTCACAGCTGGTTTCTATGTACCCACTCAGGGGTCCCTCATATCACCACAAATTACCAGAGTAATGACATGACGTTATTACCTCACCTCCACATGACTCACTTGCGTCAGATGTGGTCGACAGGGTGTATTCGAAGGCCCGTGGAAATTCAAACATTCAACTTTCCCCGGGATGCCTAGAGGGGACATAAAGGAAAGCGTGCATGCCTCCAAATGTTTATTAGCTGTTTAATATCCTGTTTAGGGTCTCTTTTATCAGTGTAGTGAAGTGCGGTCCCCCTTGATTAAGTCACTGTTTCTTTTCGGCGCAAGTGTTCGCTGAGTTTTAAAACGTAAACACATGGCACCTGAGTAATTTAACACAATTAGTTTCCGATACTAAAAGAACTACAATTTCAACCGACGGACATCCTGTGAGGCGAGATGTTACGCGAAATGTTAACAGCTTTACTCAGCATATCCTGACGACGGTTTTGGGCATGTTTGGACGGGGATCAGATTACTTCATATTTCAGTAAGCAGTTTGAGAGGCATTAATCTTCCTGATAAATCCAGACAGTTTTATAGTGTCGTGTGTGGGAATGTTTAGAACGTACATAAATCTGCTCCAGACTTGTGCACCCGAATGGCCGAAGTCTGTAGAGCTAGGCATTCCTCCACAGCGTCACTGACCGAAACATTCCTGCACGTTATTCCCTCGCCAACACTTTGTCAGTTCTCTGGGCCTGCTCTTAACATTGGTTCATCTTGAAGGCGAAGGTGATTTTCAGTGAACTAAAAGACCTGAATCCACCGGTTCTTGTGGCTCGTGTCGCTGTGCAGCGCTGCCTGCCAGATCGGCGGAGATCGAGTGTGCATAAATCTCAAATTTCCCCCAGGGACCAAAAGAGCTAGGTTTGCTTCATATTTTAAAGTCTTGACTAATTTGCCCTATGGCTGCAATCAGTGATGGCTGGTGAACAAAAAGCAGTATTTGGTGGGGCGGATATGCCAATGGATTTCAGTCCCTAATCCGGTATAAGGATTCAAATAAATGATAACAAAATGACTACATTTCCACAATAATTTAACATTCATCATACAGTAAAATAACATGAGGAATTACATTAGCCTAAAATAGGAGGTGTGTTCAGTAAATTGCAAAATATACAGAATTTTTTTATAAAATATAACCGTGAATCAAACCCAAAACTGTGAAAGACGTTAGATTAGCTGTAAGTTTACAGCTCCAATCAAATTAAATTGCTTTCAAACAGAAGCGAATCAACTGACACCAAGACAAGAGGCCTTACCACCCACAACACACTGATGTCTGATAAAATAATCACATCTACTCGCAAAATCAGAAGGACGTTTTCTTCTGCTGGAACCAGAACGCCAAACAATCCCCCCTGGATTTATCTAACAAACAGGAGCTCAGGACTGTTCACCACATCAGAGTGACCCCAAACATCATGATGTCAACCAAGACATCTGTAAAATCCTCTGCATTATCAGACAAGGTGGAAAATCTCATCAAATTTTCCCCTGACTGCTGATGTCACCATCAACTATGGAAAAGGATTAGGGCCAACAAAAACGAGTTCTGACGTTTTTCTCATTATTCTTTTTTTCTGTAATCATCAAATGCATCACCACAGTGACCCAAGACTTTCTGGCATCTTCCAGGGACCCAAAGATTATATTCACCAATTCCGATTGAGCAAATGTTTATTTTTCCCCAGCAACCCCACTTGATTATACGCAGCGACCAAGAAGAGAACTGACAGGAGTCTGCAGCGGAAAATTTACAGCAGAATGAGAGTCATCTGGTGGAAATGCACATTTAGACACACAGTATTAAGAAAAACAGGCTAATGCAATTTTTTAATAATATTTTTCCTCCCCATACCTCATGAGCAAATTCAGCGCCCCCTGTGGGGCAGCCGCCACTGATCACAATCCTATTCTATGGTATAAAATCATTTCCACAAAAGTGCTGATCATGATCCAGGAGCTTTTGTGAACTTTCCTGACGCTGAGGCTGCAAAAATGGCGCTAGCATCCAATTTTATAAGTAAATGTCACTTACAAACAGCTATTACATTCACTATTACTTCATAATGTCTCTTCTCTTGGGCAAACACAGGAAAACCCCAAACCACTGGCCCCAGAGTGGAGGAAAGAAAATCTGAGTATGTAGAGTAAATGGTAGCAAGGGTTCTCTGTAAGTGGCCTAAAACTTTAAAAGAAAAACATTGTTAAACAGAAAATCGATGACCCAGAAGATCAATTGCATGACAATAAGTTGGAAACTGGATTTTATCCTGATAATTACCCCACGTAGAAATCAAGTTAAATTAACACAGAATATTTATGTTGTAATTTGAAAACCAATAATTTTTTTTCTTGAATTTACCAGTAATTAAAGCTAAATTTAATTTATCCTGCATTCAATTCAGTTGCATCTCTGTATTGATGAAACTATAGCTTCATTGGTAACCACTTTTTCTTGATGACAAATTCTAAGTTTTTTTTTTTTTAAGTCTACAGGAAGCATCCTAAAAGCATACTGCAAATTCCAAGGGAATTACAAATTTATTACATGCATGCTGACAATATTTCATCACATTAGAGCTCTGCGTCCACAGACAGCTGTTTTTGTACTGTAAGAAACCAAAAACTTCTTTTGGCGTCCATCCCAATAGAATGGATTTTTGCAGGACAGCCTTTTTGTATCTTCCTCTGACAAACCTCCTGTTCCCTGTCACACAGCAGAGAAAACGATGCAAATTGAAGGCAGATCAGCTTCAGGGACTGTATTCATACAGTTTGTGGTCATAAAACATGGTGATTCTGCAGCAAATAGTGAACCCAGACCAGAAAATTATTAATATTATTTTAATTATACTATAATAGTTTCAAGATATAATTAAAATTTTATCAGAACCCCTTCACAAACCAAGGAGTTTGCGAAAAGGAAGGTGAAGAAGAGCAATGTTTTCTGTAACCTTTGCCTGTAGACGATTACCTGAAACCACAGTAGGTTACATTTCGAGCAGAATCACCAATAACTCGTACCAAAACTTGGTGAACATGCTAACCTCTGCAGTTCAATGACATCACCAGTAGGAGGAGGTGAGCTGAAAGAAGACTAACTGTGTAAAAGGAACATCAAATGACAATGGCGCACATTTCAGGTGACCTTTGTGATATGATTCTGACCTTTACTCAGAATCATATTAGATTTGTTAATGCAGCCCAAGGGTCTTCAACTCCAGGCCTTGATGTCTGGTGTCCTTTAACATATAGACATGTCCCTGGTCCAACACAACAGGATCGTACGAAAATAACAAGGCTGCCTTTTTATATAAATCAAATATGCCATCGACTCAGTGACCAAAAGGACACAAGATACCCAACAGTGGAGTAGCTTTGTCTTGCTAACACAAAATCACCTCTCCAGGTTCCTCAGAGCTGAACGTTAGCCCCAAGATGTTTTTCTATACATTTCATAAACTTAGTCATAAACTATCCTCGCTTTGTTTCTTTTATTGAAGTTAGAGTCACTGAACCATGAGCATGAGACATTTTCTGCATTTCATGAGTAAGAAAATTGCTAAAAGAATCCCTGTTAACTAAATTGTAATCCTTTTCCTGACAACCAGGTTTAATGAAACAGCTGGACACTATAATGTCATGGCAGCCAAATTTAGACACTCATTCCAAAGTTTTCAGAACAGATCTCAGTTTTTGTTTTTCTAAAAGTTCAGCTGAACAGTTAAATCATTAAGTTTCTTAGCAACAGAAAGCTTTTGAAACCAGGAATGTTAGGGAAAAAAGGTTTATTAGATTAAATAAATTAGAAGGATATTAGTCATCTTTGTAATGTGCTCAGTATTGCCAGCAATAAACTGAACTGAACCATGGAGCTAATAAAATACCCCAGAATCCATCTGGGTCAGGCCACTGCTCTTTTATCTGCAGCTGAAACCGTCCTTCTGCCTGACAGCATATCAAGTAGACCATCACAACACTCCAATTTGCATTGTTCTGGAGTTATCTGCAGAGAATAAACAAACACATCAGACCAACTGTGAAAGGGTCTGTGCGCAGCAACGTTTACTAGAAGACAGGCTTCAAGAAAGCATAAAAATCATGCAGATTTGGTTTAAGGCATTGTATACAAGTACAAAAGACATACAATTACAGAAGTGGATGCCTTTCATCATCCTTGTGATGGGATGTTTGCTGTTTTTAGCTCAACGAGAATCTCTGAGTTCACGTCGACAAAGCTGCTCCTGTCATGTAGGTGACATCTTTCTCATTTACCTTCAACCTAAATGCGATGGCATGCGGAACATCAAACTCACAAGTAGTACGAGCTAAAATCCAGACTGTCATGTAAACTCAGAGGATGGAGATTAACAAGTAGTTGTCAATAAAACTTTCTAGATTGTAAAAGTGCAAAATGTCTCACTGGTCATTTCAGAAACTGTGTGGCCCACTGAGCCAGAAAGACCATTTAGAGGCACAGAAAACCTTTGCAGATTGTCATAAAGTGAGGTGATGGAGGTGGTGAGGCAGACGCTAGAGACCCAGGTAAGTTGAATGGCGAGTAAATTAAAAAAATCCACAAAAACAGTCCAAACAGTAGTCCGCGGCCAGGCAGCACGGCTGAGCAGAAGCCCGGGCTCACACCGGTAGCAACTGGTCTTAAGGGCGGCACAGAAAACAACAACGACAATCTGGCTGACAACAAAAGTACGACAACGACAAGGACCCGACGAAGAACAAAGGACACAGGAGGGACTAAATACACTGAGGGTAATCAGGAGAACAAGACACACCTGGGAACAATCAAGGGGAAGACAGGACAACGAGGAGAACTCAGGACACAGAAACTCAGAATTAAACACAGAAAAACACCGAACCTGACAGTACCCCCCCCTTAAAGGGCGGCTACCAGACGCCCAAAAACAAAATCCAAAACCCAAAAACCAGGGTGGGCGGAGGGGCGACGGAAGAGGGCCAGAGTCCAGAAAACAAAAAACTACCCACAAAAGGTGGGCGGAAACACAAGGAGGGGCCAAGAGTCCAAAACTAAACAGAAAGAGGGCAGAGGCGTCGAGGGGGGTCCGGTGGGCGTCCTCGGCGCCCGCGGCAGACCCCACAGGGGAGGTCCGGAGGGCGTCCTCGGCGCCAAGGAGCACTAGGGGGCACGGGAGGAGCACTGGGGGACTCGGGAGGAGCCCTGGGGGTCTCGGGAGGAGCACTGGGGATCTCGGGAGGAGCACTGGGGATCTCGGGAGGAGCACTGGGGATCTCGGGAGGAGCACTGGGGATCTCGGGAGGAGCACTGGGGATCTCGGGAGGAGCAGCGGCACAAGGAGCAGAGTCCACGGAGGCCGGAGCGGAATCCGGCGGAGCAGGAGCCGAAGCCGGAGCGGAATCCGGCGGAGCAGGAGCCGAAGCCGGAGCGGGGTCCGGCGGAGCAGGAGCCGAAGCCGGAGCGGGGTCCGGCGGAGCAGGAGCCGAAGCCGGAGCGGGATCCGGCGGAGCAGGAGCCGAAGCCGGAGCGGGATCCGGCGGAGCAGGAGCCGGAGCCGGAGCGGAATCCGGCGGAGCAGGAACGGCAGCCGGAGCAGGAACGGCAGCCGGAGCGGGGTCCGGTGGCGCATGAACGGCAGCCGGAGCGGGGTCCGGCGGAGCAGGAACGGCAGCCGGAGCGGGGTCCGGCGGAGCAGGAACGGCAGCCGGAGCGGGGTCCGGCGGAGCAGGAACGGCAGCCGGAGCAGGAACGGCAGCCGGAGCAGGAACGGCAGCCGGAGCGGGGTCCGGCGGAGCAGGAGCCGAAGCCGGAGCGGAATCCGGCGGAGCAGGAACGGCAGCCGGAGCAGGAACGGCAGCCGGAGCGGGGTCCGGCGGCGCAGGAACGGCAGCCGGAGCGGGGTCCGGCGGCGCAGGAACGGCAGCCGGAGCGGGGTCCGGCGGCAGGAACGGCAGCCGGAGCGGGGTCCGGCGGAGCAGGATCGGCAGCCGGAGCGGGGTCCGGCGGAGCAGGAACGGCAGCCGGAGCGGGGTCCGGCGGAGCAGGAACGGCAGCCGGAGCGGGGTCCGGCGGAGCAGGAACGGCAGCCGGAGCGGGGTCCGGCGGAGCAGGAACGGCAGCCGGAGCGGGGTCCGGCGGAGCAGGAACGGCAGCCGGAGCGGGGTCCGGCGGCGCAGGAACGGCAGCCGGAGCGGGGTCCGGCGGAGCAGGATCGGCAGCCGGAGCGGGGTCCGGCGGAGCAGGAACGGCAGCCGGAGCGGGTCCGTCGGAGCAGGAACGGCAGCCGGAGCGGGGTCCGGCGGAGCAGGAACGGCAGCCGGAGCGTGGTCCGGCGGAGCAGGACGAGGAGCAGAGGCTGGAGCTGGGGCTGGGCTGGCGGAGCGGATGTCTGGCCTGGGAGGCAGAGGTTTAGCATCCCACGCTGCGAAGGCTGTCTGGCGTATATCCTCTGCCTCCGCTGCAGCTCCACCAGCGCGGGGTGCTGGAGACGTGGAACCCAGTAGTCCAACAGCAGTCCCAGGCGTATGGCGAACCCCAGTCGCCTCAACGCAAACGAGGACGTACTCCTTGACTCCTCATACTCGCGAATGGTTCGGAGCAGCTCCTCTAAACCCTCTGGGTCCATAATGCGGCCTCACCGTAATTCCTTTTGGTCGGGTCCTTCTGTCATAAAGTGAGGTGGTGGAGGTGGTGAGGCAGACGCTAGAGACCCAGGTAAATTGAATGGCGAGTAATTTAATGAAAATAATCACAAAAACAGTCCAAACAGTAGTCCGCGGCCAGCAGCACGGCTGAGCAGAAGCCCGGGCTCACACCGGTAGCAACTGGTCTTAAGGGCGGCAAAGAAACAACAACGACAATCTGGCTGACAACAAAAGTACGACAACGACAAGGACCCGACCAGGAACAAAGGACACAGGAGGGACTAAATACGCTGAGGGTAATCAGGAGAAACAAGACACACCTGGGAACAATCAAGGGGAAGACAGGACAACGAGGAGAACTCAGGACACAGAAACTCAGAATTAAACACAGAAAAACACCGAACCTGACACAGATGTTTTGAGTTAATTAGGGTATGACACCATGATCTTTGTCACAGTGCTTTATTATCAGTCACTGAATTTTGACTTGTAATAGGGGTTGGCGATACAAACTTAAAGTATTGTCACAATATTTTGTGGTAGGGATAAAGAACATGAAAAAAAACACCATTTACTACTTATTCTTTAGATAACTGTATGGATGTGACTGCATGGTACAGCATTCATACTGCCACAAACACAACTGTTGATTTAGAAAAAATCTTCCTATTTAGGTTTCTTCAGAATGCCACTTACTTAAAAAAAAAGTCAGATTTACATCAGTAAGGTGCACACAGTAACTGCATTTAATCACATCTTCAAATTTACTGATGCTTATTGAAGCATTCGTGGATCAAGCAGTGGAGAAAATAGTAAGAAAAAAATAATAATTTCCAACCACACTGTCAGTTTTGGATTTTTTTTATGTTGAAAATAATTTCAATTTATTACAACAAAGATAAATCAAAGTCTTCACCATGAGAAGAAGTGCTTAAATGATAAACGGTGCGATGAAGGCTCACACCTGGCCTGAACCATGTCAGATATGTGATGATTCTGTGTAACATTCAAGTTTCCCCATGGATTTCGAAGTGCTCTGTTGTGAGTGCACTTTACCTCAAACTGCTCAGACCTTCACCTCCGGGTCGCCGCTCTACAACACTTCTGTTAGTAAAAATCAGGCGCCACAGACAGTTTCTTCCCCCCAGGCAGTCTCTGTGATGAACAGAACAAACACTTTCCAGTCTGAGTCGTCATCTACTCTGCTGTGAAACAAAATCAGCCAATTTTCTAACTTCAACCTGCTTTTGGTTTTTGATTTCTTTGCATATAGAAAATTGACTGTACATACACATAGATATACATATTGTTTTATTTTATTCTTTATTTTGTTTTTTCTTACTTTTATCAATTTATGTCTGAGTGCTTGAAACCAAAGTGAAATTTCTTATTTGTGCACTCAGTCCTGACCAACGAGGCCAATTCTTTCCAAATCTGCACCATCAGCGCCCTACTGCCTCACCTCAATCAGATGTTACTGGTTAGGATAAGGAACATTGAGTAAATACAGTAAATATATACTTGATGCCCCATTTGATATGCCATAAAGGATCAATTTGTGCTGTTATGTTACGGCTACCAGTTCTGTTTCTTGATACACCGACTTCAGCCACGAGCAAATTCTTACCATTTTTCAAACGGGGCAAATTGAACTGATCAAAGCAAACTGTAGTCTTTGCACAAATCTCCCTCCCAACGCTGCTGTAATTATGAGCTTCATAAGAAACAAAACAATCACAATGAGTGACTTTAGCAAAGCTAAGCAAGCTGTCTGGAAGACAGATCGTGTTTATCCCTCAAAAGCCATGTGACAACACATAATTTGAAATTAAAACGTCGTTTCTCCCCGGTGCCTTTCATTCCCTCGTATTAAAACATTGATGGGAACAGTTGTTTCATGCTGTGATTGTCAAACAATAAGGTGCTGAAAAAAACTTTATACCAGAACACATACATACCACCCTCCATGATGCTCATTTTGAGCCAAATTGTTGACCGGTAATGTTCAGAACCCTCTTAGGCATCAATCACAGAAAAGCTTCCCCCCCTCACCCCCAAGTGCTCAGTTGGATAACTGCAGTTTTTACCCTGTGTATTGAACAAATTTACTGAAACAATAAAAAAAAAAAAGTAAAACAGATGATGAAAATAAAATTAGTGCAAGTATTGTGGGAAATAAAACTGTCAAGAAAAATGTTTCATAGGACAGTTGGTTTTGGTTTTTATGAATTAAGGTCTTGTAGTTTTCCTTTCCATAAGAGTCAGAAGTAAACCGAACAAGGACAACATTTGTTTTTAGCACCTTTCAAGACACCCAAGGACACTTTGCAAAACAAAACAATACAACAATGCACTAAAAATCAAAGCAGATGTGGAAGAGGAAAAAGAGAACAAAGAAACATGACAATGGAAAGGACAGCTTGAACAGATGGGTTTCAAGATGAGATTTATAGAGAGTTCCAGAGCTGGGAATCAAAGAGAGAGATTTGGTCGACCAAGAGAAACTGCTTCACCACTGTTCAGTTTATTTCCACTAAACAGGAAGTGAGGAGGGAGGGTGAAATTGTGGAGTATGGTGAAGCAGGATAAGAAGAGACAGGTGAAACTGGCAAAGCAACAGGAACTGATATGGAATTTACAGAAAATATTGCCAACAAGAAGAAGGTATGTAATGAAAAGAAGGGGACCCAGGTCGAAACTTTGAGGTACACCTGATCTGACTTGGAAAGAGTGGGACCTGAAAGATGTGTGTTGGAGTATCATCAAATACTTGAAATGGGCAGTATTATATAAAAACAACTCTTTGGAGCTTTATATCATGTAAGGATGAAATTCCCTCTTCATAATCATATCTGGCGTGTTGCCTTCACTCTTTCATGCATGTTTGAGAAATCTTTTAGTCTCCCATGGCAACCATTCTGCTGTGCAAACGCCTTGGTGGACCTAGCTCCGCCTTTGAGGCACAGCCCCTCCTCTGAGCTGCAGTTTCCAAGCTTCTGCCTCACAGAGCAGCCCTCCCCCGCAAAAACCCAGCTCCTTCAAACTAGCAGACGAGCAATTAGCAAACATCTTGTGTAACTGCACAACTGCTCAATGAAGTATTGTTTCAGGAAACATCTAAAAAAATTAAATGTGTTGAAAAGAGGACGGGGAACCAATGAAACTGGATGAGGAGTGATGGGAAAGGAGAAAACTTTGATTTGTTCATCAGTCTGACAGCAGGGTTTCTACAACCTCCAGGCCAGTGATGTTTTGTTAAGACGGGTGAATAATGAGCTACAAAATGCACAACACTCATTTACTTGTCTAGCTTTAGGCTTAGATGGATTATTATATCCAGAGCGAAAAAAATATACATCAAACAATTCATCTGCATTCAAATAGATTCAAAGTCAAATGTGATTCAAAAATGTTAAGCTATTCAGCTTATAAAAGTATCTCTCACATCTTCAATAGACTATTTGCACTCTTTATTGTTTCAGCATAGCAAATGTCAGGAGGATAAAAAGAATCACCAGTTAAGTCCCACCAAAGAAACAGAAAAAGGTTAACTAAGACAACTAAGTCACCATCATTAAGGTTTCAATCAACATATTTTTTAATTTAGTATTTACACGTGCTTATTTGTAGCTCATATATCTTCTGTCTGTCCTTAAACAATTTCAGAATGTTTGTTAGGGAGTACGTTATTTTTATGGTAATGGTAAAACCACGTACAATGATCTAGGGATCAGCCGGCCTCCAGCCCCCAGAACAAACTGACGGCTCTGAGCAGGACTGGATGGCAGGGAGCAGCAAGAAAAGAGTGTGAAGGGGTTGGGGGTGGTTGGAAGAGGCTCGTTTATATCCATGTGAAACGAGCCCAAACAAAGGCTCCCTGTTTTTAGGCCCGGACAACCCCCCACATCTCCAACCAAGATAAATAAATAAATACAAATGGAAAGGAAACCAAATACGCTCACTGAAAAGGCTCATAAGAGAGTGACTGACAGACAGCTGGAGACAAATTGTTACATTATCTTTGGAGGGGGCCGGAGAGGAGCATGATGCGCAAAGGTAATGATGAGCAGAAGTGAAGCGGGAGGGGTCAAGGGTCGCAGTATGCGTCTGACCCTAAGCTTTAAGGCACCATTGGAGCAGAAAAAGTGACATGAAGTGGGACAGATTTCCCTGAAGACACAAAATGTCTTTGGGTTCTTTTAAAGAAGATTTCCCCCCCCCACCCACCCTATTTCTATGAACGCGTTTCATCACAAAATAAAGCTCAGCTGTGAATAGCTGACTGGACATTCCTCCTGCAGCTACTCTCTCATGTTTGACTTAATTGCTTTTAAGCTCTCGGTGGCCTGGCCTGGCTCTGACTGACAGAGCTGGAAGCCACAGGGAAGGTAAAGTTATTTTGACAGTCAGTCGAGGAGACAAGGTTGATCTGACCCATGCTCACCCAGCTGGGTTTCCCATGGTGTGGAAGGGGCTGGGAACTCAACTGTTAACTCCATTTGTCCCCACATCTCTGTCTCTGCAGCTCCGGCGCCACAAGTGAGCGACTCTTTGAACTTTCCACCAACGCTTTAAAACTTCAGCTAAAAACGATAAAGAACTAACTAGTGTTTTTTTTTTTAAATATTGGTATATTAACAAACGCATGTTTTATGAGGTTTTCAGGGGTTTTTTTGTCATGGAAAAATTGCAAGGTAAGGCAATTTTATTTGGATAGCACCTTTCAGCCAGAAACAAGTCAAAGTGTTTGTACAAAGAGGTCAACAGCAACATACAAAGAAGAAGAACAACACATCAAACAGATTAAAATGAGACAGATTACGTTTGAACAGGTTTAATAATAATAAATAAAACTAAACATTTTTAAGAGTAGGCAACAGAAAATAATGTTTTCAACCTTATTTAAAAGAAAACCTCAGGGTGGGAGCAGTTTTACAGTGAACAGGAATCTTATTCCAGAATGATGATTTGATTCCGGTAATCTTAAAAGGTCTTAGTGATATATAGAGTTAAAGACGATCAGAAATCTAGTACGTGCTTTATGAATTAATGGAATTTTTGAATTCTATTCTTTGCGCAACAGGAAGTCAGTGATCTCAGATCTGGACTGATGCAGATCTTTTTTTGTTTGGGTAAGGACTCTCGCAGAGGCATTCTGGAGAAGATGTAACTGTGTGTGACGCCACCCAGTAACACACGCATGCACACACACAATGCCAAATCATGAAGGCATTATTTTGCCACAAAACAAGTCCTCATCATAGGTTCACAGCAGTAAACCCATGAGTTTACTCACCATGTAAACTCATTATGAGTTTGGTGACTAAAACGTCCTTCTGAGAGCTGTGGACCTTCATCAGAAGATTTTCTTCACATCCCAAGAGGCTGAGTCAGGTCTAAAATATGATCTACTTGGTTCAGAGTTCGATCCGGCACACCATCCTAACAGGTTTACACACTGACAATGTAAAGACTGACTTGCAGCCCTTCCTTCTCCAGCACACTACATCTACACTGTGCCCCAAATTATTATGCAAGTGATATTTTCTCCGATTTTCTTACAGTCAATGCAAATGATGGTCAGTATAATTTTCAAGTCATGAACTATTACAGTATAAATCAAATTTTACTGAACAAAGCGCCCCATGAGAACAGTATTTTTTTTCAAAAATAAAAAACAACATGCACTGTTCCAAATTATTATGCACAGCAGATTTTCTAAACATTTTATGGATTATAAAGAACTGCAAACATGTAAGTGGTCACATCTACTAAAATCAAAAGCTATTTCAATCAAAAACATCTTAACAAACCCAGTTACATATTAACATAGGATCCCTTCTTTGATAAGGTATTCCTTGCAGCATGAGACGGTGCATTATCATGCATGAAGATGACTTTGCTACTGAAGGTCCGGTTCTTGAAAGTGATCAGTCAGAAAGTCCATATACTTTGCTGAGGTCATTTTCACACATTCAGGATCTCTGAAGGGGTTTAGCAATGATTCTCTCCCCATGATTTCAGCCCAAAGCATGACTCCACCACCTCCTTGCTGACGTCACAGCCGTGTTGGGACATGCTGGCCATCCACCACCAATCCAATACTGAGTCCATCTGGACCATCAAGGGTTGCATTGTAGTCATCAGTGAACAAGTCTGTTTGAAAGTTAATCTTCATGTACAGCTGGGCCCACTGTGACCGTTTCTGCTTGTAAACTCTGGTTAGGGGCCCAATAGTAGAACCAATAGTAAATTCATCCACCACAAGCCTCTGGAGGATCCTCCACCTTGAGGTTCCAGAGGCATCAGCAGCTTCAAATCACTGTTTTCTGCTTTGTAAGGGCATTTTAACAGCTGCTCTCTTAATCTGATGAATTTGTCTAACAGAAACCTTTGTCATTATGCCTTTATCTGTACAAACCCATCTTTGTTCTGAATCAGCCACAAATCTCTTCATAGTACAATAACGCCTCAGTTAAATATCTAATGTTTTCATACCTTGTCATACGGCACTACACTATCTGATGATTTTTGTCAGCAGGGATCCTTTCTCTTTCCCATATTGCTTGAAACTTAATAATGTTGAACATCCTTCTAAAGTAGATTCCCTTTAATTGAGCTCATCAGATAAATGAATCAACCAGCTCTCTGAAATGAATTACAGTGATTCATAGAGTCCTCCCACACAATACCATCTACAAATTTAATAGCACAACAAAAAAAATTTATCTTTATGACACTTAATTCCAACTTGCATAATAATTTGGAACATAGTGTAATGTGGTTTTTCCTGGAGAAAGTGAGTAAAGCATGTTTAAAAGAAAAGAAACGACAAGAACTGAAAAATAGTCTGTTCCCCCAATGAGTGACTGCCGTGAATGCTGTCCATCCCAGCGACTCTTCAGTGCCCACTGTCCGAAAACAAAGCACTTTTATCAGCACATCGCTGGCTACCTAATCTATTGTCCAAGTTTAAAGAGGTGAGGTCTGAGATGGGGTTTTTAAAAGACCTGTGAACTTAGGTGTTGCAAATCAAAGAAACCATGAAAAAGATAATGCCATGACAGGAGCATACCAGCAGAGGACCTGAGGATCTCTACCCAGTGCAGACCTCCATGCCTCACTCATCGTACCAGCTTGACCCATCTGCCCAACCAGTACTAATCTCAATGCTCCCATGCAGTTCTTCAGGGTTACTATCGAATGCCTAGACTGGCACCAAAGAGAGGTACTTCACATTTCCAGCATCACCTTGCTCCTCGGCGGTACTATCTGCCTCACCCACAACCAAAGTGTTATTCTTGTATTCAGACAAGCGATGATTTCTGCCAGCATTGTGTCAGATAAGGGAGCAGTGACATTGGCTGTACAGAGGCCAATGAAACCAATTATTAGCCAGTTAAACTAGAAGGGGTCACTCCTACAGGATATGGTGTGAACATTGACACTGACAGGTTCCAGTGTTGTTATGGTTGCACTATGCAAAGTAAAAATCACAGTTTAAAATGTTGCTCAGTGTGTAAAAGCGCCTTTTACTGCTCTTAAAACTACCAGGGGGCGTATTGGTTCGTACACAAAACCAAAAGTATGCCCTGCACCTCTGATAGTATGCATAAAGATGTGGTAGGGTAGGAAGTTCTCTGAGACATCAGTCAACAGGAAAATCTGTGAAAAAGACAAAATACTTTGCGTCAGGCAATTAGTCTGTCTGGTTAGGTGCTTTTTAGGTAACACAAGCTTGAAGCACTTTGGGACTCTGGTTCACAAGTTTGCACTATATATGAGTCATGGAATAACAAACTTCTCTGAGGTACCACTGAACAATGTGGGTGAGCTTACTGGCCCGAATGAAGCCCTCGTCAAGAAGCAGTCAGCATTGCAACAACGCCGTTTTGGGGTGGGTTGAGGTACTATTTAAGCTTACAGCCAATGATTCAGAGTTACTCATAACTGTTTTAGCGCTTGAAAGTAACCAGCAGCAGTGTCCAATTATGGTGTTTAACATTATCAATAACCAATTGGTTTTGGAAAGTAAGAACGATGCGACTAACTCAGGTTGAAAAGAGAAACTTCTGAGCAGAGAAATCGGCTTTTCCAGCTCTTAGCAGAAACAGCAAGGCCCCGGCCTTTATACAAGGAGTTTGGGAGGGACAAACACATGAGTACAATGTGATAACTGGGAGTTGCAAATGGGAGAGCTTTGATGGAGTATATTGTTTACTGAATGTAGGGTCTAAGTGAGACACTGATTTTTTTTAGCTGTGCGAAAATCTGCAGTGGCCAGATGACCCAGAGTTTTGAGACAGATTGATTTCAGTGAAAGCAAGGTCTATTCCCAAGATTAATGTTAGTGTACAAAATCCTACCAACCATGACATTTTACCATCAGGGAGATTACTGGTACCGTGCTGTCGGCTGAGTCTATTCACTGCTGTCAATAAGATCTGCACACAGGATGGACCCCCATTAGTGCGTCTCTTGTTTTCATCCTCATCTGGATGAAAACAAGAGACAGATTGTTCAATGGATACTAAGAGAGAAATCAATGTCCTTTTTGAAAACAAATGTGGGGGTTGGGATCAGCAAAATGAGCAAAATACAGCAAATTTAGGATTAGGGTTAGTAACCATAACCCTACACAGCAAAACAACATGGGATGTGTGAAAGATTTACATGTGGATATTTTGTTAAAAGGAGAGAATCAGTTTTGAAGACCTACCTCAACTGTACCAAAGACACAGTACAGGATCAGAACCAGAATCTGGAGGGTTGTTTTCACTGCAAACATCAGAGGAGAGGTGACCACAGCTGCCGCCCACAATAGTGAGGAACATACCATATAATTGAAAAGTTCGCTGCCTGGGGCAGAATTGAACTACACATTAACTGGTTAGCGAGCAACTTGAAAGTGGAAAAGCACCTTTACAGAAATTTATAACAGAAGGATGGATGGAAAAGTCCACTTCCTCCTGCTTGTCTCCTGATGTCTGTGTAAGAAAGTGAGACGGTTTGCAGCATTTAGATATTGATAACAGGGAATTGAACTGCAAAACACTCAGACACCCCATCCCCCAGCTGCAGGATGTGATGGGGATCCTGGGGAAACACTATCTTCTTGCCACTGGATCAGGGTAAGGCACACCACCAGAGGTTTGTGTCCAAAGAGAGCAGATATATGTTCACCTTTGTGACCTCTTGGAGCCTTTACAAATGGTTTGGTATACCATCCTGCCTTATGAGTGCACCTGGTGCATTCAAGCAATGCATGCAGCAATGCCTGGAAGGACGATGGGATGAGATATTCAACAGGACCTTTGGGGGCCATGTTGAGGATGTCAGAAAGTTATTGCAATGCCTCAGAGACCATGGAATTAGGCTCAAACCAAGAAAATGTGACTTTTTCAAACCAAAAAAGTCAAAGATGTCTACGGTTGGTAGATATCTTGGCAGAATTGTTTCTGCTGGGGGGAGTGCAAATCGACACGGCAGCTTGAAGTGCCATCTCTGAGGAACAAGCAGCTATGTACTGTTGGTGAGCTTAGAGTAATTCTTTGACCTTTAAGCTACTATAAGGCAATTGATCAAAGACATTTGCGTATTGCTAAACCCCTGCATGACTGAAAAACAGAAACTCAGCAGTACACAAGAAAAGGAAAAATCAGACAGAATAACAACTTGTTCTCAATTATTCCCATTCAGTGAAGTGATGTGCATCAATCAGTTCCAATTGTATGGAATTGATTTAGACATAATTAAAAGCTTTAATCAGTTCAGTTCAATTTGAACTATAAATTTTTATACTGAATTTTGGATTTGTACATGCGATTCTGGAGAAGTTAGTTCCTCGCCGTATCGGTACTTTTGTGCAAGTGCATTCATACTCTATATTTTCTAAGGACGTTTATTACAATATAAGGTTCTTTTTAAAGTGCACAACACAAATGCTGGGCTGGCAAAAACAAAAATGATCCAAGCACAATTGACTGTTGCAACAGATGTCAACAATCTCCAGGCATCTACATCCACATGTTTTGGTCCTGTCCAAACCCCTCTAATTGTTGAAGCCAAGTATCAAGCGCTCCTACATGGGTTCTCACCATTGCTCAGCTCTGCTTGGTACCCGACCTCCTGAATTATCTAAGCTCTCAAAGATTAAAGGCAGAGTACTTGTCTTTACAAACCCTTTTAACCAGGCGTCTCGTTCTGTTTTAAATGGAAACATGCTCCCTCACATAAAAATTGGCTTAGGGAAATTTTGACTCATATCAAACTTGACGAGATCAGATGCTCTATTGCAGGTTTTTTCAAAACATTCCGCAAGGTCTGGTAACCCTTTGTAGTGTAGTCAGACAGAACAGCTGTCCATTCAGAAAACCAGTAGATGACGACCAGGCCACACAATCTTTTGACCTCCCTCCAGACCGTCTCTTTTCATCTCTTTCCCTTAATGAAGGGATATAGTAGAACACAAGCTCTGTATAGATTGCCAAAAACTGTTCTGTCAACTATTTAGACTGGTATTAGTAAATTATTAGTTATTAAAAGGGCAGTATTATGTACAATAAACATTTTTGAGATTCACATCATGTTGTAATCTTTAAATGCACACCTGGCGTGTTGTTTTGATGCATGTTTGAGAAATCCTTTAATCTCCCATGGTAACCGTTCAGCTGTGCAAAATGTTGAGTGGGACTGCTGCAGTATTCAAGCTTCCGCCTCTCAGAGCAGTGCTCCCCCTGTGACTCCTCCATCTAGTCCCTGCAGACTAGCCAGCAGCAATTAGCAAACGCCTGGTGGAACTGTGTACCAGCTGAGTTCATTATAGGAGCTCCTTCTTCGTGCTTCGCTGGTAAAAGCTTTCATAAAGGGTTAATCGAGGAGCTATGTTGCGATCACTTCCTGAAGGCGGAGTTTCAGAAAGCGCAGCAGTTTTTAAAGAGATAGACGCCCAATTGCAAGGTGTTAAATTACAAAGTAAACTTTCTTTTAACTTATATTTGACGTACACAGCATTTTCATTACAAGTGAAAGTCACATGCTGGACTGTTATATAAAATGGCACTCTGTGCCTGGAAAACATAAAATACTGCCCCTTTAATAACTGGAACATTGATCAATACGTTTCACAATTATTCTTGATGACTTTGATGATAACATTTGACAAAATGTAAAGTTTGATGCTTATTTCATAACTGGTATTACTGTATGTTCTTATGCTTTAAAGCGTGAACTTCCTTGTTCCTGACACAGGCTAAATAAATAAACTTGACTAAACTTGGCATGGGTAAGATGTCTCAGAATGAGATGTAAATTTGTCATAAAGACAAAGGCTAATGTGGTGGAGAAAACGTCCAGTTGTGAACTGATGAACTGTGGTCAGCATGCTTTCCTGATTAACTGCACTGAGTTCCTGGTAAAGCTACTCTGGGGTTGGTTGGGAAAACAAAGCAGAAATGAAGCTGGAAGGATTCCTATTTGGTTGTCCTTAGACAATAGTGCATTTGGCTCATTTCCCTTGAGCTATGGGCAGCAGCAAATAATGAAATGCAACACCGTAGGCACTCATTAAACACACGGCAAATACCTTGCACAGAGGCTGGCATGAGTTCTCAGTCAAATGCTGCATGGAACGGACGTATGCTTTGTCCACTTTGATCCAAATTGACATGTTTGGATCACGTTACTTACATTCTGATAGTTTTTCTTGAATTGTTTGTCTATTGTGAGCTGGAGCATTGCAGTCGTGACGCAGGATTGTTTTTGTATTTGAAAAGCTGTTGGCTGTTCTGTGGTTGCAGTATGGGCAGTTTTACATTTCTTAGGTGGGAGTGAGAAGGAGGAAGAAAAAAAAAAGGCCCCACATATTCAGTGTTTGGGTAGGAAACGGTGCTGGTAGCTGCAGCGTTTGTGCAAGTTGAAGGGAGGCCGTGCAGCTGGGTTTGTTTATCAGCCACATTACATTTCAAGTCTTTCCTTCGAGGTGAAGGAGAGAATATAATTGATCGCGTGATAAATGCCTCCGTTATTGGGAGAGTGAAAGACATATACCTTTTGCTGTCACTTGGACTCATTAATTGTAATGTTTATGCGTGTTAATGTTAACAAAAAAGAAAAAAAAACCCTGCTTTGTGTTAGGTCGACGTCATGTGTTTGTCACAATGGGAAGTTAGCTTATCTCGCAGGCAACGGTTACGGACACGCAGAGTTTGTTGAACAGAAAAATTGAATCTGGAGATTGTCGGCTGTGGGGGAGAAAAACTGAAATGTGAGTCATTAATAATGCAGATAAGGGGACAGCAGGATGTTTGTGGAGGGAGATCTTTCTGCAAGTGAAGAGGAGGAGATTCAAGAAGGAAGGAAGTGTATCCGCAGGTGTTGAGGTTGGCTGGTTGATGGTGATGTATGTTCGCCGGAGCAGATGAAGGGGGATCAAGGGGCAGGTCATCACTGGACAGAAACCACAGGCAGACATTATCTGCTGACGTAGCAGTTCAGCTGCTTTAAACAAGGAATCTAATGTTCAATTTCAATAAATATGCAACTTGTATGAGATCTCCTGTGTGAATGAAAGATCAGCTAAAAGTGTCCCTCGTGCGCTATAAAGGACACAGTGGTGTCACACATAGCTAGGGTGCTCAGCTATGTGCTCAGAAAACGTGGATGGTAATGAAGGAGAGCATGTTGTCATTTCAAAGTTGTTGACCAACTTAGTCCTCGTTATCGTCCTCCATGATTCTTTCTTTGGAATCAATGACGTTCAGGTTGAGGAGATGTTATCTGGCCACACAGACTCTGGTCACATTTATAAAGTTCAGATTGAATTTAGAATGATATATCCAAGTGGCCTGGGTTGCATTGGTAAAAATCCAATCTGTGTTGTTCAGGCTGTCAGTAAAAGATCAGATACAGGCAAAAAAAATAATAATCAGACAAACAATGAAGCAATGAACAAAGACCAAGAAACCAGGAGTAATCCTGTGGGAATGAACGGACACTCGGGTGTCTTAGGAAAGTTCCCTGATGGGGCTTGATGGGCTTTAGCTGGGAGCAGCACCTGTCAGCCTCACCCTGGAAAAGGAGAATAATGAGGAAACCAAGAAGTCCACCAGCACACAACTCTGTTGATAGAACGGAATTGGGCAGAGCCCAAACAACTGGTGTGAGCTTGAATGAGACGGATGCTACAGGTTCCTTCTTGCTCAATGGAAAGCTGTTCAAGAGGCCCTTAAAGGAAGATTGCTACTCATCTGCTGGAAATAACAGGATGAAAAAGTTTCATTGAGCATGTAAAAATAAACTTCAGTCAAGTCTGTTTGGAATTATGCCACCGCACTGAGAGTGAACTATATTTCATCCTCTCTTGAGATGCCGTTTCAGTGTGCGCACAAAGACGACAAGCTTGTTAAGGCGTTGGTAATTTACTAAGCCAAAAATATATACTCTCATAACAGCACTGGATCTCCTTTCCTGGTTATATAGGGAATAACATCCACTAAAACCCCTTTCTGGTAATAGAGATTGTAGTTGCAGGTGGATCAAACCTGGGACCAGTCTGTAGCAATGCTAACAGGCAGGTGTCTTTTGCTAATTGTAATTCATAAAAACATCAACCAGGGAGTTTCCCAACTAAATCCAGCAGTGAACTCTTAATTCAACTTCCGCTCCACCAATTCTCTGTACAACATAACCTGTTGAGGGTACTCCACGTAACTGAGTACAGCGTTTAGATACGGCTGAGAAACAGAATCAAAATATGGTTTCTCAGCCATATTACCACGACACCCTTGTGGAAAAAATGTTTAGCAAAAAACATGAGCGTTTTCTAAATTGCCATGTTTCCATTATGCAAATTTAGATTCAGAATTTCAATTTGAAAAGTTTTATGGCTAATGGAAACGGAGATATAGGGTTGTTGTTTTTTTTCGCAGGATTTTCAATTGTCTTGAAAATATCTTTTTACTATTAAAATTTTCTCCCCAAAACAGCTGAAACACAAGTTTTATGGTAATTTCATCTGAGCTTAGAACATGCAGAACATCACCAGAACTGTGCAGCTTTTCTCAGCTGAACTGATGTGTTGTTTTCTTCCTGCCTTATCCAGTTTCAGGTTTCTCTTGTGGTTGTTGTGGGGAGCTGAGCTGAAGGACAATGGTTTTCTAAGGCTCTGTGGAGCCAGAGTGGCTATTTTGATTATTGTGGCCTGACAGCTTTCCATGCAATGAAGTTTGAGATCTCCTGAGTCACACACACATACACACACATTCAATTGATTTTTTAAAATTTATTCCTGATCATTACTGATACACCAGCCCAGTAGGCCGATATGGATGAAGAATGAATGTAATGATCAAGACTGAAATCTTGCGTAATTGTCACAAAAATCGCTTGGAGTCAAATCTGACTTTAAAGGAGCGGTGTTATGTACTTTCCAGATAGGGGTTGGCTTGTCACTGGAGCTATTGAAGATTAAAATATAATCTCAATACAACACATGTTGCAGCAGCACAAACATCTGCAACACTAATGTCAGCATCTACAGTCCACACTTATAAAGAAAGCATTTTTTAAAGGGTTGCTATTTTGTATGACAAGGAACATCGTTTTTTAAAATCAAGTTACTTTTAGTGTTGTAAAAGTAATGTACATATCCAATTTGACTTTTCAAAGTTATGCCTTGAAATTGGACGTCTGTCTCTTTAAGAAGCTCCTACTCTTACTCTTTCCGACACTCCGTCTTGGCACGTGCCATCAAGACAGTACTTCTCCATTCTGCTGCTTACAACTGTTTTTATGAGCATTGGACTGAGAAGTCTCCTACAATGAGCTCAGCAAACGCACAGTTCCACCAGCTGTTTGCCAATTGCTGCTGGCTAGTCTGAAGGAGCTGAGTGGGGGAGCTGTGAAGAAAAGCCAACTCTTGGTAAGATCAAGCGCTAAGTCATGGTTGGCATGGGAGATTGAAGAATTCCTCAAACATGCATGGAAGAATCAAAGCAACACTCCACGTCTGCTTTTTTTTTTTTTTTTTATGAAGGAATATTAAAACCTGACATAAAGCTAAAAAAATCTCTAAAGAAGTTGCTCCAGAAAAGGCGGAAAGGCTTTTTCCCCTCTCTCTCTCTTTTCAACTCCTGTAGTGATGAATTAACTTTTTCATAAGTCTTTCATGACGAAGATGCAACCGTGTCCCTAAACAAAATGGAATGCTTTACATCACACGTTCTGTTCCCATAACTCTACATCAAACAAAGAATTACCAAATTCAGTCTGACACAGGAAGGCTTAGGAGCCAATGAAGCGAGAAATCAACCTTTAAAATTTGGTATGTAGTTTTAGTGTTTTTGCTCGTTTAAATGTTCTCAATGCTTCATTGTTTTCTCAATTAACGCCAAGCTGGTAAAGAATCCGAGACGTAATTTGTCATGAGCAACACTGAAACAACAACTGAAAACAATAAACAAGATTGATGAGACAATTTCGGGGCTGAAAATCACGCACTTATATCCAGGCATGTAGCCCATCAGCCATGATGCAGCAATTATAATTTTTTCCATGACAACCTCGGTCAGAATCTGATCACGGAAAGTTGAGTCAAGTCCAGAAAGAATCAGATTAGGACAGTCTGTTCCTCAATAAACTGATGTCATACGGCCTTATATAGGTTGCCAGTGTTCTAGTAGCTGTAGCATCAGAGAAAAATACACATGCTAAAAGATGTTGATTGTTTTTTCTTTACGTCATCATGAACTCAATATATGTTTTCCCCATTGTGTCGTTTTTCACGATACATCTGAAGATCACTTTTGAGAAGTCAAGTTCTGATGAACATTAATTGCTTAGGCGCTGCTTTTTTCACAGCAGGTGCTTCATCTCTAGAGAATGAGGGCCAATAAAAAATTACTTTTTTCTCTGAATTCTGACCTTATTTTTCAAAATTCTGATTTTTTTTCCCCCTCAAATTTCTGACTTTATTCTTCTGAGAAAGAAATCAGAATTCTTCCTTTCTTTTTTTCTTGTCAGTGGCCCTGATCCTCTGAACATATTTTCACGTACCTTTGAAATAAATTACATCTTTCTCTGTAACGGAAGAGGAAACACATATCTAACTTCTAGTGAAAAGTCAAACTCCTGCTGTAGAACAGACTGAGGGCAAAGAAATTCAGCCCAGGGTCTTAGTTTAATACGAGCCATGAACTAAAGACAGTGCAGTTTCATTTGTGGTATAGAAGCACAGCATTTAATAAACAATCAAAACTAATGCGTTTGTGTATCTGATGATAAAATTTAGAGTAAAAATTAGTCAGCAACAGTTTATTAATCAAGCAGTTTATAAAAAAATATATAAAAAATCTAAGGAACTTCCAAACCCAACAGCTGAGGATACAAAACATTCAACCAGGTTAAAATTCAACTGCAGGTCTGTCAGTAGACACAATTAAATATATTAGAATGGAAACGAATAATTTTTTAGACTTCCTTCAAATGTAAAAAAAAAACAAAAAAAACTGATGTTTTGACCACAATCCTTTGCTCCTAAAAGGTAATCTGAAAGAAAGAGACAAGAACACACTTTACCTCCACCTGGCTCTTTTTTTGCACCCGCTCCTCCTTCATCCTCCTCTTCCTCACTCCTGCTGACATTCTCCTGTTCCTCTTTCACAACTCTGCAGTCCTATCAGTTGTTTGACAGTAACAATGATCAGCTTTATTGCTCTTTTGCACAGAATTTATTGTGTTGAGCCAAAAAACAACATAACAATCAACTTAAGAAAAGCACTAAACACACAGGGATCAATGTTTGGATTTATTTATATATTTGGTCTTTAGCTGTTATTTTTAAAAGCAATGTTGCCTATTAATGAAAAACACAACATATTGTCCTAGTTTGTAAATTCAGATATTGTCTTTCCTGCTTTGAACACAGACTGCCTCCTAAAATGTCTGTTTGTGATAAATTGTGGACATGCAGCCACATGGATTCACTTTAATTGGTCAAGCAGATTAATTACTTACACATCTGCGGTCTCACGCGGCTGCTCGGCCGCCTTTAACGTCCTGTGCGCCCTGAACACACACTAACACTCTTCACGCCAAGCCTGAGACGGGATGCTGCAGCCTGACAGCCTATTGCGGAACTGCTGATTGGTCGTCATTACCGACCGTCACGGAAAATATCTACTAATTCTGCACATTTGCTGCGTCCCGCACTAACTTTTTCTTTCTAGGCTTTCCAGCTCCACTCCCCTCTTTCTTCTTTCGCTGTGGTATGTTGGCTAATTTTACACACTCCTCTTTATTCCTCCCTTTGACGCTTTGGGTGGCCACTCACATTTCCCTTTAGTACAGGAGACACTGGACTGAGCCCATGAATTTTAATAATGATGAAGAAAAGTTACTAAAGTAAATGTTACCAGTACTGCCCACGTTTGAACACAGATAACAACAAAATCAGTAGTCTGTCGATGTTAACAAGCTCAAGGTGATATATTGGTCATCTTGTAGCTAACATTAGCTGCTTTACTCAACTCGCTCTGTTAGCTTGTGTAACCGGATCCGATCTGCGTTGTGCTGGTTTTAAATGATCAGGCCGTGGTTCACCTTTAAAAGGGTTTATTCTGACAAGAATAACAAATAGGAAATAGCCGTATTACAGGCTGCCCGCTCCAAGCCCTCTCCCACAGGACAACATGACAAAAGGGGCGGTCTTAGCTCACAACATGTTAAATATGCAAAATAAACCTTTCTATACAACATACCTGACAAGAATAACAAATAGGAAATAGCCGTGTTACAGGCTGCCCGCTCCAAGCCCTACATAAACAAAAGTACATAACAGAAATTAACTTAATAAATCTATAAATAAAATGGATGTATTTAGATACAAAATAAATAATACACACCTCTCCCACAGGACAACATGACAAAAGGGGAGGGTCTAAGGGACGCAAACATTTTAAAGGCAATACCACAGAGGAAGAAACAAAAGGGGAGGGGCTTCCGTTCTTAAAGTAACACAGTTAAAACAATAACAGAGATTTTCAGTCAGGTAGGAACCCATACAAATAACCAAAGAAAAACATTTTGAGTAATTATAACAACATATAAATTCAACCAGGTTACACTTGCGGGGGAAACTGAGCTAACAGTTCTTTGCCGTGTTTCGAACGCTCACCCAGGCGTAAACACAGCGCGAGCGTCTCGGCCCTCATGTTGCGTTTAAATGCGGCTCGGAAAACACGCTACAAGACGTTAACAACGGATTAATCAAAAACGCGGGAGGCAGAGGGCACAGACATGGAAAATGCGAAAATAGAACTAACAGGAAGTGGGCCAAAATGAAAGAAATGCCAGTCCGGGGGGCGACGGGTCTGGTTTTTATGTATGGGTTTAAAATAAATAATAAAAAAATAAAAGACAAGAAGAAGAAAAAAAAAACTGTTCGAACATCGCGATAGCCGACCAGACCCCATGGTGGACCAATGCCGCTTCTTTGGGAAACTGTCGCTCCCAGGGGCCCAACAGTGTAAATATTTAGTCTCTCTATTGTTCGCCATAAGCTTTTAAGGCACCGAGGTTTAGAGGCTGAATGTTGTAGTGACATGCACGCTCCGATACTCATCTGCTTTTGCTTGCAAAATGCATTTTTCTCCCACTTCGCGTTCCTCCTGTTTATTTGGCTCCGCGGGTCTTTTGGCTGAACGCTGTCCCGGTGGGAGAGCCTCTCATCCAGATAGGACGCTTCCTCTTGCAGCCGAGCGAAGCCAGGTTCTTGTCTGAAGGGGGGAAAAGAAGAAGAAGAAGAAGAAGAAGAAGAAAAAAAAAACTTTTTTTTCTTTTTCTTTGCTTTAGCAACCAGATGCACAAACAGTTGTTTAGTGCCATCAGCCCATTAGGCGGTGTGTGTGTAGCGTTTCCAAAAACACAAGCATCCTTGTTAAAACATCAGTTATTCAGATATGTTAACTGATGACTTGCTCCTCTCTTTCTTTGTTGTTGTTGTTTGTTCTTTTTTTATCGCACCATCACGTCGGTATGCGGATTTTATTTTTTTTTTCTTTTACATTTTATTTACTTATTTATTTAGCTCAGAGCTCAAAGTAATTTTCTGTTTAGCTGATGAGCGTCGCCAGGTTGTGTTTTTGATTCGGATGTGATTACAGCTTGTGGGTGATTTACGGCGGTTCCTCTGACATTTACGCGCTTCGCTCCAACCCGCGCACTCAGCAGCGCGTTGCAGCGCCACCTGTCACCTTCCTTACGCATTCCGCGTCTCGCTCCACAGGAGCTTCTGCTGGCTGAGGTTCACGATGTGTGTGTGCGTGTGTGTATGCGTGTGTGTGTGTGTGTGTGTGGGTGGGTGTGCGTGTGTGTGTGTGTGTGTGTGTGTGTGTGTGTGTGTGTGGTGTGTGTGTGGTGTGTGTGTGTGTGTGTGTGTGTGTGTGTGTGTGTGTGTGTGTGTGTGTGTGTGTGTGTGTGTGTGTGTTTATGTGGGGAGAAGGAAAAGGAGAATAGGGTGAAAACACATTTATCTGATGAACAAGCTGAAGCTGCTGCTGCGGTAAACGGAGAAACGTACCGTCATTCAGGAACACCTGGAATTGCAAAGTGGGCTCTTCTCTAACTGGAGGATCTTCACACTACAGGGTTTTTGTCGCAGCGTGGGGACAGACTGACATGGTCTCTCTGGGGCCCCTCGGTAAAATTGTCTTCCGTCAGCAGTTTTATTTGGGTGATTACAACAAAAAAGAAGCACTTAGATGTGAGTTGCTCGCAAAGAGTTTTACTGCCTCTTGTTGGGAAGTGTGTTAGATGTGACTAAGAACGTAGAAGCCAGAGGAACAGCACATATCGTTGGACCGTGTCGGCGAGGCTTGACTTGAAAGTTCTTTAAAGTATTAGATTAAATCCGCGTTTTTTTTTTTTTTAGCTTTACGTATTCTCTCATAAAAGGAAAAAAAAAACACATAACTGGAGCGTTTGCTTTGTTTCTTTTATGTTCGAGTAATCCTTTCCTGGCAACCATTCAGCCGAGCAACGCTCCTCCAGGCCGAGCTTTCACATTGCAGAGCAGCCCGGCCCTGCGACTGCCACGCTCAGCTCCTGCAAACTAGCAGCAGCGGCTGACAATTTGCACAGCGTGTCTTCTGTGAAACGGTGAGCTCTCCTCAAAATTAGGCGCCGGATGTAAATGAGATCTCGGATCTTATACAACGAGGCAACCTGCGTGAATGAAGGTCAACTGAAGAAGATTGCAGACTCACTGTGCGTCACTCCCTGAAACGCAGCAGATGAAAACACGTAGATGAAAAGATCAAACTGCAGGTTAAGTCATCTGCAGCTGCTTTAAGGAGTATTCACACGACTTGAGCTTACCAGGTTCATCGAGGCACACCACAGTTTTCTGATTTTTATTTGCATAAAATGTAGAAAATCGTGTGTCTGCCATACACGAAGTTGGACCCAGTAGCAGAGAACAGCTCAGAGAAAGACGTGTCGATACCAGGAGAGAGAAAGAGAGAGAGAGCAGCAGACCAGGCTGATTAACAGGCTGCAGGTATGAAGAGAGAGAGAGAGCCTGACACATGGGGGCGAGCGAACACAGAGATCAAATCCAACGAGGACAAAGAGCTAAAAAGAGTCGAACTAAAATGACTAAAACAGGCTGAACTAAAGTGGAACAGACACAAGGTTGATCTGATCAAAATAAACACCAAAGACAAACAGACAAGAAATAATCACAACCATGAACACAAAACAGACCCAGATTCTGACAGCGACATCGTCACAGTCACTGGTGTTGGTCTGGGATACAAAACCCAGTCAGATGTTTCTGATTGTAATGAGAGGAAATGTCAGGATTCTTCCATCCATCCAACCATCCATCCAACCAACCATCCATCCAACCACCATCCATCCATCCAACCATCCATCCAACCAACCATCCATCCATCCAACCATCCATCCATCCAACCACCATCCATCCAACCATCCATCCACCAACCACCAACCAACCACCCAACCATCCATCCAACCAACCATCCATCCATCCAACCAACCATCCAACCACCATCCATCCACCACCATCCATCCAACCAACCAACCACCATCCAACCACCACATCCAACCAACCAACCAACCACCAACAAACCATCCAATCCAACCAACCACCAACCACCAACCATCCATCCAAAACCAACCATCCTCCAAACCAACCATCCATCCAACCATCCAATCAACCAATCCATCCAACAACCATCCATCATCCAACAACCATCCATCATCCACCAACCATCCATCCACCAACCACCATCCACCCACCCATCCATCAACCAACCATCCATCCATCCATCCAACCAACCATCCATCCAACCAACCATCCATCCAACCATCCATCCAACCAACCATCCATCCATCCAACCATCCATCCATCCAACCATCCATCCAACCAACCATCCATCCATCCAATCATCCATCCAACCATCCAACCAACCATCCAACCAACCATCCATCCATCCATCCATCCATCCATCACTCCATCCAACCATCCATCCATCCAGCCAGCCAGCCAGCCAGCCAGCCTTTTGTCTGCAGACTTTAAGTAAGAGCTGAAAAAACAAGTGATGAGAACTTTAAGGTTCAAAGGTGACACGAGGCTGACCCCTGAACGCATCATCACCACGGCGAGACAAGAAGGCAGCAGCATCATGGAGAGTGTTCAGAATAATAACTGAGTGAACAAAATTGCTACCAGACAACTGGGATAGCACAGCCTCCCTTTCATGAGATTTTTATTTGTGGTGTTAGACTCTGGGCGGAGGTTTGGGTTCCTGGGATTAAAAGCAACAGATGATTGACCTCCACAGGAATCAGGTCCCTGAATTTGTGAGTTATGATTTCTTTCTCTCTCTTTGTCTATTTTTACATGGTCTCTGTACTTTTATGTCGTTTCATTCGTTTTGAAATTTCTCTAAACTGTCTGGCCAGACAGGCCTGAAGTCATGCATTGGAGTGGCGTAGTCAAAGTCCAGTCCAGAGCCAAATCCAATTGCAAATCGACAGTAGGACCTAAAACCTGCTGTTGGGTCGCTCTCCTTCCAGTCTGTCTGGGCTCGAACAATCTAACAGAAACGGGAACAGTTTCTGTTTAGATCCTGCAAAAGACTCGCAGCTGTAATTGCGACAAGAAGAGGTCTGTGAAATCAATAAGTAGTCTGATTTGTAAAACCTTCAAAACCACCTATGTGTTTCCTCCCTCTAAGCATCAACGGAACCGAACATGGAAGCGCGCAGCAGGACTGCAGGGGGGGAGTGTAAGGTGGGCAAAAGGCTCCTGCGGTGTTTTACTCTGGAGGTAATTAAAACCTTTGACTGACAGCAGAGAAGCAAAAGGCGCAGACGCGCTGTGATTGGTTGGAGGAAGCGCTTTACAATCCCCTCTTGTTTCCACCCTCAGCGCGCACTGGGGATTCGGCTCGTCCAACTTTCGCGGAGGCCGGTCGGACGCAGACGCACAGAGCTGCAGACGCACAGAGCGGCAGAGCGAAGTTGGAGAGCCTTCCTCCGCACTCGCCTCCCGAGTCTCCTGATAAAGTGAACGCCGCGCGTCGGGCTCGAAAAACAACAACAAACATGAGGTCCGTTTCTGCTCTCTGGAGAACGATCGGGACGGTCGTGACGGTGGCGTTCATGTCGGCGTGCGGAGCATCGGAGTACGAGTACCTGAGTTGGAAGACGGAGATCGCGGGGCCCATCTACGGTAAGACCCCCCAGTGCGTGGGGATCCCGGAGGACCTGCGGCTCTGCCACGGCGTGGGCTACCCCGAGATGCTGCTGCCCAACCTGCTGGAGCACGAAACCATGGCGGAGGTGAAGCAGCAGGCCAGCAGCTGGGTGCCACTGGTGCACAAGAGGTGCCACCCGGGCACGCAGGTCTTCCTCTGCTCGCTCTTCGCTCCAGTGTGCCTGGATCGCCCCATCTACCCGTGCCGGAGGCTGTGCGAGGCGGTGCGGGACGGCTGCACCCCGATCATGGAGGCGTTCGGCTACCCGTGGCCGGAGATGCTCACCTGCGACAAGTTTCCAGAACATGACGTGTGCATTTCCATGACGCCCAACGTCACCGAGACCCCCGAGACCACCGGTAACGACACCCCATTAATAATCATAATCATTTAGTTAATTAATTAAAAAGCAAATTACGACTGATAGTTTTGATTTAATATCATTGGCTTCCTAAAATTAATGTCCTTTTTATTATTTTTTTGCCTAAATCATTTTTTTACTAAAAGGTGACGACATGAAAGGTTAGTTCTTCACCTCGGTTCTGACTGAAGATGATGACTAAGTTTAACATATTTATCATGATTCAATGAATTATTTATACGAGTTCCAAAAAAGCGACAAAGAAAAAAACCCAGTTAACCATTTCCCTCATTTCTGTTATTACAAGACAATGAAAAAAAACAAAAGCCAGATATGATGCTGACAAAGAGGATTATTTTCAAGTTGAATTCTTGGCATGTATTGTTAGTTGAAGGAGGTTCAGTATTATGTGGTATTTGCAAATTAATCAACACTTTTGATAAAAATAGATTTCTGCTGTAAAAGAGGACAAATGAAAAACATTTCAACTCCTACAAATTGGGAGAAGTTAGAGTTTTGCATCATTTACCTGAACATTCATCAACATCATCCCTCAGTCTGTAAAGGTCTCAAAGAAATGATATAGAGCATTAATATAATATCTGCTGCTATGACAACAAATAAAGAGAAAACAATAAAAAAGAGAGGATTTTTCTTTTCGATCTTCAGTCTGAAATGTTAACGCTGTTTGGATGAGGAGCTGAGTTTTACGAACTTCGGCTCTAAATCAGTCCATAAATCTGTTGTCTAGAAAGTTGATTTAAAGTTGTACAAATAAACGCCTCTCTGTTAATTCTGTTATTAATGCTGCATGAAACTGTGATTGATTGTCGAGGAATCGGTGAGTTTCCAGTGTAAATGCTGCAACTTTAGTCCAGTCTGGATGAAGGCTGAATTACAAACAAAGGCCACCAGTTAGTTAATACTTCAGACTAGAAATCTCCAGCAAACGTCACTTCTACAAAACCAGACTGTAAGATAACAACCATCATGGGGACAAACAGTTAAAATGTGCAATCACAATATGATGATTCTTAGATCCATCCTCTGCAGCGCTTTTTAGATGTTTAAATTTAATAGGCAGCTTTTTATGTTAGAAAAATAATCAGGAATTAAAAAAAAATTCTTTATGTTGTAACAGAAATACAAGGGTTTTCGGCAGAGCAGTGTATGTTTATTCAGATGCGCCTTAAGAATTGGAATATATCGAATATATCGGCTTTATTTTTATGTTCTGTATCATAACACAATGTAGGATTTTGCTCTCCAACAAAAATTAAAATAAAATAATAAATTACCCGATACAGAAAACAAGTCCCAGGCACTTTAGCTGTTGTGCAAAAGTCAACACCCTTCTAATCCTCGTAACACCCGTAAATGAGCTTGGGAATGTTGTTTTAGGGGTAACGGTGTATTTGCACATGCAAATCCCCCACAAAGAAACCAAATAGGACCTTTTGGAAGAGAAAACTGAGCTGTGAAAAGCCAAATCTGCTCCCATTTAACATCCTCCATCCCCCCTCCGCCCAAAGAACTGCTAAAACTAGAGGTGAATAGTTTATTTTCAACATAATCGGCTACCTAGGCACTCCCTGTAGTGTGAATGTGAAGCTGCCTGCTGTTGACTTTGAATGATCACGAAATATTGGAGGGGGTGGTGAAGTGGGGGAGGAACTCCAGATGGTAGTGATTATTTTAAGGTGTTTGCCGAGTTTTGGAGGACAATGCTGGGAGGTAGTCCAGCTGCAGTGAAAAAGCCAGTACCTGCATATATTAATGCTCGTTGTCTGACAAAGACATTAAATCTGATGAGGGATGAAAAGCCGCAAGACAGTCGGGTCAGAATAATGATACGAGCTGCAACCTAGGCTGAGGGTGGATTCCAGCGGCGCTGCCCAGGACGCGCCCCACCATCACTTCACGCGTCCTGTCAGAATCAGACGGCTTAGCTCAGGTTGTTGTGAAACGAAACAAATAAAATACCACAAACAAACATAACACAGTTTCTGAAAGGGATCAAGCTTGGACCGGTTCTAAATACTTGAGGTTTGGGAGGTGGGCCGGTGTGCCAGCAGCGTCGGCGCTGGGCACTTTAACGAACTGCACAGAGGAGGGAGTGGAGAAAGCACAACTGACTCATTCACATTAAGCACTACACCGTGTGACCTTCCATCATCACATCATCAACTTACTTTTACTGCCACCTGGAGGTGTAAATGGAGCTTTCAGAGACGTTTCGTTTTATTATTTTATTTTACTGAACACATTAGGCTAAAATACATAACTTAGACAGAGCTCAGGGCAGTTTAATGTTTCTGTGTGTGTGTTAACATTTAACTGTTTTTTTGGGGGGTGGAGTACCTACTCCTAGAGTGGCATTGAGGGACTTAGGGGGATTTTTGGTAAAAGTTTGCATTTGCAGGTTGAGGTCAGGGACCACACAAGCTCTGCCATCCCCAGACACCACCTGCTGTCATTTGTCAACTCGAAGAATAAACTAAGACAGTGATTTCACGCAAGCTCCTTAAAGGGGCAGTGTTATATAGTTTTTAGTTTTTTTTTTTTTTTTAGCTTTACATCATGTTTTATTGTTATTCCCCCATCAAAAACATACCAGGGTTGTTGCCTTGATTCTTTCGTCCATGTTTGAGAAATCCGGTGGGACCATGCACCACCGTTTCAAATCAGTCCTCCCCTGCGACTTCCACACTCAGCTTCTTCGGACTAGCCAGCACCAATTAGCAAACACCTGAAGGAACTGCGCATCAGCTGAGCTCATGATAGGAGCTGCTTCTCAGTGCATCGCTGGTAGAAACACTGCTGAAGGGTTAAGAGAGGAGCCATGTTGTGACGACTTTCTGAAGGCGGAATTTCAGAAAGATGAAGCGTTTCTTAAAGAGGCAGAGAAGTTAAATTATGAAGTTAAGCTTCTTCTAAGTCATATTTCATAAATATAACATGCTTTATAACAACTGAATATGACAGTTTTTTGATTGACCTATATAAAGGCATAAAAACGCCCCTTCATAGCTAATCAGCTCAAAGCTTTTTGTGGTTTTTGTTATCGGTAACGGCTCAGAAAGGGCCTGCATCTGATGCTGAGGCGGATGAAGGCAGAACAAATCCAGATTGATCTTCTTGGCCATCACTGAATATTAGCAGAGGTTTCCATGCGGTAGTCTGGTGTTAATAGATTTAAAGGGTACAGACAGACAAAAGATCCAGTGACTCTGAAAACAGAGCCTACTTTGCACCAAACACTTTGCGCCTTGGGTGTTACTTTCACAAGCCTCCGTTAAACATGTGTAACTGACATCTGGCAACTAAAAGAGGCTATTAGTTTCCACCTTACCTGCCCCTATCTTTTGATTGATCTCAGTCAACACTGAGATACCAGGCTCTGTTAAAGGTCAGTGCTGCAGGATTCCACAAACAGGGAAAAAAAATAGAAGGTTCAACTTCGGAAAAGTAAGCTCTGCTGTTTGGCATGAAGCTTTCGTTTGCAGTATTATAAAAATTAAACTGTGGTAGTAAAGTATTTGCAGATATGCCTCCAGACAGAACTTTTTGGCTAAACCTATGTTGGCTTTCCTTGTTGTTCTCCATGAGCTAGCATTTCTTGGAATGTCTGACCATTCCAGTAAGCTGTAACTTAATATCAATTCTACTTCTTCGTTTTTCTTTTTTTTATGCATTTCTCAGATCTTTGTAGTTGTTTTCCACATAGAACAATGTTACCGTTGAGCAGGCTCGCTGCGAAGGCTGCATAGAAAGTGAAGAGAAGTGTTTACTGCCGCACTTAGTTACAGCTGGCTATAAAAGCGGAGGACATTCTTCTCTGAGGTCAGGTCGCCAGGACACGTGAAGCTAAAGAAACAAGTTGAATGACATCAAGAACAAGATGACACGGAGAGAGAGAGAGAGACACGGGAAAATTTGGAATCCAAAAAGCACAGAAGTTTTAGTTCTTTCAGATGGGTCATGACTAATCAATTTCTGACATTTCACCAGCTTTATTCATTATATTTCCATTTATTTGTGTTTTTTTTGTTGTTGTTTTGTTTTCCTTCCCAGGCTCCTCTCCCATCTGTCCTCCATGTGACAATGAAATGAAAACAGACACCATGTTGGAGCACATGTGTGCCAGCGAGTTTGGTAAGCGTCCCGCCGACATTCACTAAAGATGTTCTTCTCCACCTTGGCAACTATTAACTGGTTCAGTTGGTTTTATTCAGGTTATTTCTCTGATTAGGGGAAATTGCGCAAATATTTGAAGCAAAGCTTTCAACGCACATAGATACAGACGTTTCATCAGACTTTGCCCTTCAGTTAAATGTGGGTTATCTGTGTTCGGGCCTTGGTGGAGGACGAGGTCGTTTGACTAATGAATTGGGGTCATTGGAGTCTTTATGTGGCAGTAGTAAAGCTGGATGTTTGCTCTGCCGTCTGGGCCGGTTCGTGTTACAGGCGAACTTTTCCATATGGCGGACGGTCAGCCGCAACAAACTGTACAGAACGTTAAAAATGACGAGAAATGATCTCCTGAAAACACTGAATTCAACAGTCATTTCGAAATGCTTTTGCCATTTCTTTTACTGTGGCGTATTTTACGAGACCTAATTAAGAAAAAAGGACTTTGTTAGCCAATAAAAGGCGAGTGAGTAACATGGAAAAACTTGTACCAGGGTGACACATTTTGCTAGAAATTTAAGCAGAAGTTCATAAAATTCCTGAACAGGGTTCTTGATTTTGCCCTTTCTGTTGGATAAACCATTTTTTCTTAACATATTTGTCTTGTAAAAGTTTGTCGAAACATTGCTTGCTGATTCTTAGCCGTGCTCGGAAAGAGTTAGTTAAAGTCATCCACGATATTTAAGTGTCATATTTAATCCAGTGATGCCTTTTTACAACTCAGCCAAAATGTTTGGCTAACTTGATTGGTCACGTAAAACAAAGAAAGGAACAGAACAGGCTATGCTGCAGCTAGCATAGCCTGTTGCGAGCTATTTAGCATTTAGCGACGCCACCAATGACAAATGGAAAGCTTTGACCACTGCTACTTTAAAGGGATAGTCCAGAGAAGTTCAGTGAATTCCTCATCAGTAATGGCTCGTCTATGCAGAGCAGACAAGTATCATAATGCAGTAAGATTTTACAAAAGTGAAGGAATCCTCAGCAGAAGAAAGTTTACAGGAAGTCAAACTGATCCCCCTCTTCAGCTGATCAAAGTGATTAAACCACTCAGACTGAAAATGTACATATCTTTCCAATACTTTGCACTGAAGCCTGGAATTATTTATTTTCCTGACAGATGGAGATTTAAAGTACTCTTTTGAGTGGAAATAATATTAATGTTTGAAGTCGAGCGACCAGACATGGTCTTCCAACCTAAAAAACACAAAAGATTTATAACAAAAGATGAAAACCAGAACTGACTAGAAATTTCAAAGAATGGTTTAGTTTCTTTAATGTCGTCAACGGTCTTTTTATTCATCTTTAAATACAGCATTAAAGGTTATTGACCTGCAGTTTGTTTTGATAAAACATAAATAGGACTTTTTTTTTCAATTATACATCCTGTATATTTTCCTATCAGAAAAAATTCACAAACATAATAGAATATTTCACTTTACCAGCAGAATAAATAATTTGGGATTTACATGTATTTAAACAGACATTTAATGCACATATTTTCAAAAAAGAAAAAGGTCTGGAGGTCTCAAGCAGCTTTGCTTTGCTATCAGACCTCTGTTTGTTGAGTCTGCCTCGGGTCTGTCTGTCCGAAAGCTTGCAGAGGAATTTTGCATCTTTTGCATCTTGACAGTTTTGTAGTTGTCTGGGTTCTGTTGTTTGGTGATTCTCCTCACATGCACAGCCATGCTGATGAGGTCTTCTGATCCAGTGCTTGTTTGTTTGCATAGCAATGGGGAAATTGTTCTGCTGAGGAACATGCATCCTAACATCAGTCTTTTGTGAAATCATAGATGGCCAATATCAGACAGTGAAGCTTTATGTCCCGTAGATCCAGTTTGAATTGTGTTTAAATTGCTAACATCAGCTAAAATAGATGTCTAGCAGAGTGTTTTCAGACCGACTTGAATGGAAAATGTCCAATAAACAACAAACCGAAAAAGCAAGCGAGGAAGGAACGTAGCTGACTGCAGTGGGTATTTATAAGAGTGTAACCTTGGTAATCCAATCGGGTTCAGCAAGTTCAACAGAGATAATCAAAATGTTACACCTTGCATGTATCTGCACATTGAAATGCTTGTGGCAAACCAAACAAATCCAAAAAAAAAAAAAAATGGACAAAGTACAAAGAAACTGCAGCTGCAGAGTTCACCGTTACTCCCCATGTTGAACAGAAAACAGCCATTGGAACTGCATCTCTAGGGGACTCCAGCAACACATGCCAGTCCCCTGGTGTTTTACTTGCAAGTGGAGCCTGGAGCGTGGAGCCTGGGGCCCGGAGCCTGGGGCCTGGAGCGTGGAGCCTGGGGCCCGGAGCCTGGGGCCTGGAGCCTGGGGCCCGGAGCCTGGGGCCTGGAGCCTGGGGCCCGGAGCCTGGGGCCCGGAGCCTGGGGCCTGGAGCCTGGAACTTGGAGCCGTGACACCCTGAGAACCAGTGCCATGCCAAGTGAGCACAGCCCGCCCGGACGCACATTGGAACCAGACTTTCCAGCGGTTCTCAAGAGGAGTTTAAGGTTACGTTTGTTGTAACGAACTGCCTTGGTGTTTATGTTGCGGCGATGGGACTCGCCTTTTTTTTTTCTGTGTCCTCATTTGCCAGAAGGAAAGCGGGGCGAGTGGTGAAGGGGTCGGTGGGGAGGGACATTTTTGGCTCGTTTCATGTCTGTTGAAGACAAATGTTGTTTTGCTTGCTTGCAATAAGTCCCCTAACCAGCTGACAAGTGAGGATACACAAACAGATTTACTGTCAGGCTGAAGACGATACACCGCTTTAAGTGAACGTGTGTGTAACGGGGGGAGGAGAGCTCATCATTTCTGCAAAGCATCAGATTTTTCCTTCAGGTCAATTTAACTTTATTAAGACCAAAAAGCGAGAGAGAGTCTGACACGAGAAGAATATACATGAAAAAATTTTTGGTATTTTTTTTCTTTCTTCCAGAAGAGTTAGGTTTCAGTCCAAAGAGAAAACTGCAACTATAAATATGCCTCTGGATACCTAAGGCCAAACATGGGCTAGTGTCTTGTCTTTGAGTAGAAAGGAAAACACACTGGTGGAAAAAGCCTGGCTCTAATCACAAAACACTTTATCCTCCCCAACAGATAAGGCCATCATCCGGATTCCATTCTGCTGGTTTCAACTTGACTCTACAGTGTTTAGTGGGTAAAAAGTGTGTTTTTAGGATCCAGGGGGTTTTCTGCATCGCGGTTACGGGCATGTTTGCCTGATCTTTGTTGTCGAGGGGGAAAACGCAAAAGCAGATATGATAGATGGACAGGATGTTGCTCCTCATCCCCGTTGGACCGTTCGGCCGGGAAAACTGCGGGGAGGGTCGGGAAAAGAATCAGCGACTCACACCGGAGTCTCTATTAAGCGGCACGGACCAATCGCGTGTAAAATATTCACGACCTGGCAGCAAGGGAGTATGTTTTTCTTTTTTTTTTGGTTCTCTTTAAACCTCATTTACTGGAATCTGGGAAAGACATGTTCTTCTTAGCTGAGGTAAATGTCAAGTAGAATGCTGCTGTTCTCTTCACACTTCCAAGTAATTGCGCAATTGTCTTTTCCCAGAAGCGCAACACAGATCTAAACCAAAGAGGGAATTAGTCTGGTGAATCTTTTTTTTTTTTTTTTTTTTTACCTTAGGGGTGCCGTTCTTGTTGAGTTGATGGAGAGGTTGCAGTGTTTTGGAAGTTATTGTTTTGCAGATGGACATCTGGCATCTCTCCATAATTTCGAACAGGCGTGTGTGTTTTGCTGATCGGCCGATAAAAAAAAAGTTCATATCGTAACAGACAAGTGAGCAATATTAATGGCAAATTTCCTGAAGCACACAACCAAACACAGACTATGACAGCAACTCCAGAATCTTTAAATTGCTCGGCTGAGCATGTCAAGACACAATGGAGCTGGAAACTCTACTAAATTGAACTTTTGCTAGAATGTAGCTCTTGTTTTTACATTTGCAGACATTGGAAAGTGCAGCAGAGAGAAAAGGCTTGTTGAGATCTGGTGAGAGCTGAACTTGTAGCCTTCCATCACATGAACTCGTGTCTTTGACTGCAAACAGTGGTTTCTGTAAACATGTCTTGATTTAGAGTTATTATGTACGGTGACAGTTATCTGTGGTGCCCAGCTGGGTTTTGAATTCACTGAACTTGGAATAATGTAACTGAAGTTCAGCTAACATAGTGCCAAGGTCGATCATGCTACCAGCGCCAGCGACACCCCACATTGTCTTGATCAAAATGTCAGCTTTCGTTGGATTTTTGGGAACCAGCCCCTTGTCCTACGCTGTGCTTCATCCAGAGGGTCTGGACTCTCAGTGGTTGCTGAGGCATGGACTCTGTTGAAGTCAGCAATTAATACCCAGTTGCTAACATTTGACTGGAAATACCTTGAGTTGAAAACAACCATCCTCTACTGCGAGGAGAGATTGCTGTTAATATTCATTCAATATTTGGAAGCAACCCCTTCTTCTGTTCGCTGATTGGCCAATGGATTTCTTTCTGTGAGGAATCCAAGTCAATGGGAGGAAGCCCAGACTGTCTGTGAAGCGAGATTTTAATCAAGCCAAGTTGCACAACAGGGCAATAGCCAGGCTAGGGAACAGGTGAAATATCACCATTCTTGACAGTAAAAACGGTCTCTCGTTTTTGACAGTTTTCAGTTGGAGTTCCGTTTCTGATCCTGGGTTTTTCATAGTTTCTGATGCAGACGACACGTAGCAGCCACTTTATGCTGCCTGCTTCGTGGTTCCATCAGATTTGGTAGTTTTGTTCTTTGGCATCTGGTTTGAATCTTGTCTATTTACTCATTTGCTTCTGAGTAGCTAGTTAAAAATACAGAGTAGATTTAACTACTGAATAATTAAAGCTACCCGTAGATGACTGTATTTAACTACCCAGTAGTTAAAACTGAGTGGTTTTAACTACAAAGCTTTAACTCAGCAATTTTCCTCCGTAATGGACCCAGGGTGGATTTTGTGCCACTGACACCAAGCTTTTGGAGGAATAGCAGAGTCCGTTTCAAAGCAATGACTTGATGTCACTGTTCCTATGTGATCCGGCTGAAAAGATCAGGTCCCCCGACAACAGCAAGGGCAAAGAAAGTTCAAACTTCAGGAGATTATAGGTGCTGGAAGACTTATCTAGATGAACGTCTTGCAGGTATTGGCCAGGATGTCTCCATCGTGGCTCACTAATTATGAATGCTGTCCAGTATGATTCCATAGAGCACTAAGCCCTTTCACAGCGAGGGGGATAAATCTTTTAATCCCTTGCATGCCGTTAATACAGTGGACGGAAAGAGAAGCACTTTATTACTTTAATTAGAGATGGAAGACACAAGTGGAAAGGGAAAGTTCAGAAAGTCAAAAGGGATGTAATGTTTTAAAACTGGGGAAAAATAAAAAACTTGTTTAATTTTTAACCGCTTCAGTTCTTTGCTGGAGGCTGACAATTATTCTTATCTATTTTATTTGCGCTGTATGTCAAAGTCAGATGTTTTTTTTTGCTTTGTTTTTTTTCCCAGCTGTAGCGCTGTGACTTGGTCTTGTGTTCTCAGGGTGTGTGGGGTTTACTGTGCACCTGGAAAGTTTTCACAACTCTTCGCTTTTCCCTCATTTTGTCATGCTACAGCATGTCTCCGTATTCTATTAAATGAATTTAATACCTTGTCGGTCCTCCTGTGGCAGCAGTTTCATCTCGCAGTCTTTTTGAACATGAAGCCTCCAGCTCAGCTCTCCTGTCTTTAGGCAGTTTGCTTCGTTCTTCTCTGCAGTTCGTTTCAGGTTGGATGGGATTGGTCAGATCCCCTCTGGGGACGCTCGGTCAGATTCCAGTCTGGACTCTGGCTCTGTCTCCAGGACTCACACGGTGGTTCTGAAGCCTTTTAGATTCGGGCCATGTGCTTTGGGTCATTGTCCTGCTGGAAAATGAGACATCACCCAGACTGAGGTCAAGATGCTCTGCAGCAGGTTTTCATCAGGATCTTTGTGCATTTCTACATTCACAATTTCCTCTATCCTGGCTGATCTGCCAGTTCCTCCTGCTGCAAACATTCCTCTTAAAGTGATGCCTGGAAATCTTTGAATTTTCTCTGCAAAGAAGTTAGCAAACCCATTGCAGGTTCTGGTAAAGTGGTGTTCAGATGCCGTTAATACAGTGGACGGAAAGAGAAGCACTTTATTACTTGGAAGCAACCCCTTCTTCTGTTCGCTGGTCTATTTTCTATTTCTGATAACTGCTCAGTGTTTTTTGTTGTAATCTTGTAACGTATATCATTACTGTCGTTTTTATTTAAACTTGTTTTTTTTATATATATTTCCAACACTTTTGAAAGTTTTGTGTCTCACTATTTCCATAAAGCCATGATTTTGTTAACAGCATATTATGGATATTATGCTCAGTAATAAAGTCATAATTAAGACATATTTTTCTGATAAAGATCTGATTTTCAGCACACGCAGTTTAAGTCCCCTGGTGGTTGAACTCATTTTTTGTTTTGGTGTCATCAACAAGGCACAAGCATTGCTGACATTTTAAAGAATGTTTCAGAGATGGAATAAAAATGAGGTTTGGTCTCAGACCCATTACATTTTTTTCAGCTATGGTATTTCTCTTACAGGGATTCTACTGTATTTTCTACTGTATCTGGGGTACATCAGGTGCAGGACTGATGTCTGGTTCCTGTCCATGTCAGTATATCAGACATCCAGTTAAAAGTTGGTGAGGATATGGTCTTTGTTGTTTGAATATTTGGTCACGCCATTTATATGCCATCCATTGATTTTCTTCCAGTGAAGTTTAGAAAGGGTGAGCCAGGAGACGGAGCACCAGCGGCTCAGTTACCCGGTGGTTTTCTAGGAGACAGCGTCTTATCTGGTTGTTGTGAAACAGCGAGCTCCTGGTGTACAATTGGTATCAGCCGTTGTGATAATGTGGGAATCTTTCTTTGTCTCATCTGTGCCCGAAGATCTTGTGTTCTCTCCACCGGGTCGTTGTTTCACATGTTCTGCCGGTTCATGGAGTCCCGTTTCTGATTTACAGAGCAGAAGGTGGTTGATGTGATTCATTCCGGTCCAGATTTTACTGAGACAGAATCTGTCGGGTTTGGAGATGGAAGATTCTGTGATTGTCGCCAGAGGTTACTGATGTTTTAAGTGTATCTCTCTTCTTCACGTTGAACCGTTGGTAGCGGTCTAATGATGAAGACTTTGGTTTTAAGATTTCTGACGGTGCTCATCAGATGAATGAGATTGTTTTTGCGTAGTCATTAATCATTGTTAGTACTTTATATGCTAAATTAATCACCATGTAATTCAGTGTGTAAACTAAATATTTAGCTTGCTAACTAAATATTTAGTTTGGACTACTTTTTTAGCAATCTTAGCATTTAGTTTGGAGCTAAATATTTAGTTTGAAAGTGTAACATTGTGAAAATCTGACCTTGAGAAATGAGCCTCAGATTTTTCTCCGACTGGCTAAATAATCCAAATTGTTGTTTGTAAAGTTTTAACTTTGCAAACATCACCCTATAAAAAAAAAAAAAAATCTGATTTCAGTAGGAAATCTGAATTGGTCATCAAGACCTGCAGTGTGAAGACAGTCTTAAATCTATGTTTTCCTGCGTATTAAACTCTAACATGACGGTAGGGATATGCTTAGACAAAATGTTTTTCCCCCTCACGTTTGGATTTAAAGCTATCTTATGTTTTTGTGTCGATGTCTTCATCACAGCTATCAAGGCCAAGATAAAGGAGGTGAAAAGAGAAAACGCTGACCGCAAGGTGCTCCTACAAAAAAGAAAGAAGTTGATAAAACAAGGGAACCTGAAGAAGAAAGACCTAAAAAAGCTGGTGTTGTACTTGAAGAATGGCGCAGACTGCCCATGCCAACAGCTGGACAACACAGCGAACCAGTATCTAATCATGGGCCGGAAGGTGGATAAGCAGTACCTCCTCACAGGCATCCACAAGTGGGACAAGTCCAACACAGAGTTCAAAAAGGCCATGAAGACACTGAAAAGCCACCAATGTCCTGAATTCACCAACGTCTTTAAATAGTAGCCTACAACCGCAGCCCCCGAATCTGGTCGAATTACATTCTACATTTGAACTGGCAAAAGCAACGCCACACTTTGCTTTCTGTTGTCCCGTTTATATTCCTGCATATCTCTGTATTTTTACACGTATTCTTCAGAATGTCCCCTGTTCGGTTCAGGATAAACTCGGCGGCCAATGACGACAAAAGGTGAGTTTCCTGTGTGCCCTGCAGGTCAATGGGAAAGGCTGCCGAGTCATGAGGGTGGGTTGGTTTTTCTGACCAAATGCTTGTATTTCTAAGAGTCAGATTAATTCTACTTACAAATTTTCTATGGTAAATATAAAGTTATGTCAATTTTATTTTGATGTATGTAGCTGAAAGTAGCAAGCATTATATAACTGTTGCTATGGATAGGCCTTACCAGCATGTTCCTGCTTCAATATGCTAATATATGCTGGCTAACCCTGAAAATAGGCAAGAAAACCTATTCATGAGTCTAGAAAATGTATTGTTCTAACCTTTGTGTGTGTGCTTGAGCTTTGACAGTGACAAAAAGTATGAAACATAGCTTCTGTATGATAAATAAGTGTCAAGCTGAGCAATACACAGTTAGCATTTAAGAATTGCTTTTTGTTGGGTTTTATGATGTACATTGCAAAGTCTTCTTTAGCATTGGTTTGTGTTTTTCTCTGTTTAAAATGTTAAAATCTGGCACAGTGTATCTAAACTTGGTGTTCATGTCTGTTCTGCTTTGACATTTCTGGTCCACTTTAGCACAATTTCTTTTTTCATATTTGAATGTCAGTATTGCTTATTACGTATCCTGTACATATAAATTTGACATAAAATATGAAAAAATAAAACGGTGTCACAAAGTATTAATTCCCTGTAGGATGCTGACTTGTTTTGTGGTCATTTTTCACATGGCCACATGTGGAATATGTGGTCATTGAACTGTTTCAATTTTTCACATGTGGTCGTAGAAAACATGCTAACATGTTATGATTAGAATCTCACTTGGACAACTGGAGGAGTCTTTGTTAAAAATGCTGTTTTTAGCCTCTAATGGGCTTTATTGAGCAGGGAACAGACAGGAAATCAGGAGAGGGAGAAGGGGTAGATGTGCAGCAAATGACCCATGGGAAGGAATCGAATCCAGGAGAACAGCCTCTGCACAGCAGAGCCGCCTGACACTCCAAGCTTTCTCAGGGCCTCTAAACCCTCAAACAGCAAAATGGTTTTGGCCACAGTACCAAAACAATTCATTTAGAAACAAAGTGTTCATTTATATTTTGTCCATCACTGATGTGAGTTGCACACATATATCTTGTTCGTGAACATTTTTGCTTTGACCATTTTCAAGATGCAAAAAGCACCGGCTTTACTAGGCTGGCTAACAAGTGCAATGTGAGCAGAACTCATTGTTTTCCCAATGTGTCACTTGGAACAGCACCAACTGAAAACTGATACTTTCAGTGTAAATACAACAAAACACAAGTCCAAGGTGTTCGGTCTGGATGAAGGATGTGCAACGACCATAACAGATTTCAAAGTGACGCTTCAAACACATTTTCCATGAGAACAATCACATTTTTTTTTCTCCCTAATGAAATGAAGATGATTAACGGTACTTGCTAGCAACTGATGTATGGATGCATTATTGTTCAATATCACCTCTGCTGCCTGTATGTTGAGCTGTTAGGATGTTATGACAGAAATGAGACGGTCACACAGCAACATGGCAACTTTTTATCTGACTTGAACCTGCAGAGAAGTTCTGATTGCATTGCATTTAACATTGCAGTTTACAGTTTTATTTTTTCTTAAATCCCTACAGTTAAAAGCAATATTGACTTCTAAATGACAAACATTATACTAAACACAATGTTCTTTATGTGAAGGCAGCTTACTGAAAGAGTGTTCACACCAAATCTAAACTTAAAAACCTCTAAAGACAAAACAGTTCATGTGTTGGACCTCCAGCCCAGTGACAACTGACTACGGGAGGCTACTGTGAAAATATTGCACTGCTTTAACCTCCTTTCAGTTTCAACAGGAAGAGAAATATCACTGCATGAAAACCCAACATCTGATTACAAAACTGGGCAGCAGAAGGCAGTAGTCGTCTCTGTTTCCTGTTTCTGAGGAGGGCAAAATCAGAGAGACCAGCACTCACCTTGCTATCTGAAAACCTTTCCTCCTGCTGGCAGAGAGAAGGTCCACTCCATGTCTCAGGAGCTCTGGATCCAAAACATACAGGTGACTGCACTGCATTTGCCCCAACAGAAGAAATACACCTTCATTCTGGTTTTCTTGTGAATTCTGCAGGATAAGCCTTGTAATTACAAGTTTCCCAAGACTGCCATCAACAAGCTGACTCCAGCTTGACCCCAGAACGGGGTTGTCATAACATGCTAACAGCTTCAGAACTGATTGTAGATTGTGTTTTGGGCAGAAATAACAGCACAGGGAAGTGTTTATCAGTCGCAATCTGAACAATAAATCCCAACTGTTAATGTTTCAAGTGCTGGGAAAGTAATATTCCACAGCCTTAACAATAAAACATGTTGAAGTTAGAAAAATACAACAATATAGTTGTGACACTTTTTTTTATTTACATTTTTCAAAAGGCAAGTCATGTGTGAGAAGCAGGCATCTTCAGGCTTATACCTGAATGTTTGCCAAATTGAAACCATCTCCTCAACTGTGCGATCTCTTATCTGTCACAGCCCACATTTGGGTCTTTACGTGTGACCTGTGACCCTGTTAGAACGCAGCAGAGAAAGGCCGGTGCAGACAGCTGCTGCTTTGACGAATGTATCAAACGAAGCTGTTTGTAACGATCAATTTCACGGTGTTTTGAAAGAACAAGCCGTGAGGTTGCCAGATCTCTGCACCAGAAAATCTCTGAAGCGTGACACGTCTTATCTCCATTTTTTGGACGATATCTCACTGTCTTTCTGTTTGGATTTTCTGCTTCACACACTGTTGGCATTTCGGTATGTTGCCCTATAAATTCTAATCCAGAGATGAGCATCATTAACCGTTCCTAACAATACTTCCCGAAGGGGGACTGAATTGAAAAGGAAATGTTTTCATAAAGTCAATTTTGATGGGCGGACTCAACAGGTCTCTTTTGTAAGGCCGTTTCATTTGAATCATGTAATGTGTGCAACCATCTAAAGCTAAGCAAAAACACGTTTTTTTGAAACAGAAAAAAAATATAAAACCAGCTTGACAATAAAAAAACCTGTTAAAAACCAGGAGGTATCTAACAGGCCCACATTTTGCCCATCTGGTTCCAGTAATGGCTTCATCGTGGAAAAATATATCTCAGATGTGGATTTTACTTTTTAATCGTTACATTAACTTCCATTGAAGGAGCGCCAGAAAATCCAGAGCATCTGTGCAATTAAGAGGTGATGTGAGAGATAGCATCCTGTTCACGGAAAACCTCAGACTGCTGGTGGACCTACTGGTTTTTCAAAATCACTTACTAACAGAGGATTTTGTTATTTTTGCATTATTTAGTATTTTTCTAGGGGACACATTTTGAGGCTGGGCAATAGAAACTAGAAGGTTAGCCACTTTCAGTTCTGAGCAATTCAGTTTATGCTTTATGCACTAATTCTCTGCTGAGCTTGCAGAGCTGGGTGATTATTATAAAGATTCCCCAACCTTATTCTGACATCAACATGGGGACCCAAACAAAGTGTTGTTCTTTTTTAGATCACCAGAAGTGAAGTCCCTATTGGATACTTGCACCAAGAGTCTGTTGTATTCTCTTGGTGGATTGTATACAATCCACCAAGAGCAATTCAAAAATGCTTAATTTATTCCAAAGGAAAATAAAATGTCATCATAATTCATGTCATCCAAGTTTCTTCAAAGAATGGTTGTGTGCAAGAAGGATCTCTGGCAGCGGAGAGTCTTGGACTGAAGCTGACATACTGAAGCCTGCTGTTGTGTGACAGTGATCACATGTGAACTGCTCAATTTTCAGGTAGCAAAGACAAAATTCCACATATCCTGGTTCTCACTATCAATCGGTGGCAGCGCTGCTAATCCACTCCTTTAAATCTCTGTTGTAAGAGATTTAAAGCCTTGTAGAGAGACGCTGGGGTCTGGGATGTGAGCATCGTCCATTATGATTGATGGAAGAAATGAGATTGACATCACAGATCAAGAACGTATTCACAAATCACATTCACATGTCGGAATAAAATAATTTCCTGATGCAGCATGAAGTTTAATGTGCCCTCTTTAACACACTGGGCTGACTTTTGTCATTTCAAAAGAGCACCACTGGCTTTACTGAAGCTTCGTCTGTGTGTGTGTGTGTGTGTGTGTGTGTGTGTGTGTGTGTGTGTGCGTGTGTGTGTGTTGTGTGTGTGTGTGTGTGTGTGTGTGTGTGCGTGCGCGCGGGGTGTGTGTGCGTGTGTGTGTGTGTGCGTGTGTGTGTGTGTGTGTGTGTGTGTGTGTGTGCGTGTGCGTGCGTGCGTGCGTGTGTGTGTGTGTGTGTGTGTGTGTGTGTCACCACATAAATTTTGTCTTTGAAATCCAGAAGTGTGTTTTTCCCTCTGTGGTTGACTCTCTGCCACAGAGCTCTTAGTTAATGTCTCTGGCTTGTCTGCAGGATTGAGGAGGAATGAGTCGGCAAAAGGGATTACAGAGCATATCGCTGCTGAATTCTAAGATCGTAGTAAAATATGGCACATTGTTCCCATTAATCTTGGTTTTTTTCTTTTTTTTCACTGAACTTCAGGCAGTTTGATGTTGGTAGTAGCACTTAAAGCATACAATTATGACATGAACAGTCATCAAAATCCAGACACCAGTTTAAGGAAAACAGAGGAGCAATTACCTTTGTGTTCACAGAAGTACACAAGGAGCCAGGAGGAGTTGTGTGTGTGTGTCTGTTTTTAATACTTTATGGGGACCATTTTCCTGACACTTACTACGTTGTGGGGACCCACCGCTCTGAAGCCTGGTCCCCACAAGGGGACCACAATTCACACCTTAGATTCAGGACTAAGGTGTTACTGAGTTTTGGATAAGGTTAGGGTTAGGTATGTAATGGGTAGGGTTAGAATAAGAGGTTTAGGGTGTAGAAATGAATGGAAGTCAATGGAAAGACCCCACAAAGATAGCCATGCAAATGCGTGTGTGTGTTTAGTGTGGGCCACATATGGGCAGCAGCCACATGTTTCTGAATAATAGCCATTAGTTTTAAGAGGGTGATATCATCGTAGGTGCATTGTTGTTCCAGTAACCATATTCGCCCGATTCTGGCTTTAGTACTTCCTGCATAGCTTGAGTCTTCCTTCTCAGTAAAGGAGGTTATTAGTTACCAAGCAGTTATCAGAGAGCATTTAGTTTTAGCATAATCAGAGAAATCCAAACATCATATCTAGAATTCCACAGCATTAAAAAGGTATAACTTTCTGCATGCAGTCCTGAACTGCTAGCGCCAACATGGGGGTTCAGTTGTGGGTGACCATCAGCCGTGTGTGACCGGCCAAACAACATAGAGCTGCGGCGTGAAAAATGAAGATTTATTATTGTTTTAAAACCAATAAAGACTTGTCAAAAACAAAACAAAAAACACCACTTCGAATCAGAAACAGCTGCTTCTACTTTGAAGACTTAAAAAAATGTTTTCAATGGCTAATTCTACAACTGTCTGTTGTTGCGGTGGCTTGCGAAACTGTTCACTCCCTGTGAACTTCTCTATGTTTGATGGTGTGGAAGAAATGTTCTTTTCTTTCTCTTTAAAAGTACAAAAAGTGTTCCATGTGTATTCAGTGTGGCCTTTTTTTTTTATTTTTATTCTGGGATCTCTCAGTCAGATCTAGCAAATCCAGTTTACCATCAGAAGTCACCTTGTCAGTGAATGCACTACACCTGTGTTTAATTGTAATCCAGCTGCTCTGTGAAGGCCTCACGGGTTTGTTCTCTAATAAACCTGTGAGGTCTTTAACTGATGGCAAGGACTTCAAAATACTTTGGTCAGTTTATAAATTATTGAACATCACAATATATTTGAAATCTGCTGTTGTTGTATCAGCTTTCCAGACCTGTCAGGTCTTCTGGTTCAGGTTCTGCTCTGTATCCCCAGAACCAACCATGGAGAAGTAGGATTAAGCTTTTATGCACCGTTAGTCTGGAATAAAGTTCTAGAAAACTCCTCCCCCTTCCTCAGCAGCTGACGAAAATCTCTTAAGCATTGCAGGATTTGTCTTCAGTCCAAGAAGAGCAAGACTGAATTCACACAACTTTGGAAAAACAACTCCTTCTGAAGATGAACAAACACCTCTACAGCTTCAGTTAACTACTCAGCTCCATACCAGTTCAAAGACAAGCTCTGTTTATCTATATACAGTAGTTCTGTACTGGAGAGAGATGAGAGGAAAACTTTCATTGTCCGGTTCTAATTTTCTAAAAGTTTCTTTTATCATTGAATATCGCACCCAATAAATGTTATTTTCTAAATTCTAGCCATTTACTTTTACTCTATGCTTTTACTTTAAGTATGTTTTACATGGAAAATTTACTCTTGATATTTAAATGCGGTAAATGTCAAGTGCGTTCAGACTTCAACTTCAGATAATCAGAACAGAAATGTTTAGCTGTTGCTCAACGCCGCATTCTCGGGTTTCTGAAGCCAAAATTCTCAGGTGAATTTCATCAGTTCTGCTCACAGAAACAAACAGTTCTTACTCAGAAAATTATTTGGAAAAAAAGGAGGGGTAAACCCATTCTGAACTGTTGTTTTCTTCTTTCTCTTCTTCTTTTACTACCACTTAAAATGAGTTTACTCAGTCCTCAGCTTGAACACTTCATTCTTAGTGAAAGATGTTCCGAGCCTTATGGATGCATAAAAAAGGAGAAGTGGAATGATTTGCAACGTGTGTAAATGTACGTACAGAGAGGGATGTCAAAAGCTTGAGTGTTGAATATTTCAGTTAACAAAAGACAAAAACAAACACTGCAAATTGAAACTTTGTCAGCATTATCCTCATTAATAAAGATTATGAGCAAGCACCTTTGCTAAAATTCAATTCAGTTTACACATAGTGCCAGTTCACAACAGTCAAAAAGTGTTAATTCACTCACACTTATATTCCAAATCATCCAAGTTATTATCAGTTATTCATTTTTCACATTAAAGAGCAACTCTTTGATTTATATCAAAGGGATATTGGTGCCTTAATGAAGAGTTTGACAAAAAAACAAAAAGAAAAGAATCGATAATATAATAATTCAAATAGTCCTCCAAAAGTTTACAGGCTCTCTCAGATTGAGAGCTGGCACACAAAGCCTTAAGGTCAAGATCCTGTTCCCATCCAACACAGCAGGATGTGTTTAGGCTGAGGCCCGATCAGCTACGATATGAGCAGTGTGTGCAGCAAAGCTATTACAGCTGAAACCAGAGCCAGCTAATAAAGATTTGGACGCAAGCACAAAAGAAAAATTTCAACCATGTGCTCCGTAATGGAAGTCCAAAGCTCCATCTGGGCCTTTCAATTCCTTTCTGTAGCAGAGCCCTGGATGCAGTGTAGCTCACTGCAAATTTAGGCCTGTAGAAAACTGATGGCAAACTAAAAATATGAACGCTGATGATGGACATATTTCGTTGGTCTATTGCGTAGTATTAGTTTGAATCCAGCTCCGTAGATATTTTTGTCATTACTGTGTCAGAAAAAATTTGATGCATAAGAAGTGGAATAGCGAGGAAGTAAGGACCCAGTGTTCATCGAGAACGCGGATCTGATAAAGCTCAGCATCTATATGGAGACTTCACTATAACTACAGTTTCTTGCATCAAAGAGAAAAATTCACGCAATGTACAGCACAATAAACCCAGCTCCCTATAAACATCAACAGCACTCTGAGGCAAACTGATAGAAAAAAAGCTCTGCCTCAAAAAGAAAAGATGTGTTTTAGAAGTGGTGTAGCTTTGATTACAAGGTGTCATAGACAGGATTAGGAAATATGTCTTGCTACATCAAAGATGTGGCTTTTGGCCCACCAAATGTTAAAAACAAAGGCTGTTTTAGTCTCCTGCACAAAGTCAGAGTGGAAAGTTTTTTAAAAAAATGATACAACAGCTACTACAGTTACAGAAAATAAAGGCAAGAAAATAAATGGAGTTTGTGCAAATAACTGGCTGACAAAGGTATCATTTAACAGACAAAATAGCCCCATGGCACTAATCCCAGTGGCCATACACTTTGGGCTACACCAGTCACACTGTCATGTGGAGAATCACACAACACTTCCTGGCCTGCTATGGAGCAGTGCTGCCTGCAGGCGCTGCTGTCACTGTTGCCTAGAGTCGTACGCCAGGCACTTTGCAATAATCCCTCATTTCTGTTTTACATTCTTTTTATGTCTGACGGTGTTGACAAAAACATGGGACAAATTTCAGTTGGAAAATATATAAAAATGACTTTTAATTCAATTTATTGATACTTTTATAATTATTTATTTGAATACTTATACTTAATTGTCATAATATATTAGCTTAGTATATAAAAAATATTCAGCAAACACAAGGGAAACATACATTGTTGTGCTCACATGGCCCAGGTTACCGTAGCTTAGTCAGGTATTGGAAAAAATTATAGTTTGTGTATATTTTATTCAAATTTTGTGCTTTATCCACAGGACCTGTTTTGTCCCTCTTCTCAAGAATCACAGATGTACAAACAAGGAAGTTGTTTCTGATGCAATCTGTTATGCACCAAAATAAACTGTTTTTGTCAGGGATGATAGCGCTGTGTGGACCTGACCCAAATGTAAAATTAAAAACGGTTTTTGTCCAGAATGTGTGGGGTCCGTAGAATTCTTAGTTGCCTCCCTCCTGACCAAAGAGCTGTGAAGGTCCTGGATGGAGGGAAAGTCGCCCCTGACCGTTGTTACGATCAGGCCTCCTGAGACGCAGTCATTTCTGTGTTCTGATAACACTTTCTGTATAGTTTCATTTTTGCACTTTTGAGGTTTACTGTCTACTGAGAACTCCCCAGTCATTATGTCGTTTTAAAATAATAATGACAGATGGAAGAATTACAGCTTCAGAGGGGTTTTCCGTCTGAAATGACAATACGGTGCCTCTTTAGTTTTCCTGGCTCTGTTCCCATCGGAAAAATCAGATTTACAGAAAATTCATATGTTATCTAACTATGAAAAGGCTTGATGTCTCCACACTAATTATAAACGTACTCTTTAGTCAAAGATTGGCTCTGAAAGTTTCAATGCCGTTAAGTTTGCACTTGTCACTTGTTTAAGCATCCCAGATTCCTAACGCCTTTCCTAGGGTTAGGATTAGGGTAAATTAACTCTTCATTTGGAAACTTCTTTTTGCGTTTTCTCACATTATTATGAACTGATATTAAAGATGACAAACCATTGATATGAACAGAGTCACTTTGTAAAGCGGAATTGGAAGAATTTGTAGAGCACCGGAGATCAAATATGATTATTGTAGTGATATTAACATTTTGTTGATGCTTGTTTTCCCTTCTTTACTTCAGCAAATGCCATGAGTGGGGGATGAATCTACAGCTGTCAATGATTAAACCAAGATGACAGAAAAACATATTTAGAAAAATCTAAGAATAAAATCTAGGCCCAAGCTGTGGGATAAATACAAAGTGTTGACTAAAAACCACTTGAAAGACCTTTGAAGAGTCTATAGACAGCTGCGACAAATATATGCAATAAAACCAGCTAACTTGAGTTAAAAATACAGTGTGTAACTTTGACAAAGAATGTTTGGTTGTTTTTTTTACATATTTGTTAAAAACTGTCACCGTGTTGTGACAATTTGCTATGAGGCACATAATCTGTGAAAAGATCCATGTCCTCCACCTCCTTGAGCTACTATTAATGTCTGAAAAAATGAACTGCTCCAGAGTCATCCAGACCAAAAACAACCAATCAGAGTCAGCAGGAGGGTCTTAGTGCTGTCAATCAATCTCATCTACTATTCATTGTGACTATGGTAGAAAAACAACGTACTGCTACATGCTAACCAGTCTGAGAATTCACAACTGACTATGTTAGCTGCAGATTAGCAGATGAGCAAAATGAGGGGATGAGCAGCGACATGCATAGTCTGATTGACAGTGCTAAGACCCGCCTCCTGGCTTTGATTGTTTCTAGTTAGCACTGAGAGAAGAGGAGGCAGCTTGATATTTTTTCCCAGATCATCTGTCTCATACTGTACCATCATGACATAGTGATAGTTTCAACAAATATGAAAGAAATTATTATTTATAAAAGTTACTGCAGTTACTACTACCAACAGTAATAATTCTGTTATTACTAGTGGCAATAGAAACATGTGAGATATCTCAAAATCCCTGAACTGTTCAGAGAAATCAAATTATATTAAATTACTATCATTATTATTATTATTATTATTATTATTATTATTATTATTATTATTATTATTTACCAGGCTCGCTTTATGGCAGGACTCTGGAATCTTACTAACTATATCCTAACTTACGACTTTAACTTGCAGGAATAGTATAAACCTGGAGATTAGTAACTATCCCACACCGCTATTGAGCACAGTGCAGGAGTTTCCTGGTGCAGTGGAGGAAAAATTGATTGAGAAAACTTTCAGCGTGCAGAATCGTTCTAAATGTGAAAAAAGGCATTCAAAATTACATTTCTGTTTTGGTCCAGAAAACCTAAGAAGTGTGAGCACACCCAACTCTAATTTCAACATATCATGGCAGAGATTAAGCTATATCAAAACGCTTTTCTGAATAACCCCCAGAGAATACATCCTATTAGACAGAATACATATCGTCTGTGCACCGAGCATTACAGAAAACCCGTTCTGTTTGCTCATCACCGCCGCTGACTCTCCCAGCCCATGGAAGAGAACCTGGGGCTATTGGCACCTCGTGATAAACCTATCAAGCCCAGGCACAGCTGTTGACATTGGTTTGTTCGCAACATGTTTGATGACTCGGGCCTTTGAGATTGCTTTGATTAAGTAAACTTTGAAATCACAAGCTCCTGGGGAAACACATAAATTTAGATGTAGGAACAATATTTCACTAGAAGGATTTTTCCAGCTCTATTCATACAGCTCTCTTAAGTGAGGAAGATCCCCTGAGGGCGTCGTTCTCATGTGTGCACAGGCTTACACACTTATCAAGTGAAAACCGTGCCTCGGCTTCTCTCCTTTGGACTTACCTCTAAGTGCCCTGTGTGGTCCAACTGTCATGGTGTTGTACTGCGTTTCTCAAACTGTCGTCTTCATGGCAGTAATCAAAAGCAGGGACAACACTTTATGTACTTTGGACAACTGCTGATATTAACACTCTGTCATCAGCAAATTTCTGTTACATGAGACCCACCTGAAAGTCAGTAATTATCCTCTGCTTGACTCTGGATGCTGGCTTTCTTCAGTTCCTCTATTTGACCAGTTTGTTTATCGCCACTGATTGGATACCGGTAATTATGGCAGCGGCAGCACATCACTGACAAACTCTGAAAATGAGAATGACAAAAGGTTCCCAAAAATAAAAACAGCATCTTCAGGAAAGTTCACAACCAGGGTGGCGATTAGTGATTCTGCTGGTGGGAGCTCACCGGCTAATCAACCACCGTTGGAGTACAGGCGACCGCTTCCCATTAATCGCAAAATAAACACCAGGCCTGAAAACAAAACCATGCAGGGCAGAATGTTCTGTTTGTGGTACACTCGAGCTGCTCTGTTTGCTTTCGTCAACCGGTTGCTATGGCAAAAGGTGTGTGTGTGGAGTGACCCTGACAGGAGAGCAAGGGAGAAAAACGGCAGAATTTGAGTGGTTTTGAGTTGTGCTTCACCCATTTTTCGGCGTTATTTTCACTTTGCTGCGGCGCACTGCAGCCGCTGTCATTTCTGACAGTAACAATAAACAGTATAAACTTGACTAATTGCCTTGTTTGATCATTCATCTGAAAACATTGGCAATTCTCTCACTTTTGATTAAAGCCTCGTTTAAAAGAAATCGGATAAGAAACGAGGATCCTAGGAACATTTCTGAGACAAATTCATCCACATTCCACTGCAGTACGCTACAGGTTTATTCCATTACTGGATCTCAGTGGCGTGTTGCACACAGCTGAGTGTAACTTCTGAATGTTGAACAGGAGAAACAACTGTAATTGTCTGGTGCTATGCTGAACTGATTTACTAATCCTATCTTGGCAGATTGGAACAACTACATCATAGATCATATTGGGTGTCCCTCAAAGTTCTGTTGTTGAACCACTTAAGTAGGAAAGCAAAGGCCTCTTCACATTGCTTACATTTTGGCAGGTAAGGCAGTCAGCTTGAGACTATATAAGAACCATCAGGACCAGCTGCTTGTATGTAATTACATGTGTGTTATTGAGCATGTTTCATTTTACCCATTGTATGTACAGTAAAAATACAAAAATACGCATTTGATTAAAGATGTAAGTTAAATATTGATGCTTGTTCTAATGACAAACAGTGCAGGTCTGAATTCCAAAATGACATGGTTTTTTGTTCAGTTGAGACTAATTGTTTTTTGTAAATGACTTGTGAACTCGGACTGTTGGAAACAACTATTTCGGGTAATGGTGCGATCTATCAATTATCCTTAGGATCAATCGAGTAATCTAATAAAAGAAGTGGTCCTGTTCAATGGTAGCTACATAAGCTACAACACAAAAGTGAAAATGGTCATAAAAAGCCATTTCAGTTCTCTTTTTCAACAAGAAGACATTTTATCACGCTGCTAATAACTCTTAGCATTCATTGACAGCTCATTGGCAGAACTGAGAGCATTGCGCAGCACAAATAATTATCCAGGCAGAACATAATGCACTAAATAATGAAACATAATTTAATAAACCCTAGAAATATGATTTGCGAAAAGACATTTTGATAACAGGATTAATCGTTTCAGCCCCACTGTGAGCATCTTTATCGCAGTAGAAAGTTGAGAGAAAGTTTATGATTAAATTGTGGAGCACGAAAACTCAGCAGGCAAAGTCCCTGTCAGGATTCAAACAGAAGATGCATTGATCATTTTATAACACCGCTGTTATCTACTCAGATCAAACACAGTCAAGAACTGAAAAATAACAAATTCACTCTGGACAATTTTTAGATTACGATAAGTTTCTAAGTTTCTATAATAGGAAGGTTGATCTCACCTTCATGTTTTATAGCCAAGTGATGGTCCGGACTGTTAAAAACAGCAACATCGAGGAGAAATTAAATCCCTTCTGACTCTTTTGTTTGACTTCTCTCTAAACATCATAAGGACAAGTTTGTTTTAATCTCTAAAAAAAAAAAAAAATCTGGCTGTGCTCCTTTTTCTAACAAATGTCTATATTAAGAAGATGTTAGGAAACATGAAACGTGACAACGCAATAAAAGCAAAAATCTGAGACGGATGGGTGTTTTTAAACGCTGGTGATGTGATTTTAATTCCAACGTTGTGCTCAGACGCTTTCTTCCACATGAGCAGCTTGTGGATTTTGGTGAATGTTTATCTTAATTAAAACATCTCCAGAAGCCCACAGCCAACTTTAAATAAACTCTGGTTTGTCAAAACATTCACCACATTCCTAGACTTAATCCCATTTCTAATTTCAACATAAACTGCTCCAATAATGAAGCATAGATTTTATGCACCAGGGGATGGGGAGTAATTCAAAGATGATCTACTTTTGCACAATCAGCACAGTATTTTTTTATATATATAGCCAAGTTGACATTTGGCTCATGTTCACTGTTCATGAGCTCAAAAAGCCTTGAAAATGTTTCACTGGCAGATAATTTCACATATAACCTGGGAAAATGTCTTCTTTGTTTTGAATTTTAATTAAACAACATTTTTACATTTTGTCTTATTTCAAGTGATCTGAGATATTTGCTCTAAAACTTTGATTTAAAAAAATACTTGGTAAGATTTTGCGTTTTTGCTGTGGAAATATGTTTTATTTTCTTCAGTTAGTCGAAATAAAAGTCAGGAATATTTCATAAAACATTCGAGGTTTGTAGCTAAAGGTTGTAAATGATCATTTCTGCTGGGTCTTGCAAGAGGAATTTTGTGTGCTTTGCTCGATTTTTACTGGTTCTTTTCAGATTTGCAAAAGTGCATTCAAGCCCATTTTCAACGACGACAAGGAAAATAAAAGTTAATGACAAAAGAAAGGTATCTGCTTATGAGACAGTTTTTAAGTAGCATTATTGTTCTTGCAAGTTTTGAATTTTTCAATAGAAGCAACATATTTGTAAGTTAGTTTGTTCAAAATTAATGCATGAGGGAATTTTTGTTTCACTTCATTTCATCTTATATAATATTTTGCTAGGATTATAGCAAAGTCACCAAACAGCACCTTTAGCCCTATATATAGACCCACTGACTGATTACAAGAACATAGACCCAGTGATGCTAATCAGTGGACACACCTTGAGTCAACATGCCCCTTTGGTCCCATTATTTCCAGAGGTATCATCATTTTTGTCCAGGCCTGTTTCATCAGTTTATATTTTTAAATAACTCTGCTGAAGCATGTTCGAAAAGCAATGACTCACTTCCATTTGTTCATTTCTATATAATTTTTATTCATCATCGTTTTCAGATTCAAGTCATTTCTGCGACAATTGTGGGTTTTTTTCTTTCATTAACCGAGTGGTCCCAACAATTTTGTCTATGCGTGCATGATGCAGTTATGATTAGATATGTTTATACAGAAGAGCATGGCATGACAGAACCTGCTGGTGGAACTAAGCTAATTTGGCTGTAAGTTGTACAACTGAGAAGGAGCAATGCAACAAAAAATGTTGAACCCCTCGTTTTCTAAAAGGATGTTTTTGGGAAAATATTCACATATTTTTTTCTTCTTCTTCTTTGAAATATTTTAATATAATTAATTTTTGAATATATGACAAAAAGACATTAAATTTCAAAACTTGTAAAACTTCTTCAGCTAATGAATTTAGCTGAAGAAGATTTACATTTTATCTTTTGTGCTTTATTTTTTCCACACGCACTTGAAGAGAATCTCATCCAGATCAGAACGTAGCACTTTGCTGCCCTCTAGTGACGAAAGAACATATGACGCTGCTTTGCCAAACAGAACTCTACCATAAACAGTGAAGTTCCTGGCTAACCGTCTGTTAAATGTCCTTTTAATAGATTCACAAACAGGTGTAAAATTATAACCTATGTTGTTATGATCTTTAAAGAATTTAATACCCAGATAATTTAGCGAGTTTTACAGGTAAATTTCAGTAACAACTGTCACTTATAAGGGAAGGAGTTCAGGTGGTTTTTCAGAATAAGTTTCAGGCCTAAAAAGCTCTACAAACCTCAGCTGAAATAATTAACCACAGACAAATGAACAGGCTCTGTAAAATACTTTTCCTTAACATTTATTTCTTTGCAGTTAATTATCACAATAAAACACATGACATAATGACGCCTCTCGCCCTTTAACTGCTGAGATCCACCCATCCATTATCCAACATGCTGAGGTGAGGTCATCAGGGGTGTTGGTGACCCCACAATGGATAATGGATGGGTGGATGGTTGACTGATATATTTAAGGCCAATTTTGAGTATTTTGTTTAATTAAAGACCTTTTGAATCCTTAATTTTAGATTTGAAGCATTTCCAAGACTTTATATATAAGGATCTGCAGACATGCCTGTTTTCTGGAACTCAGGAATGAAACGCTCACACAGTATCTCTGCAATAATTTATGTCCTTTGATCACACATTGTAAATTGATTCACATTCTTCGTAAAATGATCCGGCACTACAAGTATCTGTGTGAGGGCAGTTCTGTAATGTCTGTACATACAAAGTGTAAAGGTCTGTGTGCCTATATGGACCGGAAGGCGGTTCTGCTCTGAGGGACAAGTTTTCAAGCTTCACATGTATGGCATAAGGTACAAAACCATTTAATGTCAGACGTCACACTTGGTCAAAAGCACATAGGGAACGTTTTTCTAAGCATGCAATCAGCACTGTAATGATCTGAAGATGGGTCACAAAATAAACTACTTGAAATTAGAGTTGGAAACTGCCAGCATGGCTTTTTTCTTTCTATTATGTACAGATTCAGGTCTCTCTAAATTCTCCCTAGGTATGTGTGTGTGTGTGTGTGTGTGTGTGTGTGTGTGTGTGTGTGTGTGTGTGTGTGTGTGTGTGTGTGTGTGTGTGTGTGTGTGTGTGTGTGTATGCCCACACATTCTGCCATTCATGTTAAATGATACTTGCATGTGAACTCAGCGGGTGACCCGTGATGTTTCTCCTGCAGAACGCTGCAGCGTTCTGTGTGAAAGGTGTGTGCAGGTGATATTCCAGTGATGCGGGGAGCAGCAGGCGCTTCCTGCCGCCTGGCCCGAGCTCAGCTGTCACGGCCAATGGCGGCGCAGCGGGGGCGGGGACAGCCGGCACATTACAGATACTCCAGCGTAGTATCGCGGCCAGCAGCAGACGAGTCTCCAACTCAGTCTGCCGCCCCTCCGTATCCTCTGGTTCATGGAGTGTACACTTTCCATCCAAGTGCAACAACTGCTGGGGGTCCACCCGACGCACCACTACGAGGGCTACAGCGTGGAGTTACAGGTACCTTCCCTCTGCACCCGCTCGCGCCTGCCTTCTTTTCCCTGACACGGGGAGGGAAAAAAGTAAACGCGTGTGAGTTTGAATATGCTGCCTTGCAGAGGATGAAAGGCACAGCTGTTGGTGCTGCGTGCTGATTTTTGTGAGCATCCCGGATTGTTGTCGCGCGCGCGCGCTTCCTCTAGGAGCCGAAACGAAGCGGCGCGCGGCGCGGAGCCCCGCGGGTCTGATGGTGAATCTGATAGAGTTAAAAAGTAAGCTAACCCTCCCGGAAGGGTCCCGGGGGATGCCCCCTTTGAACCGGTTCTCTGCTGCGGACAGGACAGAGGCGGTCTGTGTTCGCCGGGCTCTCTTTTGAACCTTCGAGTCAGATTTCCCGCCGACAGTCTGTCGGAGTGGCGTTAATTTCGCTGCCCGTGGGAGCGAAATGAACCCCACTGCCGTGTCACGAAATAATAATAAAGCAAGAACGTGAGCGTCAAGTCCCCGTCCTGCGCGTGCCTCCCCAGGTTGCTCCGCGTGCTGCAGAATGGCCCCACTCTCCTCTGAAGGTGACATTTAAGGCAGAGGGAGAAGAGGAGTGGGCGAACCTTCTGGGTCACGATTTCATTTAAAACCCCAGAACAGACTGAATGGGTTTCAATGTCAGGCTTATTGAGATGTGATGAATGTTTTTTTTTTTCTCTGTTTTTCTGCTCCACCTGCAGGGGGTCAGAGGGTACTTCTTCTTTTTTTGTTTGTTTTATTTTTAATTTACCTCCAGTGTTTTTTAAACAGATTTAGTTTGTTTTCATGTTTAGTTCTCTACAGTCAACAGCAGTGTAAATTAAGCCAAACTGGCACATTTCTGACTAGCGTATCAGAAATGCAAAGGTCAGGAGATTTTATGGTCAGTCTCTGATGACCAGTTTTGTAAAGCTTTGATCTGCCAATTCAGTAGATGAAATCATAATGGGACGATAACAGAGATAAACATTTCACGCTTTCGCAGTATTACGGTGTTATGATTGCACCATGAATGTGTTTCTGGTGCAAAAGTAGTTGTGCCCTGAAGTTAGAAGAGGAGTGGGTGATGTGGGTAAGTTTTATCACAATATTTTGTGGCGCTATTGTGATAGTGGTGATGACAAGAACTATTTAATGCTTCTTTTTATAGCTGGCACATCATAGTCTCTCAAACACAAATGCTACTTTTGAAAAACATTCCCATTTTTCGTATCCTTCTTTAGGACCCCAGTCTCATAAAGAAGGTTGATTTAAACAATTAAACTGTACAACAAGCAGCCCTTATTGCTGCTTTCATTGAACAAACAGTGGAGAAAATAGTAAAAATAACAAAACTAACAATGAGGGCAGTTTTTTAAACATCCTTAATTGGAATTTGTCGTGATAAGGTAAAGTCAAACTTATTGTCATTATAAGAACTTTAGCCTGATAAATGATAGTACTATAAATCCCCACCATTAAGTCAGAAAGGAAGAAAAAAAAAAACCTATGTAGGAATTTTGTAATTGTGGGTTATTGGAAATCTTTTACAAATGCAAATTGTTTTCTTTGAGGGCTTGTGATACTGCAGCTGAAGGTAACTGATGGGCTTTAATCTGTACTTTATATCTGACCAGACAAAAAAGAAAAAGAAAACAAAAAACTTATATTGCGGCAGAAACAGCACGATGGAGGATTTTGAAACCATGACCTTTGTATACCTTGAAACCAGTAACTTACTCACGGTACAAATGGCAAAAGGACAACAAAATAGCCCGAGTGCTTCTGTCAAGACCAAAAATGTCTTTCTCTGGTTGTATTAGACTGGGCTTGGTAGGTCAATACTAGAGCTGCACAGATCTGATATTGGAAAGGAAAATTCTAGATAGGGTATCTGTGACAATGTGCCTGATTCATAGGGACAGATCTACTCAGTCTAATGGCACTGGCTGAAGAAATTAATGTTGTTTTTCCATGTTGACCAAGCTTGTTTAGTATTGGTGTATATTAAGTTATCAAATTATTTTGTAATTCAGTCCATTTATGTTTGTTTTAAATACACAACACTTATATTTATATTTAAAAACAACAAAAGGGGTTAAGTCAATTCAGTATTTTCTTCTGTATGACATTGGTATCAGTCGATGCCAAACTTCAAATATCGGTATCGGAAGTGAAAAAGGTTCATCCTTTTTAAATACATAGAAAATAGCTAGAGAGAAAGATGTAGCAGATAAAGATTGAAAGACGGAGAGAGACAAACCGATAAAAGATAGTTAAAGAGACAGAAAGATAGAGAAAGACCGATTAAAAAAGGATATATTACTGAAGAGGGATATATAAATACAGCACATAAAATTAGAATAAAGAACATTTTCAGTCTTTTTTCTTCCTTGTTAATGTTCTGTGAAATGATGTATTCAAGACACGTTCAACTACTTCTTCAATAACTGTTAGATGTATTTTGTCTGGGCTAATAGCAATCAACTCAGTTGCACAGCGTGATTGCTGTTCAACTGAATTAAATTGTTAGTCTTTGCAACAGCCTTTCCCCCCCAGACCAAGTCCCTGGGGGAAACTCTGCGTTCACAGGGAAAAGTCTGCTCAGTCAGGTCACCTGTCGGTTCCTCCGTGCAGGTCTATTTGTTGATTCCTCAATGGACAGACCTGTCTGTTGGTTTTTCCAGTTTAAAAACGAACTATAGCAGAACAGATAAAGGTCATTAGTTTACATTTCAGAGATATAACATCTGCTCATTTGCAGTTGCCGTTTGGATCATTTTTCTCTCTCACAGCAACTTTAAAACACATTTAGTGCGGCGCTCTCTAAACTCAGGCTGTTGTGTTTGATTTTTAAATGCAGTTTTTTTGCTGCTGGTGTGTGTTGGCAACCCAAACAGTTAAGATGTTATTGACTTGACTTATCAGACACTTTTGGGATGTAATTCAAACATATATGTTTCGATTGAAATCTGCTACAGTTTGGAAGTACCTCAAAAGACAAAAATTGAATAAATTAAATACTTTGGTGAGCCAAAACATGTACAACTTGATACTATCTGACTTATTAATATCTGTGTTTAACTTCCACTATCTGTGTTTAACTTTGGGGACTTTTTAAAACGATGTGTCAGAGTCAGGCGTTCTCTCTCGGTGAGCCGGACCTGGAGCGCCCGGCCGGCCAGCTGGCTGTTAATTCAGCGGGAGCAGACATCTCTAAAAACCTCGGAGCAATATTGCAGTTAGATGATTGATGAACTGAGCAAACATTTGAGATTTATACATCTACAGTCTTGCCTGAAAACATTGTAAAAAATGATTTTGTGCAATTTGAAGTGTAATACAGCAAAATAATTTTGCTGCTCTTCACAGCCATTGCCCCGGTTTGAACCTGCATTGAGTCATGTGGGTTTGAAGGATGCGGACCCATCCTTCAAATCTGGGGGAAAAGAAGGACACATTTTCAGGCCGCATTTAGAGGAGTCTTGGAATAGTCCATGTGCCACGAGTAGTGTTGACGGACTTCCATTTAATCTTAAACCACATCGATTTTTTTCTGTATCCTTCTTTTCCTTCATTTTATTTGTGGTTGTAGTCTTTTTTTTGTTTTGTTTGTGTCTCTTCTCTGTTGCTTTGGCTTTTTATGTGTTTGCTGTGCGTTCGAACCTGTTGGACACCGTACAAATGAGACAAACATGGAGGGGGCAAACACCGCAGTAGAGCTGATGTTTTTATGTTTGACTTTAAACTGAGAAAGAAAGTAAATACTGAGTCTTCCTGTTGACAGCCACTAGAGGCACTGGATTAAACCAAACGACTATGGCTTCTATTTACTGCCGAGTGTTTCTTTCACTCAAATATTTAATGTAACAGAACGTTACGCCTGGTCAGGTCATTTTTGCCTATAGCAGATTTAGGTAGAAAAATCTATTTTGGAATTCCACTCCACCGCTGTGACAAGAACCTGGGAATAAAATGATTTTCACCACACAGCTGTAACAGCCAGAACTGATTTGGCCTGTTTAGCTCGACCATGCAGAGAGACCTTTACTATTAATACTCTCATCAAACAGATGTGCCAAAAACAACATGATGTGTCGAATTTTAACTCATGTGCCTAATCAACTCACGACGTCTTATTTATGGCATAACTGATGTTTTAACACAACGATTGTGTCACTCAAATCAACACAAATGTGTGTCATTTTGACAAACATACATATAAAATGAATTATCATAGATTAGGTTAAATAAAAAAACTTGACACTTTCATTTGAGGTCATTAAAGATACTTTTATTATAAATAAGTACATTACAAGAATAAAGCTGATGCAGTATCAGTACATACCACAAATACTAAACAGTTTAAATAGAATGCTAACAAAATACCAGTTTTTCTAACGTAATTCAACACAAAACCTTTTATATCAATAAAACAACATGCTTGCATAATATTTGTTGCAGCATTCAGTAAACACTGAAGAAAAGCATTGCAATAAACTTAATAAACAAGATCATGAAAATTGCACTCCATTTGCAACATCTATTTACAACACAGTACAGTCATAAACCAAGGTGCAATATTTTGTATCTTGGTGCCACAAGATACACTGTACATAATACATGATGCATGAAGATTCATGATACAAGACAAATGCAAGATATCTATGGTGCCAAAACTCCACAGAACCTCTAAACCAGGGGTGTCCAAACTACGACCCGCAGTTTGTTTTTAATTCTATTCTGTCTTATAAATAGAATAGAATAATAAGTGCAAATCACTTTTTCTTGAGTGTATTGCACTTCTTAGTTTTAAAACCAGGGACAGTTACTGTTGATCAAGACATTTGTTCCACCAAAAAGGACAATCACAGAAGAAAGTTACTAAACATGGCGGAGCCAAAGAAGCGAAAGGTAGAAAGTGAATGTAAAAAATCTCAAATGGTGGGAAAGTGAATAGAACTGCTTATCCACAGGCCAATCTTTCTGCTAAAAAAGGGAATTATGTGTCTGATTACGTGTCTCGAATCGGAATTCAGACATCGCTTCCAGAACTTTTCTGTCATTGAAAAAGAAATCAAGCTGTTTGCGACTCCTTTCTTGGTGGATCCTGAAAAAGAAGAGAATCTGCAATTAGAACTCATGGAAATCCAATGTGATGATTCTCTGAAGAATCAACATCAGCAGCTTTCCCTCCCAGAGTTCTACCGGGGTTAGGAAAAGGAAAGGTTTTGTCCGATGAGGCACTGTGCGAAAAAATGATCAGCCTATTTGGCTCAACATACATATGTGAGCAAATATTTTCATTGTTAGCACTGAACAAAAGCAGTCAGAGAACAAAATGACAGACTGCCATCTCCGTAATGTCCTTCACATCTCAAACACTAAGTCTGCTCTGGACCTGCCAGTCCAAAGTGCAGAGTGTAATGTCGTTCCCACTTTAGGTAAGTCAAAAATATATTCCTCTGTACCCGAGAGTTAATGCATGTGCAAGTTCACATGCTTCATATATCAATAATGCGCATCAATTCTGTCACTATCCTGCGTTTGTGCATCACTTTCTTAAATATGTTTTTCTTGTTAACACAGAGTACAAAGTCAGCCAATCTCATCTGATGCAGATGTGCTACTTGATCAAGAGACATCTGTCTGAATCGTCGAATCAGCACAGCAGCTGGATGGCCCAATTTACATACCCAGTGCAGCTGATACACACCAAAATAATTTACTACAATTATACACACTCCTGTTTTTAAGTCCAGTTTAGTCTGTTAATGTTGATAACTGTTTCAAACGAATGTTGATAACTTAAATAACAAGCTTAAAATGCATCCGTCTCATTTTCTCCTTTGTTTTTTCTCAGTACTGTAAATCTTCGAAGAAGAAATCTGAGGCTGCCGTTCTGAGAAATAGCTACCAAAGTTTTTTCTGAATAAGTCGATAAAGATCCATTTATGGAAAGCTGTCTTTAATTATATTCAGCAATATAAAATATTGACCACTTTCAATAGATTTTTCTACCTTTAGTACACTGAAGTTAAGACTATAATAACTTAACCAGATAAAGGCTCATTTTTGTGATCTGTTCTTAGTGGCAGTATGGAACCAGTTGCGTAGACTTGGCTGTACACATCAACACTGAGACAGATTTATGTCTCAGTGTTGAGACATAACTAACTACATTGTGTGTTAAAACCTGTGATTGTATTCTCCTGGGTGATCTGTGGTGCTTTTTTTATGAGAAGTGATTTTAAAGGCTAATTGTCCTCTACCCTGTTGGTATGGGCTGTCGAGGATAAATGATAATTATTGCTACAGTATGTTACATTTTTTGTGTACAGTGTTCACCTTTGTACAGTTCCTGCTGAATATTGCTTTCCAGGGAGATCTAAAGTCCACAACACAACAGTGCAAATGCCACTCAAAGAATTATCAAGGTGCTTAGGAATATTTAGGCATATAATGACTTTTCATTAATATCAGACTAGTTAAGAATATGATGCACTCAGTAATGGCCATCAAATTCAAAATGAATGTGGAACATTCTTTCAACTCTATGTTGCACATTTTCTAGCATTCCAGTGTTTAGTAAGGCTTAACAAAATCAATATTGATTTCTCCAGCCTGATGCCATTAACTGCAGAACTACTTTAATAAATCAACTTTTCCCATTTAAAAACACCATCTCTTGACAGATGCAGCAAAAGGGGATTAAATCAGGATACAATAAAAGCACTCTTACTTACCCTTCCATGCCGGAGGACATATTTCATTCGACAAAACTGAACCACAAACTCAATTCCTATGTTGGATCTTTTATAAGTTGCTATAGCTTTTTTTTTTTAGATACTCAGCCTTTCTAATTAAATTTTTTTAGTCAAACAGGTCATGTTTATTGAATGTACTGCTTTTAAATCTGTATTAACACGGTATAAAAGGACAAGCGTTGCAGTTATTTTTTGTTATAATCCCGGTAACGTCATCATAACTCTAAAGTTGCAATTTCTTCTATGGTTTTTATTGGCTGCTGAGTTTCACCATAGTTCAACGTAAGAATGCTTGCTAACAGCAAATCTTAATTTTTCAATTAAATCAGAAATACACTAGTAAATATTGTATTTAGCTAAGAAATACACGGAAAATGACACTTTACAATTCCACTTGAAAGCGTCATGAATTCACCAAGTCACAGAACTGTTAACGTCCAGTTTACAGAAAAAAGTGTATTATAGACGATAAAATCTCACAAGTTTACTTTCAAGATAAATCGTTTAATAACAACATCTACACTTAATGTATGTCTTATGTTTTACAGTATTAGTTATGTTGAGATAATCAAGATAACTAGTCAGTGCTTTACTGTCAAAGTGAAACTTGATATCTATAAAATAATGAAAATTAATTCAATTCATACACAAAATAAGTGCATAAATATTCACCCCATTTTATCTTAAATATTTTTTTGTCAAGAGTCAAGTTATTTTGATCATGATTGATTGGAAAATGGTCAAACACCATTGGGGATGAATAGTTTTTTTTAAGGCACTATATAATAAGAATAGCTAAAAGTTGCTTCACTACAGAATGTCATGTTTTTACATCGGCGGACGGTTTTATATGACACTGACTTATGCTTAGATACTTTCATTTTCTATCAACACTCAGCAGGAAAGTTTGGCTCAAAGTACCAAATGAACAACCCTGGAAAATAAAGCTTCTTCGTCGACTCGTTCCTTCATTGACTTGGATTTTCTTGAACCCTGAAGTCATCCGTTTCTATTTCTGAAATCCTCTAAACGCGGGGCTAAGCGCTTTCACGGGGTTGTCTACTGTCTCTAATTTGGAATGCCTATAAATAAGTCTTTAAAGCCCAGCGCTTCTATCTCATCAATAATTGTTTGCTTTTGTTGTGTTGAAGTCGCCCGGCTTCTTTGTTGCGTTGCATTTTCTTATTGCTGCACTTGTTTCAGTCTCTTCCTCTCATACGTAGTCGGCTGTGACACGTCTTTGGGTTTATATAAATAGTGCAGTCTGTGACAAAGGGCTCCAGTAATTTTATTTTCAGTTTGGTCTAAATATAATATTTAAACAAAGCCGGAGCTTTGTTAGGCTCATGAAAGGTCTTTGAGTCTGTCACAGCAGCAGAATGTCAAATACTCTTCAGAAATACCAAACTCGTCTCAGATCTGCTAAACTACTGCTTTCTATAGAAGAAAGGGACAAAGCTTCCAAAAAGAAAGCTATATTCTCACTGACAGCAGTGGAAAAAAAGGAACAAAGGCAGCTTTGGATCACAATAGAGTCAACCCTGGTAAATCATCCCAACTGAATGAGCCGTGTTTTATTAGAGACGGGAGGGTGGGCATTTTTACATTATTTATTATTGTAAAAAACCTCTGATCATAAGGATCTTTGATTTACTGTTGTCTCGCCAAATTTTAGTGTTTGACTGTAAATAAAAATACAAAATTGATAGCGTTGTTAAAGATGTTATTTTTGCTATTTTCTCCACTGCTAGTTTCACAAGGACATACACTGGTAAATTTGGCAAATATGATTTAATGCAGTTACTTAGTGCAGCAGTGATATAAATCACACTTCTCTCAGTAGGTGCTGTCCTTAAGAAGCCTGTTGTAAATGGAAATGTTTTTTTCAGAACAGTATTTGTTTGTAGTGCAAAGACTAATGTGCCATATTGACACAGCCATACAGTTTACCTAAAAAAACAAGTAATACATACTTGATTAGTCATAAATATCAATATCACAGTATCTCCACAAAAGTCCATATCACCCATCCCTATTTTTGCATTAACAAAATAATTTTTCTGTAGCGGATAGGGCACCAAAAATGGCTCCGCCCTACGGGCCAACATCCTCGTAAATCCGGCCCTGGTCAGTATTTTTCAAATAGAGGGATGGCAGAGTGTCTGTAGGTGCGAGAAGCAAAACTTTATTATTTTCTGCATTCATACTTGACTGCTAACCAAGCCTCCGGTCACTAGGGGGCAGCAGAGTTCAAATTAATCAATAGACGGCCTGTTCAAGCTAGTAGAAGCAGCAGCCTACACAGGCAACGAGCTGAGAAAGATGACGTTTGTGACAGTGCACAGAAAAAAAAAAATAATAATAATACACATGTGAAAGAATGTGCTCTGATGGAATCCTCTGTGTGAGTTAGAAAAGTAGCACAACACGCTGCTGCACCTCGATGATTGGTGAAGCATAGAACTGGAAGCATCAAGGGATGGAAATGCGTCTCTTCAGGGAACGTTTTTCAATGGAATATGGATGGAGCTAACTGCAACACAATCCTGGAAGAAAACAGCCTGGGATCAATGTTCACTTTCTATTGGGTGAAAAGCAGAACAATGGGCCACATCTGGGCCACTAATGACCAGTGAACCAGGAGTTTGGTGTAAAAGAGCAAATTCCTTTACTTTGCTACAGGTGCATGAAATACAACAACATAGCTTGGGTGGGACTGGACCCTTTGTTGGATCCCTCTGGATTAGGATTGTCCGCCCTTCAGTTAACCATTCAGGGTGAGTCCCACTTTGTAGCAGCTGGTTCATTTGGGCTGCCAGTCGCTCCTGGAGAGCAGTGAGTTTCTTTAGCCAGTAGGCATGGATCATGTCAGGCCCTGGTGCTGTCCATTTTTCATACCTGAGACTCTTTCTTGAACATCTGTCACAGTGATGGTTACCGGGGCTTGCTCAGGGAGGTTGCTGTGGTCCTCTCGTAGAGAGATCAGCCACTGTGCATTGCTGTTGTGGGACGCCTCCCTTTCCCATATGCCTTTCCAGTATTGTTCAGTCTCCAGCCTTGGTGGGTCTGCTTTGTTGTTATTACCCTGCCATTGAGAGTACACCTTAGCTGGTTGAGTGGAGAAGAGTCGGTTAATCCTTCTGGATTCATTCTCCCTTGTGTATCTCTTTAGGCGGCTGGCCAAGGCTTGGAGCCTCTGTTTGGCAGTTTCAAGTGCCAAACAGTATGGGCAATCTGCCTGTACTTTCTGGGTATTGGTGTTTTCATTGTACCCTTGTGGGGCTCTGATAGTTGGCTCACCTCCCTCCTTGTTACCTTGATTTTAGCCTCTAACCGTCTTTTCCATGGTGGGTATTGGGTCTCATGGTTGACCCAATACCCACCATCTCAAGGATCACTGATGCTGAGTTGTAGATCAGCTCATTGGTTTCTGTTATGGTGTTGGTAGAGATCGTTCTCAATGCTGCATTCACATTCTCAATGAGACTTTCTGATGGTACTTCACTCAGCCGTTGTAATTGGCGTCGAGGAGGTCTGGTTGTCATTTGGGTCATGATTCTCTCTCTCAGGTCAGCAGCTCTCGTTCAGCTCTGTTTCGCTCATTAGGGCCGTGTATCCCCTCACTGGGTGGGGACTTGTAGTTAAGTCCCCACAGTTCTGACATCCAGGTTCCTCCTTTTTGCTGTAGCATTTGTGTTGTACCTCATCAATCTCAATTTGTGACAACAATTGTCGTTTGTGGATGTTGGAACACTGAGCTACTAGTTGATTAGCGCTTAGTGTTGACTGGGGATGTCGAAGTAACCATTCCTTCCCCAGTCTCCATGTAACCTCTCTGATTAGGGTTACTTGAGTAGTAGCATTCCAACAGATCCACATTTTCATCTCTCGCCCATTTCCGTCTTGTTCCAGTAGCCCATTTGTCATCAAGGTGCTCTGGTTCCCCAACACCTGGCGCAGACCTTGTTTGGCCGGGCGACGTCTGAGCCGGGATGTTACCCATCTTAGTATCTCTCTTGGTATGAGGTAGGCAGTAGCATATATAATTGTGAATTTTTTCTTTTTCTTTTCTTACTATTTCCTGTAACTGTGTCCCGGCTTAAGTTGAGAAAGTTTGTAGAATGAAAGTGTGAATTTGTTTTGTCAGCAGATGTGTAGATGCAGGTCAAGCCACACTGCATGTGAATGGGCCATTTAGCATCTAACGCATGGTGCTCACTACTCTGACCTCGGGGCATGTCATTCTACTTGCTGCGGCCTACGCAAAGCTCAGATCAGGACAACTGGGGTATAAAGTGAAATCTCTCTGCTGTGTTATCGAGCTGCCACACTCACCCGGTTTGCTTAATTTCCCCCCCTGGGAGCAATATTCGACTGACTCTCCGGCCCCAGAGCACCAGCTGCACAAAATGCTGATAATGATAGAAGTCGGAGGTACGGTGAGCCATACGGGTCACAGAGAGCACATCCGAGGTCACACAGCTGCTCCCGTCTTTCTACCCCTTTTGCAACTTCAACGTTCTCCATTGCATATCAGCGGTTAATTTTGTTTAAAAGGGAGATGATCCATTGTTGAGTTCTGAAATGAATTTGTTCATATTTTCTTAAATTCCAGCACTTACACATAAGAAACTAATCAGCAACAGTGACAGTCTGATGCACAGGTCAGGTGTTTCTAACAGTAATCCAGATGTTAGCGTTAGGATATTACTGGACAATTTTAGGTGTTTCACTAAGAACTAGACCTGATGCAAAAAATAATGTAGCAATTAATGGAGTCATAAATTTTAAAAGATCTCAATAATTTCCACTTGCATGATTTATATTTCTTCTCTTTTCTCTCTCTATACTTGCGTCAACCAGTCACCGTCAAAACTAAACCTTATTGATTTATTTCAGAAAAACTCAAGAAGTAGCAGCTTCTATAGTTTTTGAAGACAGTCTCATTTGTATGATAGGATGTGAGTTTTTGTTGGGAGTTTTTTGGGTGACATTTGGTCCCCATTTCTTACTAATTAGTGGTGGTGATGCTCTGTTTTTCTCCTTTGTTTTCTAGCATGACTTATTTTAATTCATTTAGAGTTTTGTTTTTGGCTAAATGAGAGATGCGTGCATTAAATGAAATAAAAACTCTTCATGGATCCGTATTCCCACATACAAAGGAAGAAGAAAAACGTAGGAGGAAGAGAATCATTGAAATAACTGAACAGATTATTAGCAAGTGAGTAAAAACAAGAATTAGATTTGTAAGATTTGTTGATCTGAGCCTGCTTGTGTGAATTCTGACGGTGTAATTTGATCCTCAGAGCAGCAGAACAGAATTGATCAACTTGGCTGTCCGGAGTTAAGAAAGTAAATATTGGGCAGGCTGGTGCGAGTCCAGCTTGTCTGCCTGGGCACCGGTCCAGCTTGGAGGCAGGCTCAACTCTCTCCCTGATGAATTACAACTGACCTTTCACTGCTGTAACATCTGCTGGGCAGTGGCTGGTGCCACCTCCCTCTCATCTCGCTGCTCCCTGCGGTTCCAGCAGCCGCCGCTCAGCCTCGGCTCATTTGCTCGTTCGTCGTCATCGTCGCAGATGGATGCTAAACAGAGTTGGCTGTGTGAGAAACAAGTTAGCCTTCTGCTAATTCTAGCGTTAAATCAAGGTGGGCTTCGGCATCAGCGTCACCCCTCCTCTCCCCCTACCTCACCAGCCACATGTTGTTTCTCCATCAAGCGGCGACATCACTTCTGTAGTGACCTCATGGCGCTTCGCTGAGATTGCTTGACTGGATTTCTGCTGACAACAGCTGCTCTGATCACATATTGATGATCAGATTGTTTAAGTCCCTTCTCTGTGGGCTTGTGATTGTGATCCATCCATCCATAATTGATTGCTCCCCCTTTTCCTATTACACTCAGTGAAAATGAATATTTTTTTTTTTTCCATTTCGGAGAGAGTCAGCCTTTTGTAATTATAACGGTGGTTTTGAAACAGAAATCCATTAGCTTAATGAATTGATCGCCAAGGAGAGGCACGTGTTAATTTACTGAGCAGAATCTGGTCTTTACAGTTTTGTACTTCCCATTCATTTGAACTCACAGTACGAATTCTGTGATAGTATTGATAGAACCGCACAATCCTGGACACCTTCTGCTGTTAGACGTTATTAAAGGGGCAGGGACATATGATATGTTTTCCAGACACATGGTGACATTTTATAGCACATTCAACTAACTACGTTACATTCAGTTGTTATAAAACTACTATATATATCAAAGTGTTTCTTATAGTATATTATATGTATGTATTGAAAGAAATTTGACGGCTTTTGTCTCTAAGAAGCTCCAAGTTATTCCTGTTCTCTACTTTGATCACATCGTCACATCACTGCTCCTCCATGATGGCGTTTACAACTGTTTTTAGGAGCGTTGGACTGAGAAGACGTTTGTTCGATAAATATAAATCGCTTCAATGTTAAGTTCACCAGATGTGCAGTTCCACCAGGGGTTTGTAAATTGCTGCTGCTAGTCTGGAGGAGCTGAGTGGGAGAATCACGGTGGGTTTGGAGCTCGCCTGGCGACGGCAGCTTCAAAGCGGCGCATGGGATTAATAGGCGGCACATTCTGTGAGCAAGCACAGAATGGTTGCCACGGGAGATTAAAGGATTTCTCAGAAATGCGTGAAACAAATCAAGACAACTCTCCAGGTATGTTTTTGATGAGGGAATAACATTATAACATGATGTAGAGCTAATAATAAAAGTGAATTTTCATCATATGTGTTTTTGTTTTTATGTTGACCAATTTGCTGAATGTTGGTAGGTAACATATTATCAGTGTTTTGATATTACTTGTTGACTTGTCATTTGCAGACAAATTTAACAGAAAACATTGTTCTGCTGATAGACATTCTTTGCTTTATTTGACTGTTATCCTAGTAAAGGTATGAAAATGGAATCGGTTCGAAACCTAGCAAATAAACCCAAGATTTACAGGACAAATTTGCTGCTTTAAGACCTTAGATTAGCTCTGGAAAATAAATTGAGAGAAGAGTGTTGTTGTTTACATGCTGCTGCGGATTTTGCCTCTGATGCCAGGGAGTTTCGGGTTATTAATCATTCATTTTGAGCATCTGTGTTCCCGTGCTGAAACAGGCAGCAGGTCTGCTGCTGGCATGAGCTGACGAGGCTTTTTAAGTCTCTAGTTTAAGTCTCTAGTTTGTGCGGTTTGTCTACTGAGAGTAAAAGAGGAAACTACACCTCTATCAACTGATTGCATGACTGAAGAGAAAAGCAGCATTGCTGATGTAGGTATTTATTTCTTCTTCTTCTTGAGCGATTGCTCTGTTGCAGCCTGTGTTTCTGAACGGCTTTAGTCCGGTCCGGTCAGTTTGGTTGGTTCCTCTGAGCTGCAGGACAATCAGAACATGCAGCACCAACTGAGGGGCAGACGCAGCTGTAAGTTAATGCCGAGTGTCTCATGCCTTGAAAAGTATTCAAGCCTTTAGATTTAGACCATGTCTGGTTGAACAATATGGGTGCCCACTTGATTTTTTCCTCTTTCTTTTTTGGGGGGGATTTTATTGTAATTCATAGGGGGGCCCAGAAATTCTTTGGGAAACACTACCTTAAGCTAAGAAACAGAGCACTGTTGAACTTTAAAGGTCTTTATAAGTAGGTTTGTTGTCTTTAGCTGCACACCTGAAACAACAACACACTTCCTCAAACACACACCCAATGATTCACACAACATGTGAACAACTCTACAGATACAAAGAATTCAAAGGAAATTAGTTCACTAATGTATAAAGTAATTATTGGTACAGCAGTGAAATGAAACAAGGAATAAGAATTGAGCATACCAAAGGAAATGTAGTAAAGTCTTTGTGGAAATTGCTTCATTTGTAAGAAAATCTTCAAATAGAAACTAGTCAGATGTAATTTTGACCAACTCCTCCAAGCTGTCTTCAAATCTTCAAAGGTTCTTGGGTTTCATTATATGCACTCTGAAAACCAGTTAAGTATTTCTTTGTGGTTAACTATTATCTTGCTTGTAATTCCAGATTTGTTTCAACTTCAGACTCTCGTGAAGAAAGTACATCTCCCCCTTTTTCGTGCCTCCAATTTTATTCGGGTTCCATTTCTCCTCCAAACATGATGTGTCCAATGAGTCCTGATTTGGGATTGGCTTACCAAATTGTATGTTCCCAACATTTATACTGGATAGTCCAAAATTTTTGCAGTCAACTTTAAATAATCCTCAATGTGCTTTTTCTTCAGCAGTGGAGTCTTGTGCAGGGAAGCCATTGCTACTGAGCGATATATTGTTGTTTGAATGGGAAAAGCTGTCAGGTATTTCCATATAATTTTGGTCCTCCAAGGCTCTTTGATCAACTGTATTGATCATTGTCATGACTCCTTTTTCAGAAATCCTACATGACCTTGCCAGTTACAGCTAAATCAGTCTCCAATAACACTCACTGGAACATTCAGCAGTTTTGAAATACAGTATGTTTCGCAACAATAACATTTTTGTGAAGGTTCCTTTTGCTTTTACCAATCATACCAATCTTGGCAATAGTTTGATATTGCAAGGCATTTTATAGGTTCTCACTGTGAAAACTGGCAGTATCCTATACCAGTTTAAGAAACACTGAAGCAGATGCTAATGTTGATGTTGCGGTTGCCAACAGTTAGCAGTTCTCATAGTGCTTACAAATAATTTGTCACTCTGTCACTGTTTCTTTTCCAACCAAGTACATATAATTAAAAGTGAAAACGGTTTTAAAATGTTTCATAGTTTTGTGAGTAATTGTCAGCCAGCCTGAGGAACAGTTTTTATTAATTGCCTCTGTCAAAACAACAGGGTAAATAAATGTCTCCTTCCTTTCTCTGGGTTTCCTCCAGAAGTTTTGTTAAGCCTGGCGAAAGCGGAGCTGGGGCAGTCATCCAGAGGCCCGCTGTGTTTCTGAGTTAAAAAATGCTTAAAGTTTGAAAATTTGAAAATTTGACTTGGTAATTATGTGTTTTTGGAAAACATTATTAACAATACGACACCAACTACAAGGTGCTAAAAAAAGGCAAATATGGAAACAAATTTTTTGCACTTCAGTTGTTTCATACTAATTAAAGTATGAATTAAAAGTTTTTTGAATCTTTATACGTGTCTTGTCACTTTTTACTGAAGTTGTTGTTGTGTAGACCGGTAAAGACAAGCCATCTTTTTTGCCGTGGTTAGAGAGTTTTAGTGAATTTAAAAAAAGACTCCTGACCTCCTGTGTGTTCAAATACTGACCATACTATGTTGCTTTTAACCGTTTTACTGAAGAGACTCTTTAACCCCTAACATTGTTACTGGGGTACAAAAAATCTTCTGATAAATAAACTCAGGGGGTCTGAGGTCAGTTTGAGGTCTTTACAATAATTTATTTTTCCATCTTGAATTTATTACACCCTTCATAGAAGTTGGAGAACAACTTAAAACAAAGAACATAATTTGCTTGCCGGTCTTATTTGCATTCAAAGAAGTCAATAAAGAAGTCATGTCTCCTGCTCCTCATAATGAAGACACGTACAGAGATGGTGATTGGGTTCAGCCTGACTGCATCCAAATATGAAATGTGAGGCCCTGATAGAAGCCTGACTGAATTAGTAATTGCAATAAGAGAAGACCCAGCTGTAAAGCTGAATGCTCTGCGGTGCCCCTTATATTTTTGTGTAATGCTTTGACCAAAGTTCCATCGTATATTTTAATGGATTTCCAGGAAAACCTGCCAGCCTGATCTGCTGTAGTAATTTATTTATCATTCTGAAAGAGGCGTTCAGTGTTGAGTCCGAAATGGGATGTTTGGCACAGGATGGTTTTTCTGGCCGAGTGCTTTCCAAGGCTGCTCTGCATCTGGTCCTGACGCTAAATGCTTCAGGTGATAAAATATTGATTAGGGACAATGGAAGTATGAGATGTGATGCCATCGGCTTACCTGAGAAGGCAAACAAACGCAAATCAGGACCCCCTGCAGTTTGCTTAGCACGGTGGAGTTGGAGTTGAAGACGCCGTCATACACTTGCTTCAACAAACCGGCTGTCATCTGGACAAAGCAGGCAGCCCTGTGAGAATAATATTCTTTGATTTATCCAGTGCATTTAATGAAATTTAGCCTGAAACTCCAGAAGACACAGGCGGAGGCCTCAGCACTCACCTGGATCTCTGACTACCACATGAACAGACCACGGTTTGTGAGCCTGAAGGACTGTCTGTCTAACCAGGTGACCAGCACCACAGGGCTCTGTACTCTCATTATTCCTTTTCACTCTGTACACTTCAGGCTTCTAGCACAAAACAGACTGTTGTCATCAAAACAAGAAACCATTCCGGATTTTAAGAAAAACAACCCTAGGTAAAAAAAAACTTTTCTATTATGGAAGAAGAAGACGAAGAAGAAGCAGAGGTATTTAAATATTTTGTTGTTCAGATGGACAACAGACCGGTCAGCAAGACGCCACAACAGACTTCTAGAAGTCATTGTTTTGGAGCAGCAGCATCAGAGACGGACGTAAAAAGACTCGACCTGATAAAGAAAGTCGGGTCTGTTCTGAGGACGACTGTTGAACCTCTGGAGGTGACAATGCAAAGAAGAATTCAGCATTCAACTTCCTTCTTGGGGTTAATAAAAGTGGTTTTGAACTGAAGTGAAATGGTCGAGGTAATCAGATTTTAATGAGGGACAACAAAAGTATGAGATACAATCACTGTTCATGTTGCATTGCTTCTCAGGTTGTTTGTCTCAGTTCCTTAAGGATTCAAACTGAAGGCCTCATTACTGTGATGACACAGTCAGATGGCTTGTCTTGAAACATGCTCAGCATTTGGTATGAAGTGGTATACCTATATGAAAAAAAAAGACTTTTTTGCTGTTAGACGTCTGAGAATGATCCTTAATTGGCTAAAAGAAATCTTCCAAAAACACAGGTAGGAAAACAAAAATAAGTCAAAGCAAAACAGAACAAATTTTATCTAGCAAAACACTTTGATGCCATAGCAGAATTTGATACCATGAGAACATTCATGGTGCCACATGAAGATGAGGCAGACCCTGGTGTCGTCTTCATGACATCTGGTGTGTCCTGTCATCTTCACAACCAATTCAAACATCTGCAGGAAATCTCAAGCGGTTTGATGAATGCACTTCCAAAAATGTAAGAAAAAACATACCTGCAACAGTGAACGCATAATGTTAAACATTTGCTCTTGTGCTGGACGTGTCCCCAACGCTCACACATCAACGCCATGATGGTTTGGAGAGATCAGCTGTTTTTATTTGAGTTCCATAACTACTGAAGTGAGATTGAAACTCTTGAATGTACACTGCAGAGGAATTAGTATGTTAACTGTGATCTCCATTCCTGCATTTGTCTTTCTTTCCAGATGAAGTCTACAGAGGTGGACCAAGGGCTATTCACAGACAGCTACTGCAAAGTGTGCAGCGCTCAGCTCATCTCCGAGTCCCAGAGGGTGGCCCATTATGAGGTGAAGATGGCATCCAAGATTACATCATCCCAGTCTGTTACACTTCACTGCTGTTGTGGGGATAATTAATTCTCAGGATCATGCTGTTGTTCTCCTGCCTCCAGAGAGACGGGCTGATCTATCCACCTGAACCCTGCAGCTGGCAGGAAACACACCTACCTTTGACTTTTTAGCTCCCTCTATGATGCCAATTCTGTTACTAAGTAGCAACTGCTGCACATAAGAGTCTGAAATGCTTAAATACGTTTATTTATTTATATATACATATTTTTATTACCAATGTTTTCCTTGTATTTCCGTACAAGAGAAGTTAGCACAACCAAGATCCACCGTTTTGTGTGACAACCATGCTTTACAGCTTCTGCTTATTTGGACTTTGAATTCACTGCAAGAATGCTAAATGTTACCAAGTGTATTTGTTTTTGTTTTTTTTTTCAAATGCAACTATCTTAGTACACTTGAAATAAGTCCAAACTAACCTACAGGTAACTTCAGCAATATATAGGAGCTTATTTTGAGTGAATAATTGGTTAATTTGATGAAAAAGATTATTTCACATCTTACAAGACATTTTCCCATGTTATAAGTGAAATAGTCTGCCAAAAGAACATGTATTTTAACCCATATTAAAGAATTATTGACTTGAAGCAAGTGCCAATATCTTGCTGAAAAGTTATTTGTAAGTCTTATGTTAGAGAAAATCTTCTAAAATTTCTCTCTCATATCCATTTCTTGTCTACATATTATTCATTAAAATGTCACTGGAGCACAAAACAATCTAAAATAAGCATTTAAAGTCCTAAAAAGTGAGATGCTTGCGCTTTCAGTACTTTTGGTGACATTAATTGTCGACATTTATTCTAGAATAAAACAAACATGAAATTTGTTTTATTCCTGTCTGACCCATTACAGTGGTTTTATTTCTAGCTGTATGTCCCTTTATAATGGCTTTTCTACCATTAAGCTGTATGAGTAATTTGCATAATAAGCGTATTTCATTAAAAGCAACATTATTAGTAAACTGCGGACACCACGAGGCTTAATGGGAGAGCAGACGCACCATATTTTAGGATATAGCGCTCAGTGCAGCTATCCTTGGTACAATTCCTGGTCCTGCGTTATTTACTGAGTCTCTTCTTCTCTCTCTTCTGTTCTTCTTGTCAAGCTCCTAACAAAAAAATAAAACCTAACAGTCCCACAAAATCTTATAAAAAAAAATCATTTTAATTGCATGAACCACATTTCCATAGCTGTCATTAAGCCTGGCATGGAATGAGTCTCTCTCCTGCACAGCCTCTAAATCTGCATGTTTCTTGTGCGAACTGCTGCACCGCTGCAGTAGTGCAGATGTTGCCTCTCGCCGGCCATCATGGCAGGCCAGGAGAGCTGCGGGTGTGACTGCAGGCCCGCATCAGCTGGACAGCTGCGCTAACACGACGTGGAAAGAGCCATGCGAACAGAAATGACCTGGCAGGAAGAAAACAGTTTGAAAACTTCTGACTGTCCAATAATGTTATGCTGGTTCTTGCTAAATAGAGAGTTATGGGCTTTTTGGGGTCATTTCAAAAGTTTGCACAACTTTGGGAGTTAACTTTTTCTTTTTAAAGTGTTTTCGAAAAGTTCTAACAGGGCAAACCTTGTGTACAGAAGGCTTTTTATTTCCTCAGAACATTGCTACGAGGCACAAAGACTTGGCCGTACCGATGCAAATCAAATATTAATTTTGTTCTTGTGTGATGAATGCTGAGTACAGCAACTGAGGCTGGAGCCTCCTGGAGATGCAACGTGTTTTGGTTGTTCTTTTAGAGCAGTAAGGATCTGATGCGTCATTGTGATGTCAGGAAACCCTAATTATGAAACCCCATTTACAAAACAGAACTGACTGTGAAAGTCAATCTATTTTCTGAGCCTCAGTTGCTCACAGGGATAACTGTCTCACAATCCGAAAAGTTGCAGACTTAGTTCCAGCTTGCCTTGCCACATGACAATGTGTGAATGCGTGAACATTTGTGACGCTCTACAGCAAAACCAGAAACAAGTCATCAAAACTCAAGAGAAAAGATAGAGAAACCACCAAGTTATGAGGAAATTGTCATTTCTGTTGTTTTTTTTTTTTTATAAAATAAACTAGTCATGAAGAATCCTCCCCTTCCTTTAAATAGCAGTTTGAGAAGTTTTAAAATGGTCAACACATAGCGCTAAATACTTTCAAAACAATTTTTGTTTTAGAGAACGTATAAGAAGACTTTAGGTAGAATATATTTGGAGTTTCTCTCGTTTCATCAGCGATAGTCAAGTGTAGAAGCGATTGATGACGCATATCTGTCCCTGTAGTGCCAGTCTTCTCTGTAGTTTTCCAGTCTGTGTAGCTGAAACCCTGTTGGCATGTCGAGATGTTTCAGTGTGATCGCAGATTTAAATGCACCCTCTGATCTTGCATGCAGCCTTCATCTCCTTCGACAACAAAAATTCATATCAAAGAGCTGCCAAGACGCAGGTGAGATGAGGCAGCTTTCTCTCCAGAGGACGTTCAGGTCATGACAAAATCTGGATATATGCCAAGAATGCCTTTCAATCAACAGTTTGGTCGCCTCAGGTGTTGCTCTCTGCTCTTCAGATCAAACAAGCCGTCTGACACACACTGCTGTGACGACCTCCTATCCAGAATGCCTTTGAATTTTAAACCTAAAGCATCATTTGAATGACAATCAACTGGAAAATGCAATTGATCTTGAACCCTCTCTCTCAAACACATCAGACCTGAAATTTCCCATGTGAAGGTGGTCAGAGCATCCTCTGCCTCACTGTTCAAAGAGTCATAGATGTTGGTAAGTTATGCATCCGTCTCTTTGCGTCTAAGAGATGGATGAGCTCTGGACTGGCTCAGGGGAGCTAGCATGGGAGCTTTTCTTTTCCTTCTCACTATGGCCTCCTCGTCTGAAGGAAAACTGGAGTTGTAAGCAGGCAGAGAATGTTTTTCATGGTTTCCTGTCCAGGCATTGCTAGTATGCTGACAGTCTACATACATGTGCACTACCAGACTTTTTTTAGGTGGCTTTTAAGGTCTTCTTAAAATAAGTATGCATTTTTAGATTTTTTAACCCTTTCCCGGTCTTAAGAGATGGTATCATTTGGGTGCCTTGTACGCAGTCAGGCAGGGTCACAAAGACCCCTTGTGCGCTTCTGGCTTTTGTGACATCTGCCACTCTCCTCCTGAGTGTCGCATTAAGACTGCGGGTGGGTTAAGAAAATATGTGAAGAGTTTTTTCCACTATGGATAATCTAGCTTGATACACTCTAGTCTTGACTAAGACTTGGGTAAGGCGGTCTTGACTACAATACAAATCTTATTTATTCTGTCTGACTTCTGAAACATTCTTGACATTGTGGAGAACATTTGATTTATTTTGTGGCTCAATTTTTCAGTCGTCTGATTGCTCCAACGGTAGCACCATATTGTACTTCACTGATATGATTCTTTTCACATGAAGTACAATAAGGATTTTTCTGGGAACGTGGAAGAAGCTACAGCCTTTGTGACAAAGACAATCATGTACAGCTCTGCAGGGGACATGGCCATTTAGCATTTAGCTGACTTGTGCAGGTTTTGACTGCTGTGCCCTTTGTCCACTTTGTATCTTCACTAATTAGTTTCCATTATCTTGAAAGCATTTGAAAAGAACTTTCCTTTTAAACATTTGTTGTGTTTTTTTGTCTGTGCTTCTCACTGTAGAGCTTTTGTCTGAGTTAATTGGCGGATGAAGAGGGCTGTAATATATTTGACCTTCATATTTAGTCCACCAGTGCCCCCACTGAGGTTTTTAGGGGTTGAATGCTTGTGCTGATACACGTTCACACAAAAATTTCTTGACTGAACTGCTGCATTGTTGAAATGTGATGTTGGATTCATAGTACAAGAAAAAAAACAAGTTGCTTTGCTGCAGCACAGATTGCGTTGTGTCAGAATATAGATGTTTGAAGAGATCCGAGCCGTGAATTTAATCTGTCAGATGACTGGCAGAACATTAAATGGTACAACAATTGTGCAATATTACAACTCTACAATAGCTCTTGGCAGAGGGAAGTTTGTTTAGTTCAATTAATTGCATGAAAAGTGGAGGTTTTATATCTCTGTGGCCAGATTAAGGCTGAAGGGTTACACAAACCTGCATAATAACGAGCCAGAGTGACCAATGGTGAAAAATGTATTGTTGTACCATGTATACTTTGTTTATATGGATACAGATTGAGTCGGTCACTGTCTTTTCATATAAAGGTGTGATGTCATGCTTGTGCAATTCAAGTTCCAATTGAAATCATTGCCACCCAAATTATTCCCACCACCAAACCCTCTACCCCAAATGATTTGCTAGCAGCAGTTTCTGATGCAGAAACGTGAACACCACTTCCTGTGGGCAGCTTTTAACTGCTGGGAATTGTCGATATTCATGGCTTCACAGGAAATCTGGCTTTTTGTCCTGCATGTGGTGAAACAGCTGTGGGACAACAGCAGTGACTGAAGGTCTGCATGTTCTATTTATGTTCGAGATTTGTTTAAGTCGAGTTGTCAAACTTAATGTTAATGCAACTTTCAGTAGAACCCTCTTCCATTCGTATATCCAGCTGCATTTTGGGTACAGGGTAGAAAAAACAAGTGGTGATGAGTCTCTGACCACGAACCATTCCATGACTTTCCACAGCCAAAAACCGATTCTGTCTCGGCTAATTCGGATGCATCCGTTGTGTGTTATTGACGAGAATTGATGTGCATTAAATGTTGCCTCGCAGCATTCATGATGGGTTTTCTCCCTAAACTGGTTGCCTCGTCACAGAGCCCATTTATCTCTGTTTCACCAGATCCCTAAACATTAAAACGATTTCACTTTCACATAAGCTGACCATTGGAGAGACGTCGCTTCCCCTCTTGGCAGTTCAGGGGCCTGACTTTCCACTTCAGTCCATTTAGGACGACATGAAGAGTGGGTGTAATTTCTGGCTTGTTTTGTTAAAGGGGAAAGAGCAAAATGTATGTTTAAATCAGTACCAACTTGCTGATTTTCCTAGTGCTGCAATGTTGTCTGGATTTTTCAAAATAGCACAGCATAGGGAGTTGGAGTGCTTCTGTTTAAGATTTGTCACTGAAAAAAGGGTAGAAACAAGCAAAAGCATTCTGATAGGTATCTACTGTATGTTTGAAGTAAAAAAAGTAAGTAAAGAAAAAAACACTCAAAATTCCTAGTTGCAGTAATTAACAGGAAGATCCCTGAAGTCAAATTTCTGAGCGGTTCAGGCAGCTCTCATCAACTAAACTTTAGAATCCAGTTTGGCCGCCATGCATGTTTAAACATACTGAAAGCAGCAGTAGAAGAATGCAGGTTAGTGGCCGTCTGGGAACCTCATTGTGAAACCTCTCCAGAACCTTTCAGGGTAACAGTAAGACTGACAGCACAATTTGTTCTTACATCCAGAAAAAAATCATATTTTGAATAAAGCGCTAAAACCCCTAAAGTCCATTATTATGCTTGGTGGCATGAACAACATCTCTTCTCTCCGGCTCTATGCTGAACCCTGTATCGGAATGCTGTTGCTTTTACATTCAGTAGAAATATTCCAGAAATGGAATCAGAAGAAGATAATATATGTCTGTTTCGGCTAATATAGCTGTGATACCCTGGTGGGCGTCTCATCACTCACCTGTTTCCCTGACTTCAGCAGCCGCGGCTGTTTTTGATTACCGTGAGACCTTAGTGTGTGATATAATATGAGCTAGCGCTACAATATGAACCCACTGGGATCCCAGTAGGTCTTTCATCTTATGGAAAATATATATGGTTCCCTGGAGGCCCGGGCGATGCCAAAGCTGTGAGGCTTGATTCACTGGGGTTTTTGCAAAATTATTTTGAAAAGTTTTAATTTGACTCAGCTAATATAGAGCTGTGGTGCCAAAGACAGTTCACCGGAGAGTAAGTTTGAGAAAGGTCAAATGTAAATGGCAGAGATGAGCCGAGTATTTATAGAAATGGCATCGGTTTAAAATATAGTTTTGACTTAACAGCATGGCATTTAGGAAGTCTGAAGATCAGCAAGTTGGCTGAAATAACTTAAGGATGACTTTATAACCGCAGCAGTTATATGCTGCGAATTAAAGGAATAACTAATGTTATTATGTTTGACTACTGCTAAAATTGTTTTCATATGAAACTTAACATTAAATTTGTCCTCTACTCCACATAGGAGTGGCCAATAAGGACTGGGATTATTCCAATATTTTGTACCGCTATTGTGATAGCGATAAAAATGATCCTAATGCTAATGCTAATGATTACTTCTTTTTTTAAGGCTCAGCATTGAAGGTGCTAAGTTTGTGATGAATCTGCAACGCCACATGTTTAAAGAAGTGTGGCGTCACCAAGCTGCACAAAGACATTATTAGACATTATTTTTGGATTTACTGTTATTTTTTGACAATTTTAGTCAGTTTATTTTTACATTAACTGAAATTTGTGATGATAAATCAAAATTCTTGTCACAAACTTAAATTTTTCACAATAAATGATAGATGATATGATAGCATTTTCATTAAATGAAGTTATTGATGTAGCTTGCGATGCCACACAGGGGTGCTGCCAGGGCCCCCCGATAAAAATATTTAATTAACCTTTAAATTGATCCTATACTCGGCGGTGATGCATCCAAAAGCGTTTCTGTCTCAACAGATTTTTAAACCTGCATGTTCACAAAGTGGTTCCGAAACGCTGTCGGCGTTAAGCTCTCATTTTAAAAAAATACGCAAACTCAGATACTTAAACTGCTCTTACTATTTTTCACTTGCTTTAGAGGCAAAGGGATGGAAATGTTAGCTATTTGTAGCGCTGATGAAAAAATGTTCTGCTGGAGCAAAGTGAGACAGAACCGTAACGGTGCCGATCGAAAATCAAAGAGAGGGTCTGTACGAGCGTGCGTTAGGAGTAATCTGTGCAGGACACACTCAGCTATTCTGCTTTGCCTTTACTTGGTTTCCTCAGGAATTAGTCTGTGTGGTAAGCGATAAAAAGCACAAGTACAGGGTGATAAAGCTGGCCCAGAACCTTTTGCCTGAATGTAAAGTGGCCTGACTCTCCGTGTTTAAGCAGAAACGGCACTGCTGAGCTGCTCGGTCCACTTTATATGGTTCACCCTAATTCAGTGGCACTTACAGTGCAAACACTGGAGAGAAGGAGAGGTTATTAACAGGAAGAGTCCTGAGAGATCAGCTGGTAGGTGGCCTTTTGAGGGAAGAAAAGAAAGAAAGTGAGACAGAAGGGTGAAAATGTTCTGTCTTCTTGAAATATGATTAAGCAGAAGGAAAACAGCAAACAATTTTGTGAAAGAGTGACAATTAGTCCGTGAAGCTAGTCTTATTAAAGGAGTACAACATTCACATTCCACTCACACTTAGGTTTCTATGATCTCAGACAGAATTGTAATGTGACTACAGGAGCCCAACTCTCTCAGCTTCACAATATGTGCTTCCAGTCACATGAAGCCAGTTCCTCGACATTGTGAGCATCTGGTTAAACTTTGGTATCATGTGAAAAGTGTTGCTGTGCTGCAACACAGGGGGGGGGAAACGGTGGAGCATGGTAAACACACAGAGAAACTAATGGTTTCAGGAAATAAACAAGTTATCGGGCATTACTATAAAACAACTTTAAGTTAAGTTCACTCTGACCAGATCTCTTGACCCTGATATGTCTTTATAATTGATATTACCTCAAGTTCTGGGCTGGAAGAGCATTTTAAAGGAAATGGATGTTTTTAATAACATTAGGAACCACCGTCTCAGTTTATCAGCAGGCTGATCTCTCATACAGAGAAATTTAGGAAAACTATAACAGTGAAACTCACTGGATGTTATCCGGCTAACACACAGGAATGTATCCGCCTCTGGGACTTACATTGAATCATTCTAAATGTCATCATTAAATGAGCACATCAAATAACAATGAACATCCTTTCTGGGATTTATTGCTGCAACTTTCTAATTGCATTGCTGGTCGGACCTTGTAGCGTCAGTTGTAAGGAAGAATTTTTCGTTTTGAAATGAAATGTTTTATTATCCTTTGTGTTTCAGATACTCATATTTACCTGTCAGTGTTTCCCAGGCCTGGTCCTTAAGGCTCACTGACCTGCATGCTTCAGGTGTTTCCTCTCTTCAGCCCAGGTGATTTCAATTGACTGGTGTTTGTCAGCTGAATCAGTTGGAGTAAAGCAGGGAGACATAGAAAACCTGCAGGGTGCTGTGTCTGGAGGACCAGGGTTGAGAAACATTGCCTTCCAGATACAAACACGTTGAACAGGAATACACCTACCTTTACACACAAAATAAAAAAATCAAAAATAACATAGGAAAAGGAAAAAAAAGAATAAGGACTAGAATCATAACCCCTGGATCCTACAGCTTCAGAACCCTTTCACATGAGGAAGAGATGTTGATGATGACTTTCATGGCCCCGGGGTCGGTAAAGGGTGGGGCAGAAGAAAGCCACTGTTAAAAGAAAACCATGACAAGTCCAACATGGCTTCTGGTTTTCTGCAAACATGTGGAAGGAGATTTGGTCAGACCAGACCAAAAAAACTGAATGGTTTAAAACTAAACGTGTTCATGTGTTGGAACAGCCCAGTCAAAGTCCAGACCCAAATCCGATCCAGAATCTGCAGCAGGTTTTACAAACTGTTATTCACAAACGGTCTCCATGTGATCTGACTGAACTTGTTTCAGTCACAGAATGACCTCAGCTGGTAGATGACAGTAAAATCAGGAGCAGCTTAGTAAGCTAAGCTATTACAAAGACTCAACACGTATTAACCTCTTTTATCCTCAAAAATTAAATCCAGTGTAGTTAATGATGCAGTGGTGCCGCTATCAAATTCTACATTTTATTATTATTTATACTCCTGAGGAGCGAATTTTACATCCAACTAGGATGAGTCTGGTTTAAAAAACAACCCTCGGTCGTTTGGCATCGAACAGCCTGCCCCCTTAACAGGGTGTTGCCTGGAATCACATTATCTGTGATCTGCTCACTGATGTGGTAGTAATGCGATATGGATTTTTTCTTCAGTCCTGATTATCTTCACCGTGCACAATAGCCACCCTCACATTCTAGCAATCCTGAAGAGGAAGTGCTTCAAAACTTTTCAGACTTCTTGTTAGTAATTATAGCCTGTATCTCTCTCATCTAAGGAATTTGATTAATGGATGTGTGAATGAATTAATGGAGATATTTACAGGACTACAACCAGATGAGCCCAGTATTATGGACAGTGGAGGATGGTTGTTTACAATGCAGGCGATTTCTGGTAGGCTTCATAGTTTCGAACTAGTGCTTTACATATGTCATGAGCAAACGTGGGCAATTGGGTAAAATGACAAATTTTGAGAGAGTTTACACCAGGGGTCCCCAAAGTCAGTCCTTGAGGGCCGACTTTTCAGAATGTCAATGTTCTTCTTAGGCCTCTAATGAGCCATCATTTGATCTGGGTGCGTTAAACCAGGGAGAAAACAAGGACTGACTTTGGGGACCCCTGATTTACACCTAGAGGAAGCAATCATCTCTCAGTAGATGAGAGCCTGGACCCTCTGGACGAAGCAAAGCGAAGAACCAGGCTGACCTTTCCCAGGCTCAGACCGGGCTGAAGCTAGCCAAAACCTCAGTGGCAAAATTCCAGGAAACATTCCATAGGAATTAACAAGGATTTGTGGGAATTGATGGGACTAAAGTTTGATTTTAAAATATTAAAGGTTGAATGGGATTTTCTCCTTTTTTTAAAATTTTTATTCAACTTTGACCAAAACAACTAAATTTCTTGCAGGTGCAGCTCGGTTCTTCAAGCCACTGTGGTAATTGACTACCACTGTGACACATGTAACACTTGGAGATGATCACAGAAAAAAAGTGCAGTTGCTTCATGTATCTGTGTCATACCTAAGTCATTTTCTTACAGTACCCAAAAAGGAATCATCTTTGTTTTATATAAAGGCATAAAGCAGTGGTCACACTGAATGAATAAAGTTTACAACCAAAGACATTTCCTTTTAAATGAAAGATTTTTGTCTGCGAGGGTGAAAAGAGCACTATGGCACTTTCTTCAGTTTTAATTGTGTTTAGAGGACAGCAGATCATTTGAGGCATAATCTGGCTGTCAACACTGTGAAGTTTTCTGTTTAGGTAACAAAATGCTCTGTTAATTGTTTACTATCTCACTCTGTATTGCTCAAGCTGCCTTCATAGGTAAACATCTTTAAACTGCTAAACTGAGATAAAAATATGCAGATCCTTGGCTTTGTGCTGGTTTTTAGTTTTCAGAGAACTATGCCAGGATACTGCGGATATTTAGAAATTTATGATGAACAGTGGGAGGAGGCAATACGCCCATGGCACTAGAGCCGAGTCAAAACTCCCACAGTGACGGTATCGGCTTTCCATATGCACATTATGATCGAGTTAAAAAGAAGCAGTGGAATAGTTTCCTTAAAAGTTCATAAGAGTAACTTTTTTTCTTTTTGCATAAACTGAAAGAAACTTTTTTTTTCTGTATGCTCGTGTTCTGCTTTTTTTTTACTGAAGTGTGGGTTTTTTCTGCATTAGTGTGAAGTTCAGAAAGTGCAATTTTGGATTTCTGAACATAATGTAATATTATAACAATATAGCACGACACTGCTCAGAGCACAAGGGATAGAATTAGACTGAATAGATCTGCCCTTATGGATTGGGCATATTGCCACCAGTATCCCATCTAAAAATGTTTTCTGATATCGGGACCAATACAGATATTAATATTGAATCAGTGCATCTCTAGTTCATAGTTCAGGCTGTGGTCAAAGTAAAAATCTCATAAGTCCACGCCTAACGGTGTGTTACAGTGTGTGTGTGTGTGTGTGTGTGTGTGTGTGTGTGTGTGTGTGTGTGTGTGTGTGTGTGTGTGTGTGTGTGTGTGTGTGTGTGTGTGTGTGTGTGCCTGCCCTTCGATTTGGCCGCTTCATGTCTCAGGATCGACCCATGATTACATTAGACAGTCAAATGCTTGATCAAACCCTTTTGATCAAGCATTTGATCAAAAGTGATCAAATGGTTGATCACTTTTGCAAGATCAAGCATTTTGTGTGATCTTGCAAAAGTGACACACATTGAACGTAATTGACATTAATTTGAATTTTTCCTGCCTTTCAGAGTCGGAAACACGCCAACAAAGTGCGGCTCTATTACATGCTACATCCTGTGGATGGAGGCTGCCCGGCCAAGAAGCTCAGAACAGACAACGTGAGACTTTATTGTTAAATCTCTTCTTTCTTCTTCAGCTGTGTTTCCCCGATAGCTTCTGTAATCACCTGCAACATGGAGTCAGGGCTGTGGGAAGCATTCATTGTGATCGGTAATTATCCACCTCGTGTGTCAGAGCAGCAGACAGATAAACAACAACAGTTTCTACCCCAGTGAGCAGCGGGTGGCAGAAGACGCCAACCTTTCATTTAAACCCGACACGTTGTTTGGGAATCAGCCTGCAAACCGTCCGCCTCACATGAGGCGACCGGCAAGCACAAAAGTTCTGCTGGTGAACGAGTTTGTCCCAGAGTCACTGTGATAAGGTTCCACGTTGACGGCACTGTCTGGGTTTCTCTCCAAGTGTCGGAGTGAAGATGATGCTCAGGGGAAGAGACGGAGGTTTGTGCTGCAGTGATCGGGACGCTGCCAGCTATCAGTGGAGAAATCAGAGTTTGCGATCCAGATAAGGATCCATCAAGGGACACTAATGCTCTCTCCTGACTCTCCTGCTGCCTGAGCTCATCATCAGGTTCTGCTGTTGTTTCTGTTCACCTCTCCATTCCCATTTCATCCCTTCGCTTCGCTCCGCTCTGCTCCGCCTGTCTGTCTTTCTTCGTTCTAATTTCCTCTCCTGCTCTCTGTTCCCTCTGTCACACGCCTACGATCACATCTTTTCTCCCACCTTCATCCTTCCATCTCTGGGTAGTTTTCCTTCATCACTTTTATTTTCTTTTTGCAACCCTAGTTTTAATCAATTAATGATCCCGGTCATAAGTCTTTATCTCACATTTTGTCATCTATTTTCCTCTCCTGTTTTCTCTGAATGTTATTTCTTTTGTTAGCCGTTTTTACTTCCTATTCTTTCCTTTTTAGGTTTCATTTTTAGGTCAATTACGTTTGTTTGTCCAATTCTTTTTCATCTGCTCTGTTTCTCTCTTATCTTGTTTCTTTTTATACTGTGAGTTATGCTGTGTCCTTTCTTCTTCAGCTTCATGTATTTTTCTTTTTCATTTTTTTTCAATTACTTTTATCATCTTGTTGAGTTTCCAGTAAATCTTTATTCTTTTTTTATTTTGCTAATACCGTTGGCTTTTTTCCCACTCTCTTTTCACTTCTTTTATTTTCCATCTCTCCCTTTTATGCCGATGTTTATATTTTTGTTATTTCAACTCTATCCCTTTCTCATATGGACAGATTGCTATTCTCTTCATATTTAATGATTAGCTCCAGGTTGAAAGCTGGCTGATGTGATGAAGAGAACGGTAGATGTTTTATGTGAGGAAGGGCAGCAAGGTTTAACTTGTTTTATTGTAGTGTGGATCAATAATCTGGCCGATTACTGATTACCGATTTTTAAGAAGTCTGCCAATCCCAATTTTGGTAAATACAGATTTTTTTTTCTGAAACATTGCTATTGTTGACTGCATGACCTTTGACCCAACAGTCAAACCTCTCTCACAGGAGACCAAACAGTAGTTGATTTTTACACCTTTTTTGATCAGTTGATCTCATCAGTTGATGAGATCAATTGATGAGATCAATTGATGAGATCTGCCTCACATGGAAGTATTGGCCAATCATTGATCTCCGAAAATCAAGGAGATTTGGGTCAATTTACTCGTTGGCTGTAATGCAGAAAGATATTCTGTAAGGATCTTGATGGAGCAGAAAGTGGTGATGAGAGCAGATCTGAATGGACATGTTGATGAAGGAAACAGCTCCTTATGTGTGTTTGTGTGTTTGTGTGTTCGTGCGTGCGCGCGTGTGTGTGTGTGTGTGTGGTTGTCTGTCCTGTCTGTCTCTGTATTGCCCTGCAACAGCCTGGCGACCTGTCCAGGGTGAACCCCATCTCACCCAAAATGTTTTGCAGTAGCTAGGCACCAGCACCTCCTGACCCCTCTAGGGACAAGGTGTACAGAAAATGGATGGATGGATGGATGGATGGATGGATGGATGGATGGATGGATGGATGGATGGATGGATGGATGGATGGATGGATGGATGGATGGATGGATGGATGGATGGATGGATGGATGGATGGATGGATGGATGGATGGATGGATGGATTGGATGGATGGATGGATGGATGGATGGATGGATGGATGGATGGATGGATGGATGGATGGATGGATGGATGGATGGATGGATGGATGGATGGATGGATGGATGGATGGATGGATGGATGGATGGATGGATGGATGGATGGATGGATGGATGGATGGATGGATGGATGGATGGATGGATGGATGGATGGATGGATGGATGGATGGATGGATGGATGGATGGATGGATGGATGGATGGATGGATGGATGGATGGATGGATGGATGGATGGATGGATGGATGGATGGATGGATGGATGGATGGATGGATGGATGGATGGATGGATGGATGGATGGATGGATGGATGGATGGATGGATGGATGGATGGATGGATGGATGGATGGATGGATGGATGGATGGATGATGGATGGATGGATGGATGGATGGATGGATGGATGGATGGATGGATGGATGGATGGATGGATGGATGATGGATGGATGGATGGATGGATGGATGGATGATGGATGGATGGATGGATGGATGGATGGATGGATGGATGGATGGATGGATGGATGGATGGATGGATGGATGGATGGATGGATGGATGGATGGATGGATGGATGGATGGATGGATGGATGGATGGATGGATGGATGGATGGATGGATGGATGGATGGATGGATGGATGGATCTTATGAAATGTGCATTATGTAAAATGGACCATTTCATAAGGTTTGATAGAAATTCCATAATTATATAAACATTTTGTGCATTTTTGTTTATAAAAAATCAAACAGTTATTACTAAAAGGCTTTCTGCTTGTGTCAAAATTATGTGACACACAAACCCACTTCATAATGTATTAACATACATTATGTTGTCAATATATAATGTAAAGACCAAAGTCCACATTTATAACTGCAGTTTAACAATCACACTATCAATGGCTTGTTTCATTAAACTGTGTGCAATGGAGAAATTAGTGAAAAATATTTAAACCTTTAGATTGAGCCTTATAAACTAAACTTATAACAGCTTTGGGTTCACTGTGTTATAAGCTGGACTGTTTATGTTTTCCAGAGCTGCAGTGAACGATATGCTGTGGAAGGACTTAGTGTAAATGCTCTTGACAAATAAATTAAAGTGCAATGGAAAACTCAGCTAATAGGATTTAGTCACTGACATTCAAGTGTGTCTTTTTGTACCTGAGGATGTATTTTATTGCAGAGGTTAGACTACAAAAGCACAATTGATCCGTTGCACTTTACATGCCTGCGGATAGGTGATTGGCCCAGACTGAAGCCACAAAGGCAGCGCTGACAATTTAATCCATAAAGACAGTACTCAGGCACCAAGTACAAGAACATGAGAGATGAAGAAATACAAAGTTAAGATGGACCTTTTCCAGAATGGATGGATGGATGATCTGAGTAGTTTTTTTGTTAAACTCTTTTTACAGCCAGGTCATTGATGTACGACAAACGCCACTATTTTGCGTCTTGTTACGCAAATGTGGGCAGGAACACCGGGGGTCGACTGTGGAGGAGCACTAGGGGGCAACTGAGAGTCACAGGGAGGCAACGAGGAAACACTAAACCCACTGACTGGAGGAGCACCTGGGGCGGAAAGCTCAGGAGCACTGGCGGGAGCGCCAGCAGGAGCCGCTGCCGCAGCAAGGAACGGTTAGGCTGAAGCAGGCTCAGGAGCGGTGGCAGGCTTGGGACTAGGAGCTGGTTCCGCTGCGGCAGGCCAGGCCACCTATCTCACAGCCTGTCAGCCAGGTGCCAGGATGGCCACCTGGAACCCCATGGCCAGTAGTACGGAGGCTGCGGAAGCAGCGGCTGGAGCAGCAGCTGGAGCAGCGGCTGGAGCAGCGGCTGGAGCAGCGGCTGGAGCAGCGGCTGGAGCAGCGGCTGGAGCAGCGGCTGGAGCAGCGGCTGGAGCAGAGGCTGGAGCAGCGGCTGGAGCAGAGGCTGGAGCAGCGGCTGGAGCAGAGGCTGGAGCAGCGGCTGGAGCAGCGGCTGGAGCAGCGGCTGGAGCAGCGGCTGGAGCAGAGGCTGGAGCAGAGGCTGCGGAAGCAGTGGCTCCAGCGACGCAGGGGCTGGTGGAGCGGAAATCCGGCTTGAGAGGCAGAGGGCCGCCTTTCAGCACGGCAATAGTGGTCAGGTGTTGCCACTCTGCCTCCTATTGCAACTCCGCCAGCCCCAGATGTCGCGGGATCCACTTGTCCAGCATTATGACCTTGCGTGCGGCTATGCCCAAGCATTGACGAGCTGAATATAGTCTAGCCACAACTGCCACCAGTGTCCCGCAACACCTCTGCATCCATGATGTTACTAGCGTGCCTCACCGTACTTGTTGGTTGGGCCCTTCTGTCTTATGGTGGTGTGGTGGTGGTGGTGAGGTAGATGCTGGAGTCCCAGGTAAAGATGAATAATCATCTATTTAATGGTCCAAAAATCCAAAAACACAGGCAACCCTGCTGAGCGGACACCAGAGCTCAATGCAGGTAGCAACTGGTCAGACGAAGGACCAGACAACAAACTGGGAACACATTCAACAAGGACCCGACGAGGAACAAAGGACACAGAGGATTAAATACACTGAGGATAATCAGGGAAACAAGACACACCTGGGAGTAATCAGACAGGACAACAGGGAGACTCAGAAGACACAGAAACTCAAAATAAATACACAGAAAACCACAGAACATGACAATATATGTTTTTTCCCAATTTGTTTACATGTTTACATTTTGTTTTTCTAAATCTCCCTCTAATTAATAAATCTGGTTGTATAAAAATTTGACAAAGGATGAACAAGAGCACTAATGTCCTGGCTTTTTAATATTATCTAAAATATATTAAACAACAACAGAAGTTCTTTTCCTATCATGCCTATCACTCAACCCACTTGTGGCCCCACCCAGTTGACTTCCTGTCTTGTCCTTGCTCTGAAAGTACTTTCCTCAACAGATCTTTCTGGTATTTGAGTTTAGCATTTAGTTTACGATTTACATCGAACATTTCATCAAGCTGTCTCATTAAGTATTTCTGTAGTGCGATACTTCCCAATTTAGGTTCCGTAGATGTGGTCTGACACGCACACTTTGCTTGACTTGTGGAAATCACAGTGTCCTTGGAACAACTCTGTTTTTCCCAGGAAGCTGCCTGTTCACCGTCTTTTGCCGGAACTGAAACATCTTGCCCTTCGATATGTTCAGCGAAGAAATTTATGTCAATATGAGGTTCTGATTCAGGGAACACTTTCCAAAATGTCTTCTTTCCGCTGCTGGGCAAAGCTGCCTGATAACATGGTTCTTTCGGCAGAGGACTGTTATTGATGTCACCATTTTCTGTCAAAAACGTTAGATCTATGGAAGCGTCTGACTCTGGGAAAGATTTCCATAACAGCGGCGTCTTCTTGAAGCGCTTTGTCTTTGATGCCTGTTTCTCCCCTTTTTGATCTGCTTTTTTCTGTGATTTGGAGATGGATTTATTTTTGGTGACCAGTTGCGTAGAAATCACAAGTTCTTCTTTGCAAGACTCCTTTTTCAAGGAATCTTCCTGATCACCAACTTCTTCAGGCAGAGAAGTGTCTTGCTTATAAACATTTTTAGCACAAGACTTAAAGGACTCTTCCTTCCCTGCAACGTCGATTGTCCCTGCAGTACGGAGATCGATGCTGTTTTGGTAGCTGGTGAAACGTCTTCCGTTGCAGTACTTTCAGCTGAAGTCCTTAGATCAGCAGAGGCCTGTTTCTCCAACCAGATATGAAACGGTATCTTTTTCTTCTTGTGGCGCCTGGTTGTTGGTGGCTGTTCCTTAGACTTAGAGGGCTGTTTCTCTAAGTCTGCTATTTCATTTGTCTCCTGCACTCTAGCGATGGACTCTTCTACACTGACCAGTGAATCGTTCTGCTTTTCGATGTTTCCTGCAGAAATCTCTGGTCAATGGGGACGTGTTCCTCCGACCAGGTTTTAAATGGTACCTGGTTCTTCTCATTGGACTCACTCTCAGGTGTTGGTCTGTCCCCTTTTTGGTCCACTGTCTCCTGTGCTTTGGCAATCGATTCATTTTCAACCACCAGTGAAGCGTCCTGCTGTTTGATATTTTTGGCAGAAATCTTTAACTCCTCAGGCGCGTACAGCTCCCACCAGACTGCAAATGACACCTTCTTCTTGCGCTTGGGTGGCTTGGGTGGCTGTAATTCCCTTTCAACAATGTTGTCAGATGAAACCTCTTCGACTCTAGGCTGGTTGGACTGCATTGTGATCTTTGCTTGTTTCAGGTTCTAAGATAAATCACTTCTCTAGAAACTCAGTAAAGATTTAACGGTAAGTTTGATGTCAATCTCCACAAGAAATGAGCACCAAACAAAGTTGAAAGTCTTACTGTGAACTGCTAAATAAATTCTCAAGACACAAGTATCAACAACGGCTGCTAGCAGGTTGTGATGAAAGTAGATCAATGTGAGAAGCTTATATACTCGCTGGTGATGTCAGAATTCTGCTTTTGGAGTTATATTGTGATGTCACATTGTGACGTCACAGTTTCGTCTGATAGTCAGAGCGGCAGAAGCTCGTGCAACCGGACTGCAGAAAATGTCAGTGGGCTTTTAAACGGTCACTGGTTGCCATAGTTACCACCATTAACTTGTTGTTTTGACATTGTTTTGCATGTCCAAGCCCAAAGCCAAGCTGGAGACAGACGGGGGACAAGCGCCTTGGAATCAATAAACATCCTTCAGAAAGACAAAGTCAAATCTCGACGAACCGTCTGGATCTGAAATGTTTCAGTGTATTGAGATTCTAACATTCAAAGTCTCTGAACTTCTTTGACCTATTGTGATGTACATGAGGTCATCTGTGACCTCATCAATGAGCTCACTGCAGTTCTGTGGCAGGGTATTTCTAAGAGTATATATATATTACTATTAATGCAGAACGATCAGATCAGTTCTGCATGACTCAAATTATAGATAAAATAATGACTAAATATTAAAATAATTTTCTTTATTTATTTAACATGAAAAGATTATCTATATATATGTATGCATAATCAGAGTTTTAGGCTGTGGCAGAAAGCTGGAGCGCCCAGAGAGAAACCTGCAAACAGAAAACCTGTCAAATCTTTTTACCCTTTTATCCCAGAAATTTTTGTGTCTCAAATTGTGAATGTTTAAATAACTGAACCTATCAGGACACACATGTTCTGTCCCGGTCACTTACATTTCTCCAGCCTCAAAAAGCTCACTTGCTTTCTCATCTGGAATATTTTCTTCAGCCAAATTAGAAATTTGCAGCTCCTCCCCAAACGCACCTTCATGATCTTTGAGAGGAGGGGCTAGAAAAACTGTCACAGTGGGTGTGGTTTCCTGGTGTTGCTCTTTATAAGTTTGCTTTTCGTAGACATAAATGAAGCCCCTTCTGTACATGTCTGCTGTCTGCATTAAGTAGGTGTAAAACAGTCCTGGGTCGAACCACGCAGATGACAGAGGAGAGGTGGCACCACTCCGTTCCACATGCTCCTGGTACATCAACGCTTGGGCTGGGAAACACTTTGTATTTTGAATAATTACACCTGGCTGACTGTGGTAGAAAAAGACCAGAATATTATCGGTGAAGCAGTGTTTGCTCTTTAACATTGATTTGCAGCCTGAACAAATAGGTTTGACCCTCAAATCCACCCAACAGCTAAAAAGATGCAATGCTGTCCAGTGATGTGGAAAATGGAAGAACAACCAGGCAGCCGTTACTCAACAGCTCTAAGGAATCCGACTCGCATTGTACAATGCAAGCACATCTGTACCAATCTGTACAAGGTATTGCTTCTGATCATTTCTATGGAAACAATCAAATGACTCAAATTATAGATGAAATAATGATTAAATAATTAATTATCCTCTTTTATTTGTTTAACATGAAAAGATTAACTATATATATATATATAATATATATATATATATATATATATATATATATAATATATATATATATATATATATATATATATATATATATATATATATATATATATATATATATGTTTAGTGTAAAATATAGTATATATTTACTATATTTTAGACTGTGGCAGGAAGCTGGAGCGCCAAGGAAAGATTGTTTATCTACATACACAGACTGTCTTTGACTTTTCTAAACACATTAATAGATGCTTAAAATATTCAATACAGGTGTGGAATAATCTCCTTGCAGCATCCAGCGATGACGTTCAGTAGAGCAACGTTACTGGGGTGTCATTTCATTTCAGTGCTTTAATTTCCAGCAGTAGGTTAGGTCCTGTACGACTCAGAGCAACCTGATTCCTGTTGCCACAGGCGGATTGAGATGAAAAATAACCCAATTAAAAATTTCATCATCTCATTCGGATTCAGCAGAACGAGGGAAAGTTTTGATCAATCCAGCGTGAGCCTTGCACGTTGGTTCTCAACTTTTGTGTGTGTGTGTGTGGTGTGTGTGTGTGTGGGGGGTGTGTGTGTGTGTGGGGGTGTGTGTGTGTTTTTTTAAGTGTCACAGTAAATCACTGTTGGGTCTGTGGCCGACCTTAGGCCCTTCGTAAAAGGGCACATTGTCATGATGGAAGAGAGCTACACTTAAACTACACAGATGTGATGCGACCAGGCTGTGCTTAAAAGGTGGCACAATCTAAAAATATACTCAGCAGCTCTGCCTCCAGACACTGGGAGTGTGTCTGACCTGGCACGGCCCTACATATGGACCCATTGGTCTAATGGGCTGACAACTGGACACGCTGCTGGTTATGCCAGTCGCTTTGATAACCTGCTCTCATGTTCTCATGGGGGATGGGCAGGAGTCGGTAGCATGTTCTTGATGAGTAGCTAGACATTTTCTAGTGTAGGGTTCCGGTTCTTCATGTTTCCTACCAAACTGATTAGATTTGGTTAGATCGAATAAAAGTTTTGCTCTGTTACTGCTAGAGGTGAACCGCAAAGGAAACTCAAACGCGCCAATAAGATCAACAGTATGAAAAATGGAGCTTTTAACTGCAAACCCCAGTTTTATCGCTTTATTGTGACACTTTGGAGTCAATGTCACATCACACTTAATCTTCTGCAGTGTAAGGAAGTTCAGACAGATATGGATGGTTGCATAAGAATTGCACTACAACTTTATTTTCCTTGAGACTGCAAAAAAAAAAGAAAAGAAAAAAAAGCTCGGAGGTTGTACAAGGCGATAAGATTTTGGTTCATAAAAAATTTAGAAATGCTGTCCTGATGTAGTTCATAAAGCATACAAGCCTGAGGGATGATAATTGCAGTTGTAGATTAGATTGCCAATTAAATTAGGGGATAAATTTATTGCAAGAAATCAATATGTTGTTGACAGCTTTGCCAATTCAGTTGTCAGATACCAGACAGAGCAGTTAAGTTGCTTTCAGTTTGTTTGCTAGAGTTTGTTATATTGCGATAGACATGTATTATAGATTATTTAGAGATTTCTTCCTTTAGTTTTTTATGTTACACTTTAATGCTTCAAATAACACTGGGTTACAAAAAAACTGTTTTGGGGAAGCTGTGTGTTTTTTTAAACTGAATCAGGACTATTTTCCACCACTGGATTAAAAATTGACATTCGTCTTTTTCAATCAGTTCAGGTTTTCATTCTAATTTGATTTTTAAAGAAATCTGATCTAACTAAATCAGTAACATTTTTGTGACTTTATCAGCTCACACTTTTGTCTGGTAAAAACTTATTTATCTCCTTTCACCTTCACTTTCCTTCTTTGCCTCTCAGAAGAAAAAAACAAAGTCCAAAGTGAAAATCAAACAGAAACGGGATGGAAAAGCTCCAGGATTTACACTACTTTCTAAATTTCAGTGGAATACACATGTAAACACACATCGGAGTGTGACTGACTGAATGCTTTGAAAAGCGCTCCGGACTGCATGAATCTCTACACAGCCATAAAAAAAGCTGAGACGTTTATTGAACTGAATTATTCAAAGGGACACCAGTGTTACCAAAAAGATGTACAGCATTCCCATTAACTCAACTGTTGACTTGTCGAATATAAATAGCTTGTTGGATTTTTTGGCACAGTTCAGCTAGCAGCAGTAAATCCCATATGCATATTCATGTGTGCAGACTTGTGTAGTTGATCTGGTGGTTCTGGTGTTTGCCTGCCAGTTTATTCAGCTGCCAGTTCTGATTAAATCAGGCCGTCAGCGACACTGCAGGATCCTGACGGAGCTATCGCACTGGAGATGGCACAGTTGTCTGCCCCGGCTCCGCTGAACGAGAAGTGATTGTGGTCCTGCGCTTCATTGCCTCAATCCCACCTTGAGCAATATCCAGCAGATTGCACTCTCGTTGCACACGCGCACACACACACACACACACACACACACACACACACACACACACACAGACGCGCGCACACGGCATATTTCATATAACACATTAAATCAAAGGCATGACCAAAAAGCATTGAAAAAAACAAGACCTGTCTAGATTTAAGTTCTCTCTCAACTTGAAGGCTGAAGCAGGACCAGCCTTCAAGATGGCCTTCATAGACCAGATCTATGAAATAATAAATCCAGCAATAAGGATATGATTTTGACATAAGCCATGACGTTGCATGTAGTACTCAGAATTCAATAATATTTACAGTAGGAGAAATAAATCCAGAAAAATATGTTGAAAACTTAATTTTGTCTCCAAAAGGTTCAAACATAAGGATTTCTATTTAATTTGAATATGATTAAAGGACACAAAATGAGCTACAGATGGCAAGCCTAAGAATAAACTGCATACAGATGCAACACACGTCTGTAACGCTGGTGCAGATTGTTATTTGCACATTAGTGCTGATTGTTACATAATTTAAACAGCAGAAGAGAATTGTAGACAATGCATAGCTTATTGCCTCCCATGTTTCATTTCGTCATAGTCAACAAATGTTTTTTTTTGTTTGTTTAAATAATTCTGACAGTCATGAGTTTAAATTTTAATGCTGCGGTTTGCAACTTTTACAAAAACAATAATTTTACCTATTTCTTTAAACCGTCACTGTGGCCTGATATTTTGTGTGACACAGATAATCTGTAAATAACTCCAGCTTCCTGTGGTTCCACAACCCCTGACAAAAATACACCACTTGGTCAGAAACAACCAATCAGGGCCAGGAGGAGGGTCTTAGCGCTGTTAATCACCCTCGTGTTGCCATGATTGATAAGGCGAGTTAGTACAGCCACTAATGAGTTTTTCTGGAACGGCACATTGTTTCTCTGATATTAGCACACTGAGTAGCACATACACAAGACTGATTGACAACTCTCAGACCTTTCTCGTGGCTCTGAAAAAGCAGGACGCCTCCTTAGTCCTGCTGGTTATGCATTAAATATGTTTCCTCAGCTGGAACGGACTAAAAAAATAGACTTAGGAAAGTGGAACACAGTTTCACCTTCATAACTTCACGTTTCAGCTCCTGTCACTTTGAAACATATCCCTCACTCTTTCATTTGTCTTCTCTAAGTGCTTCCATCTTTCACTGCAGAGCGGTTTCATGTGAATTGTTGCTCTTAGTGTCTATTAAAGGTCCGTGATTTGGCTAAAGCCTCTCTCTGAGAGCAGAGGTCAGCATAAAGAAGGACCCCAGGCGTGCATATCTGAGGGCAGTGGAGCACTTCATAGTGAAAAGTGTTGCCATATGTAGCCGGAAGCTGGAAGTGTGTGAGATCACACAGCGTAAATGTTGAATAATTGAAAATCATAGAAACGTAGACTCCCTGAGAGCCGCAGTGCAGTTTTCCCAGGAAGAAAAAAAATTGATGCTGGAATTAGTTCATTTAGAAAAATCAAAGCACCTTGAAAAATGGGTCATCAGTAGGTGGCTTACTAAGAACTGCCTCTTGAACAAGACAAGGATGTAACATCATCCTTTGACTCTGAAACATTATTCATGGAGGGCTACATTTATGTTATGTCTCTTGCAAAACAATTTGGGACTGTAACATTTTATCATGTTACAGTCCCAGACGTAACGAGGTCAGAACCGTCACATGTAAAGTGGTAGTTTACATTTGCAACAAAGGACATCTGTGTCTTTGACACTAACCCCTGAAAGTCTGAGATACACTTGCTGTTTTCAATCGGTGCCATGACCTGTAGGAGCTTTTATCCTGGTTAGATACATAAAGTTAATAATAAACATATGTAGGTATTTTGGGTCATAGTTTGAGAACTCCATCTCCAAAAATCAAGGAGTTCAATATGCTGAAGCAAAACAGGTTTACAGGGATCCCGGTATCCTCTATTCCTGCCTCACTAACTGCATATAAACTATTAAATACTCAGAATTCAATAATTGTTTACAATTATTGATTGCACTTCAGTGATGAATCAACTTTGGTCTCATAACTTCCTCCTGACCTGGTTGTGCAGAATCTTGAATCAGGGCTTTGATGTTGAATTATGAGTCCCACCTTGGCTAAACCTTAAATTCAGGAAATATTTCTGCAACGGTTGGCACAGATTTGATGATGAATCTCTTGGGATTTTTCAGCATAAATAAAGAATTATTAATAATAATGAAAGACTCTTTGGACTCTCTGGACAAGGTGTTATCTGATCTCACGCAAACGGGAGGATATGTTGCAGATTGCCCTTCTTTGTTCCACTGGTTCTCCTGGCCATAATCCTGCAATGCGCTGGCAGCCTATTGGACAGGGCGACGGATTTAGTCCAGGTCAGAGAGGATGATGAAGTACGAAATACCTGAAGGAGAGAGTAAGCGATAGTTTCCGTGATCGCAGAATTCTGAGGACCTGGAGGGACTGAAGAATATTAACAGTAGTTCATGATCACTGTTTTCAATGTATCCATCCCTCCTTAAACGAGGAGAAGGCCGGTGATTGGCCGGTGTCAGTGGGCTGCCAATCGATTTGATTTGAGTAAATAAAATGTTAGGATTGTTGGTCCCAAACCTGTCGACCCACTGGGAAAATGCCCGGTATGCCTGATGGCCAGTCCGCCCAGGAGCAGACCAGCAGTGATGACCAGTTAGACTCCACTTCATGGGTTTTTTTTTTATTTGTTTGTTTGGTGTCTTGAAAGCATCCAGAGCTCTAAGTCTCAATGAGGTCCAGGCTACTTTTTTGACGACATAAAAAAAATCTTTAAAGCATAAAGTTGGTTGCAAATATAAAAAAAATGTAAAAAGAAATTGTCCAGGCAAGGCAAAGCTGCCACTGCCAAAAGGCTGACAAAATACAAGCCATCCATCATGCTTAAGCTAATGAGGGAACATGTCATTCATTGGTGGCCTGACATGTTTCTATTAAAATTTTAAAACGTACATTAAAAATTGTTTCCACAGCTTTTTGAACGATATCACATTAATCCAAAGAGACCAGCCAGGATGTGTGTGTCCCTGCTGTCGCTTTGGCCTGCAGGTTTAATATGAAGGTCACTTTACTGTGTGTGCTGCAGCAGCTGTAGGGTATAGTGTCTGCTTAGTGTCGCCTGCATGCTTCACTTGGCAGGAAAACACCGGATTGTCCACAGCTATGTTAGGAGCCAGTCTTTTTAAAAAAAAATCTTGTCCTGTCCTATTTCTTCTCTGTGCACCTCGGGGGACGTGCACACGAGTAGCTGGAGCTTCCCGGCCTCCTGACTGAGCCCAGACATCATCCTGTGCCGAGCCAGGTTGGGCCCGTCCAGATTCCGACTGGCCGTCACCCGGGGGGTTCGGTGCAACGCTCGGATTAGCTGCGAGGAATCAAACGCTGGAATCTCCCGGCGGTGGGGAAGGAGGAGAGGCTGTGGGTTCACCACCAATTTTGAAGCGGTGGCAAAAAACAAACGGCACCAGCCCGACGCAGTGAGACGGCACACACCGAAACACGATGGCGCAAACACGATGGCGCAAACACAGGCGAGGCGAGGGAGACGAGGTTTCACTTTTTGCCCAGAAGAAAATGTGCTGCACGGCGCTGACAGCAAAGAGAATCTACTGCCTGCAAATCAAAAAGATTATTTTATTATGCCTCATGTGAATAGAAACAAGCTCTGCTCCCCTCAGCCTCCCCCTCCCCTCCACCTTCTCCCTTCCTGTCTCCATTAGTTACATATTCTATGAAGTGTGGCAGAGTCCTATATTGTACCAGTGCAGAATTCTGTTATTTCTCGTTGAGCAGAGATTTCGATACAAGCAGCAGCCGAGGCAGAGCGTGTGTTTGGCTTTGTGATGACTCATGAGGTTCTGGGGAAACAAATGGAGAAGCAAGATCTTTTTCTTCCTGCGACGCCTTCTGCTCAACAGTCCAATGCAGCTGAGACTCTGTCTGCCTGTGATGCTGCGACTGTCAGGCTGGGAACGCACACCTACACCACTCCATTAATTGCATTCCTCTACAATTAGCGCCTCGTTTATACAGCTTTAATTAAGCGTGAAATTATGGATCCTGCCTGTTTGAGGTTAGCATCTCATCTCCTGTTGCGAATGCTGCTGTGAAATCCTTCATATAAAATGGAGTTCTGCGCCTGATGCGTCCCTGGTGGCTGAAGAAACAGAGGATCCAGAGAGTTTCTACATGAGAATTAGTAAAGGACAAGACCAAGGGCAGGAGGAGGGGTTCTCTCTCAGTGTGTGTGTGTGTGTGTGTGTGTGTGTGCGTGCGTGCGTGCGTGCGTGCGTGTGTGTGTGTGTCAGAATGACTCACAGCACAGAAGAGCTTCTCTGTTATCACACTCTGAGGGGGGAATAGCTGCGGTTCTCTTCTTGTGGACATTGGAGTCGTTTGCTCACAACACGCAGCGTTTCTGTAAAACGTTGAGAGTGAAAGTTTAGAAAAAGAGTCAAACTTTAGCGACTGGACAGTCAATTTACCCTCCAGTAGATTCGTTATGTTTTGAATCCTGATGGAAAGACCTTTCCATGACTGTCACTGGAAAACCGATTTAAAGTGTTGCTGCAGCAATTCAGAGGGAAAGACGTAAAAAGAAGCTGCTAATCAAATAAGTGTTTCACTCATTCGCTGGTCTAGAGCACACAGGGTTGTATTAGCACAATGTCAAGAAGGAACAATGACATTTTCCTTCTTCAGAGGAAAATTGAGGTGAAATTCCCTCCACACTCACATGGTTGGTACAAATATATATTTACTATTTTGCATGGCATTGAGTGGCACTGCATATACAAGTCACGTTTTTAGCATGAGGATGATTTCCATTAATTGACAGATTTTCATGCGGAGATGCTTTGCAGAAGAAGTGTGAAAACTCTCATTGGCTATAATAGGTGTGTAATCAACCTTGTGAACGTGCTGCTCCTCTGAGGACAGAAAACAACTCACTGTTCAAGGTAAACAGTTTCACCTGTGGCTATGCTAATTAACCTTAGCATTCATGACAGGCTAAGCTAATTGGGGAAAAACTGCATTGTAGTGGAGAGCAAAGGGGGGAAGTGGCGCACACATGTGAGTGATTGACAGCACTAAGACCCACCTGGCTCTGATTGGTTGTTCTTAATTAGCACTGGGAGAAGGCACTCTTTATCTGTCTGTTATTACACTATCATGGCATAGTGACAGTTTCAACAGACCAAATAAGTTTTTGTAACAATTATGTTCGGCAGCTTTAAGTCTGGTAGCGTTGGAGTTTCTTGGCATTTCTGTTCTGTGGGATAAAAAAAACCAAACAAAATTCTAAATTTGAGCGTGTGTTTGGTTTTCTTTATTGAATCACCTAAATAACAGCTTATTTATCCAGCTCATCTATCAGCTGGATGTTTGCTCTCTTGAGTTCAGAACCTCCCACACAATGAATCTACAGTAGATTCCTCTGAGGGGAAGCTTTTGTGTTTGAACCAAACACTTCTCTTCTATCACATAAAACTGCTCCACTATGAAGTGTCAGCTACCTTTCTTGTACGAAAAAAGGACGTTTTTTTCACCTGCCTCTCTAAGTGAGGGCATCATTAGCTAAATCGTTAATTAGCGTAATTACCCTCCAACTTGAGTGTGATGAGAAATAGATGCTTTCACGTCGCAGAAAATTAAACGTTGATCTACGGGTCACGTGACCTTCAGCTGCTATTCCTCACGGTGTGGAAAGCAGAGACTTTGTCTGTAAACAGGTTAACCAACTGGTAAAGGAGAGCTTTCATAGGAGCAGAGGAGTAAAATGATCCACGTCTCAGTCCATGTTTTGTTTTGTTTTGGAAGCAAACGCAACCCAGTTACCGTTACAAATGATTCAATGATTCTCTCCACATTTACATGGCTGTTGGCCCGATTGTTTTTTCGTGTGTGCGTGTTTTGTCTCTGCGGCTTCTAAAAGGCTCCGGTTACTCGGGCACTAACATACTGCAAGAAGAAACTCTCCTCGTTCTCGAACACAGTTTTAGTCACCGCTGTTGTTCCAACACATCCATCAACATCAAGTCTCTTGAGGATAACGTTCTCTAACGACGGTTGTTGGGTTGCTGTTATTTCTTGTAAATATGCAAATAGTAGCAGAGGGAAAAAACAAGTAAAAAAAAGAAATAAAAAAATTATGTTTTGAAGACTTTATGGAAATTTCAGGGAATGGAAGTAACCACTCCAAGCTGTGGCTTCCTGTTTTAATGTCGATTTAATCGGTGAAGCTTCGTGTGCCAGACGAGACACGAGAGACGTTTCTCCATCCACGCATAAAGAAATGTAATTTTAAAAAACAGCAAGGGAGGAACATGACAAGTAATCATTGTGATAAAAAAAAAAGAGTCTAACACAAAAATATGTAATTGTGCTTTTCTCTGAGAAATGACAGTGGTTTCCTTGTTGGTGTAGAAGGAACTTTAGCTCTGTATTTTGAAATCTCTGCTTATTTTTTGCGTGCTGTTACTTCACAATAATGTTTATGGGGATGCATTGATCCACATTGTTTACTTGGATACAGATACCTGATTAGTATCAGGCATTACCAATCCAATTCAGAAAAACGGTCCTGATTTTGTTTTTAAAGGTTCTTTTTTTTAAAACACAGACATAATTGTACTAAAATATCAATGCATTTGATTAGTTTGCACCAGCACAGCAGACTTAAATACATCAATAGTTTCACAAACTTGGTCAAGCAGATGAAAACAACACAACTGTAATCTAATCAATTAGGAGTAAAACAGCTGATGTGAAAGAAATGATAAAGAAACTGAAACTGAAAGATACGACAGGTTGACCACATTGGCTGAACATGTAGAAATAAATTACAAAAAATCCTTTCAAATGGTTCAGAAAATGCGATTAGGAACTCAAAATAAAGTTTACACTTTATTTTGTGTAAACTTTACTGCTACTGCTATTAATTAAAGCGAGACAAGTGTAACGTTGTCTCGCTTTAATTAATATTAAAGCGAGACAAATCATAGCATTAGAGTGAATAGATGGGCCCCTTGGGTTTAGCTTCTGATACCTGATCCTACAATTGAGAAAAATATATATCAGGACCATTCCAGATATTAATATGGGATCGGCGCATCTCTGCTGAACAGAAAATATAATCGTTTTTGAGTCTTCTCACAAAACTGACAGAAAATATCAGATAAAACAGTAAATTTCTCCCCCCTGAACAGCCTGGTGAGTGATGACCACTCCCTTCATTTTCGCTTTTTGTGTCTCTGAAGAACAGAGGGGAAAAAGTTCCACCGTATCGACTAATGCCGAGAACACAAGAGTCCTTCTGCTGGCCGGGGGAAGTGATGGAGTACTGCTGAAAGTAATTGAGTACTGCTGAAATCCCCGATTGGATCCTGCGAGAGAAGAGAGAAAAGACTGAAGTGTTTAACGGCTCGGCGGAGTCGGTGCCAGCTGGCAGCATTTGCATTCTGGCTCTTTTCCAGCATTCTTAATGAAAATGTGAAACAAAAACACAAAGCAAAACAAAAAAGGGTCTCTATTCACATTTGCTTTTTTAATTAATTTGAATACTGTGTAAATTGACAGGAAGTGTGGATGGATGCGTGAACAGTGACTGTAATGATGACAGATGCAAGTGTTAACAATTAATTATAAAACGCTTAATGAATACATTTTACAAAATGAATACATCTATAGTTCCCTGTATTAATTCTAGCTGCATGCATGTGGAGTGTATTTTTTCCGACTGGTCAATGATAAAAAAGTTTGAACAAAATGTTGGAGAAATTAAGTGGTCAAGATACAATAATGTTGTGATTTGTTATGACCTTTATTTTTCTTTCTGCTGTACTTTATGACCTATAAGGATTTTCCTATTGCATATAAAACCGAATAACATTTTCCAGAAGATATCAAACCCACAATAATTAATGAGTGATGAAGCAAAGCAGATTGCACTCATTGCCTGTCCTCTCCTGTAAAGACAGTCTCCGTCTAATTATGGGTGGGAAATGGGCTCCATGGCAACGTCTACCTCACAAAACTGGTACCTGGTTTTGTTTGACGTTTGGGTTTGTGCCTCGACCATCAGATCATTTTGGTGCCTTTGTTTTCCTTTGCAGGGCAGCGATGAGAGCGACGTGGACAAGAACAAGTGCTGCACGTTGTGCAACATGTCCTTCACCTCAGCAGTGGTGGCACAGTCTCACTACCAGGGTAAAATCCACGCTAAGAGGCTCAAACTGCTGCTGGGAGAACAGCCTGCCATCACAACCAAAGGTACATAATATTGTGAAAATGCTCTGAGTATAAATAACGGAGTTTGAGAATAATGTGGATGCTCAGCAGTCAGTAATTCACTCTGATTTGATCTGGAAGATCCACCAACATAAAATGCTGCAGCAAAAGGACTTGAACCCAGTGGAACCGAGGAACTGTCTGCTGTCGGGTTATGGAGAACGTCTCTCATGTGCTTCACTTGTTTGCTGCTCATCCAAGCTCTTGATTTTCCTCTGTTCAGCGCCAGACTCTGTTTTAACACCCTGGTTCACACCTAACTCCTTTCCAAGTCCCAGTTTTTCTTCTGTGTTTTATAATTGAAAAAAACAACAACATTTGCTTAAATTTGTCATCAGTACCTGTCTGCGTACGCGCTCCATCTTTTCATCACTAAACATGATGCGCACAGCTGCAACCCCAAAATGCAAAACACCCACAAACTGTGACAATTACAGGCCAAATTATCGCTGGTGCTGTTGGAACGTTCTCATGTTGTCAGGCTATTAGTTCACCACTTTATTTCTGAAATGATGGGGAAACATTCATTACTGCCTAACATCTGGCTGAGGATCTGCTTTTCTCAAATCACTGTGAATTTAATCACACGCTGACCGGCTCGGGGTTTGCTTATGCTTAAATGTGTTTTTACTGTTGTTATTTTCTTAGTTTGTTTTCATTGTTTTGTTTTTGTACTTTTTTTTTGTAAACCCACATTCTTCAACTTGCCCGTCGCTTGCTGCTGCAGCCCCACTGAGGAGAACAAAGGTTGTAGGGATATTCAGTTCTTACTCAGGCTGACTGAAGGCTGGCATGATTGTGAACCACTAACAGCTGCTCACCTTTAATCTTCTTACAAATCGGCAGCTGTGGAAATAATGAGCAAAGGTCACGGGGTGTGAGAGCTTTAACACGAAGCCACAAACTGCAAACATTTTACTGTCAAATTGGTGTGAAACTCAGTCACTGAGCACACACACACACACACACCCACACACACACACACACACACTCTGCACATACACGCATGGCATGCGTGTATGTGCAGAGTTTGGCCGTGAGCTTTGTTTGTTTACGAGCGCATCCTGGCTCTCTGCTTGACCGGGTCATTTATATGCACTCCGCAGCTCCGTGTTTTTACTTTTGCTCTGGGCGCAGCTGAGGCGCTGTGCGGACCGATAAGGCGGCGGGCTTGATGGTGTTGTTTATCTGAGCTATGCATTGTTCAAACCGTCCTAAATGTATTTATTACTTGTGGTAAGACCCAATCTACTTAATGGAGCGCCAAAGTCTTGGTCAGAAAGGAGGAGCTGAATATTTTCCTCTTATTGCACAACCATTGTAGCATTTTCACTCCAAAGTGAAGCACAAGACAAAAAAAACAACACAAAAAAACGCACAAAAACGCTGCATCGTCAGACCAGCAGAGGCTACAGAATGCTTGTTTTTTGTCTTTTAAGAAAAGAAAGCACATTGAAAAATTCATTCCTAAATGAAACCATGCAGAAATCCCTAGCTGGTGTTTCTTGGTCACCTCTGCAGCATGGCTCGATGTGCTGCGTTTACAGCCTGCCGTTCGTTCACCTGTGGGCTCCGTTCACTTTTATCCCGGGGCTCTGCATCGATCTCTCTGCTTCTCTTTAAATCTACTAGGCAGCTTGAAATATTTATGCTCTCAGGCAGTGATTGAACCAGAAGTGGATGCAGAAAAATGGGGTTTGCTGTTTGTTCTCGCTGCAGAGTTTGTGTTGAACTAATTTATTCGGTACTTTAGGGCCAAACTGTCCCTTATTTTGCATTTTCCTATGCATATTGAGGGGATTGAGAAAACTGGAATGAAACCATAGTTTGAAACTTTTGATTTATTCTTTCAAGCTGGTCTTTCTTTGCCGTGAGAGAAGTGTCTAACCGTGGCGTCCTGCACAGCTAAAATAATAAAAACCTGACATTATGCTTGTAAATCTTTCACAGTTCCAAGCTGAAAGAGAAGCATATGGAGTTTTGTTAGTATAAGCAGATGCAGTGACACAAACACCATGATAGTTCTTCTCAAGCTGATGTTTGCTTCAGGAGTTACTGTTAAGTTATTAGCATGATAAAACCACATCTGATTGTCAGTCTTATCAATCAATCAATAGTTTGTATAGCACATTTCAGTGACAAGGCAGTTCAAAGTGCTTAAAAGTGCATTAAAAACACAAACATACCAGGTGATGTGGTGGCGCATTGACACAGCCAGAGTCCTCGTTGCAGCCGTTGCAGGTTCAATTCCCGGTTTGATCTTTTTCGCATGTCTTCTCTTTCGCTCTCATTGTCTGATCACTCTGAAATAAAGGCCACTAGAGCCAACAGAACCTTTACAAAAAAAACATACAAAGGCACAAAAGATGCCACACAGTAAACCAGGAAACATTACATTTTGCTAAGTGCATCGAAATGCTGGTTAGTGTTTCATTTCTCTTAATTTTATTACTCATCAGACAACGCTAGGATACACGAGTGTCAAAGAAACTGAGCACATTTAAAGGGGGCAGTGTTATCTAAAATCTATCTTTTTTTTTTTAGTTTAGTCATGTTGTGATATTTCTTCATCAGAAACAGAATTTACTGCCTTGATTCTTTAATGCTTGTTTGAGAAATCCTTTAAGCTCCCGAGTGGACGTAGCTCCGCCTTCCAGACACAGCTCCTCCTCTCAGGATATATCTGTTAGAAAGCGAGTGAGGATAATGTGCTGCCTGTGGATACATCAACCTGAATGCATAGCCAAGATATTTCAGATTTGCTCTACTGAAAAAAACCAGACAGGCCAGTATTCTGTGAACCATATGCAGAGGTCTGCTGTAACGCATATTTTTAGAAAGCAAAAAAAAGCCAGATTTAGTAACAGAGATGTTGTAGAGCAGCGGTTCTCCAATCCAGGCCTCAAACGAAGGTGTCCTGCAACTTTTAGATGCGTCTCCGCTTCAACACACGAGTCAAATAATGAGGTCACCAGCAGGACTCTGGAGAACTTGACTACAGACTGAGAATGTAATTAAATCATTTGATTCAGGTTTGCAGGGACACATCATAAAGTCGAGGCCCCGGTTTGATGACCTGCTGCAGAGCCTAAGGCGAACAGCAACGTTGAGTTTCCCTGTTGTCACTGATGAAATACGCCAGAAACACACTAGGACTCTCTCATTTTAGCATTTCAAATGTTCAGATATGCAGCACATTGTTGTATTTCCTCAAGTTAGATGCTCGGAATGCTGCGTGATGATGCAGTGCTCTGACAGCACACTGTGCTCTTTGCTCTCCCTGCCATGTGTCAGTGACAGACACAGTCATTAAGGATGCCATCTGTGGTCAATGGTTCAGAACAGGAGAAGCTCCAGCTCAGCCCAAAAAAAAGCGGGGAGGGTTGGTTCAGCCATCAATTGAGCTGACACCCTGCTACCAGGGTCTCTCCCCACTAACAAGCAAATATGAGAAATGAGGGGAAAACTTTTACGTTTGCAAATGTTTTTCACTTTTTCTCGCCGGGCTTTTTTACTGCCTTGAATGTGACGCCTGCAGTGCCCACTCTCACCTTAAGTACAAAGTTTAACATCTAATTATTTTTACTCCATTACAAAGCCATATGCACAGTTAACTTTCACCATCAGAAACAAAATGCTTTGAGGTTTTATCATTAAAATGTTAAATGTGTTGTTCTTTGCTAATGGGAACTAAAACAAGCGCAGCCTCCTGGACAGAGCTGACTTTATTCTCTAAAACTGTTAATCAAAGCTCCGCTGTCTGTCGTTCAGGCACCCAGACACATCCTGGTGGATAAATCCAACACACCTGGAGCTCTGGGATATTGATTACTACAGAAGCAATGTCAGCAGGAAGTCCTGTTTATCTGGTCGTTTGGATCCAACTCTTCCTGCCTGCTGGCACCAAAAACACAATCCCACATATAATGGACACGACCAATACAATACAACACAGGAGGTTTAGTTCTAGCTGGTAATACTTTGACGGGTTGTGAATAAGACTGTCATAACACTGTCATAAACAGGACATGACCACCTGTCATGAACACAAGTAAGTCTTCGTGAATATTTATGACCGTTGTCATAAAGTGTCATTCAGTAAATCATGACACTTTTAGTACAAAGTTGACATTCAAATTGTCTTCGTTATGACAATTTGACATTAACCAAAAATTTATAATCTGACATAAATTTGTTCTAAAGGTATTACTGATTAAACTTTAGCTTTAATAACATAAAGTTACATCATTTTCAAAATGTAATCGTCCCCGGTTTGTCATATAAAAAACCTTTTATATCAGTGAATGTTGCTGATGGAAAGGCTGATATCCAAAATTACAGTTTACAGCTAATACCGATACCGATACCATGCCAATAACATCGTGCATCCCCAGATGGAAAGATGAATGGATGTAAAATTATAAAGAGCCATGTTAGGCTGTGTTCCTGTGGGTTGCCCCTCCATGTGGTAGATTAGTAAACTGCAGCTTCTCCTTGCTGATGTTTAAACATGTATTTTAAATTGGTGAAGGTCTTCTCATTTAGAGTGTTGGACGCAGCTGGTGCAGTGTCGAGCAAAAACCCTCTGCACTCTGAATGGAGCTGAACCCTCCCTGAAAGCTACACACTATAAGCTCAAATAAACTTTTGGAAAACACTTTCACAGAACACACCTCTTTGGTAGCAGACTTTGGTGTATTCGTCATCATCCTGTAAAGCAAAGATGCTGGATTGAGGTTGCATTGTGAAAACATGTGAAATATGAATAATCCTTACAGCTGCTTACAGGAGTATTGAGACAGAAAGCACCACAAGTGATGAAAAGATGACTGTTATATTCCACTTTAATGTTAGAAAACAGAACGCCTAAATTTGCAGGTTTTGTGCCGTTATTTTCAACACCGTTAGGCCAATATCACATTTCTTTGCTTCACCTTAACTATTAAATATGAGTAATGATGTAGTAGTGCCAGTAGAGACCTACAAGACCATCAGTCAATGGCTCTTTAAGACGGATGGGTGGGTGTGTCGGAGCCAGCGCTGGAAAAAGGTCTAACGGGCATATCAGTTATTTGAAAAACTAACCTCTAATGTAATTGTTATTATTCTGGGTTTGGTCATATGAAAGCCCCTCAGTGTGCAACCAGGTGCAGGAGACGCAGACAGGACGATTCAGTTCAATGCATCAGCTTCTAAAGATATAGGAGGACATTCTGAGAAAACTGTGGACTTTAAGTTTGAACAAGCACACCTGACGGCTCCTCACTGCGTGGAGAAAGGGTGTGAGCACTGCGTGCATAAACATGATTGACACTGCTAAGCCATTCCTCCTGGCTCTGACTTGTCATTTCTGATCGGGACTGGTGTGTTTCTGCAAATTGCAGTAAGATCGCTAGAGGAATACATTTTTTTATTTACTTATTTTTAACAGATTACCTGTCTCATTTTATACTCATTCTCCAAAAATGAGCCCTCATAGAGGAATAATGTCAATGCTGGTGCAGGCAAACCTGTTTGACATGAACAACTTCCAAATCATCCATTTTGAGTGACATTCAGGCCAAGTCACAAAAATTTGGAGGTGAACATCCAGGCGCTGCAACAGGAAGTGAGGTCAAGGCACAAAGGTCCTATTAGTGCGCACGCCCTCACACCCAGTTTAAAGCTTCAACTGTAAATCTACCTTAAAATAGCTTTAGCTAAAGCCTGGCTGTCTGCCAGAATTATAATGCATTTCCCCCAGAGTATTAAATATAATACACCCTGTAGTTACAGAATTGTCTCAAGACTGCAGAATTCATGATTAATAACTTTCTGTACGCCTGCAAATCAAATCACGGCAATTACCAACAACGGCCTTGCAAAATACGTGCATTGTTTCACATCCACTGAACTGAAATTAGTTGATGATGATGATGTACAGCATCATTCAAATTCTGCTTACAAACGAGACGCTATAAATATGAGACATAATGCATGCTTAAGCATCACGCTGTTGACTGCAATAACTGTTTATGTTCTGTGATGGATTCGGTAAATATTTCCCTCCCTGTGAGTTCAGAACAGCGTCTGTATTGTTTTCATCCGTCATCCCGGGCTGCCAGATAACTGCCAGCATGTTGCTGTTGCTGATCCGTTCAAAGACTGTTGATTCCATCATACCTGATCTAAATCGCCGTGCTTTCTGAACGAGGCATTGAAGCTGCTCACTGAACCGCCTGCAAGGTCTAGATGTGGTCTGACGTTGCATTAGTTAGTTGAAGAGGTCGTCCTGCAACCACCGAGTCTCAGATGAGAGCTGTGCAGAACCGAGCGCCCGCCGCTGTGCGGGGAAGCTTCAGCCAGATGCTGACAGCAAAGGTTCCTCACAGTCTGCCCCCCGTGGCTGTTTTTTCCACCGGATTTGCCATTTCGAAATGTTGACTGGTGTAATGGTACGTAATGGGACAGCACTAAATGTTGACTTAGGGTGATCTGAGTGCTGGAGTGTTAAAACTGATTAAGCTGATAGTGGCGTTTTGTTTCGGGAGCCCTGGGCGGTGTTTGGGGTTAACGGCGTCATCCATGCGTGAAAGCACAAACGGCCCCGCCTTGAGAAGAACGGGCTATTTCCTCCGTTTGCCAAGGAGAATTTAGCTTCTCCTCTTCAGGCATTTAATGAAGATAACAGCTTGTTATTCTGAGGGCTCCAATCACAGGGCCGCGGCCGCTGGTTCAGCTTTGCAGATCAGAGCTCGTTAAATCCTTTGCCTTGTTCCCTTTCTGCTTGCTAAGACAAACTTGTGTTTTCACCCCTGATGGCTGGTCGTATCCTTTTATTTTTAGAGAACTCGGCAGCATTAAGTTGCTGTAAGGGAGCTTGTAGTTTAGCTTCTTATTTGGTGTGTTGCTGTTTTGGTAGATATTTTGTGGGATCCACAAATCCAGATCTGCAGGAGCACAGAGGACACAAACCACTTTGCGTCCCAGGAAGCAATGTGTGAATGGTTCGTGGATGTCTAAGTTTAAACTGGTATGTGGTGTAAACCAGATAATGATTTTTGTTTTTTATATTATTTTATCCATCAGGATGGATAAAACCAGTAGAATGGGCCGGTTTGTAGTAAGAAGTAAGGTCTGTCTGTCTGTCATAAATGCATGACTGTGTTTAATATTGTTCTCTGTTTTTGGCCATAAAGTAGAGGTTTTTCTGAAAATTATTATTTTAGTGAAATCACAATTGTAAAAGTATGAAAGACATTCAAACTGAATTCAATTTTGTTGTTGACATTTTTTCAACTCCTATGATTGTTTTTTTTTTTTTTTTTTGTTTACATTTTACATCTAAGCTTTCTTATATCACAAACATCACAGAAATGACACAATTATATAACTTCGTCTCATATTATGCTTCATTTACCAAGGGATACATGGCGGATGAAGCTAATCTTGGGTTTTTCTGGCTGTCTGACTAATTTGGCTAAGAATTATCTGATCGCCTCGTAGAGGATTGGAATGACCGAATGGTCACATGATCATTACATAAAAGTAATTCAGCTTGACACTGATGCATCGATAAATAAGATTCACCTGTAGCTTCACTAGGTAAAGCGCTTCTTTAAACTTGCTGACCAAATTGCAGACTCATGATCACGTTTGTTTTGTCCCGGTTTTTCTATCAGAGGCATCCCACAGTGATGTAAAGAGCTCCCCAGAAACGTCTCCCATGATGTCACCGCGACAGCGCCGCGACTCAGATCGATACTGCCAGCTGTGCAACGCCTGGTTCAACAACCCCGGCATGGCTCAGCAGCATTACGACGGGAAGAAGCACAAGAAGAACGCCACCAGAGCCGATCTGCTGGAGCAGCTGGGCCAGACCCTGGACATGGGGGAAATGAAAGGTACTCTCCACATACTTAAGAACGGTTCAGTCGGACACAAGAGAAACTTCAATTTAAAATCCATGAGCCAACAGAAATGCTGCCAAACAAATCTACATATCTGTGTATGAAAGAAAAAAAGTATATTTCTTTGTCCATCTTTTCCTTTCAGTGCACATATGTAGCTTTTAGTATTGCAAGTCACCACATATAAAAGTGCTCCTCCATGAGGAATAACTCCTGGACCAGCTCTACACCCTCAGCAGGGTGCATGGCGGGTGCATGGCAGTTCACCCAACCAGTCTACAATCTGGAGATAAAAGAAGGAAATCTGTTATTTTGGACCAGGACATTTCGTTCAAATCCCATGTTGAACTGAGATTGTTGCTTATTATCGGAGTTTCAACGCCGTCCAGGTCGAGTGACAGAGTGACCAGGTTCTTTTTTCACAGGTTCTGCTTCAAAGATGACAACTTCTGTCCCGTCAGAATTTAAACGAATAAAGTTTAGTGTCATTCGGGTTTTATATCTTCAGGATAAATCAATTTATGGATGGATATGGTGGAGAACCATTAGCATAACAGTGGAAATTCATCCCATGTTGTCTGATGGTTTTTCTATTGGAGATATAAGTAAAGGATTGGTCCAATCATAGAGTCATGTGGTACTTAAAAAGTCACCCTCGAGTGTGAAGAAGATTTATTATTTATATGAACAAACTGGAATCTGTCTCACATATTATCAATGTAACCCATTGTTTTCAGGACATCGTCTTCCCAAAGAAAAGCAATGTTATTACCATCGCACACTGAGGTTATTACATTTTCAAATGATTTTTTTTTTATGCTTTGCCCATAATCTCATAAATAGAAAAAAACTGCGTAGGCTTCATCACACAAAAGAAAAAAAAATCCATAGTCATTCCATTCGTAGGTTTTACCTTCTCAACCCTTATTACATTTTTGGTTGGTGCAATGGTTGTAAACCAGGAGTAAAACAATAAACCTGTAGTTTATTGTTTTAAACCAGGAGTAAAACAATAAACCTGTAGTTTATTGTTTTAAACCAGGAGTAAAACAATAAACCTGTAGTTTATTGTTTTACATCTTGACTCTGCTGTTGAGCAGAAAATCTTCAGCCACTCTGGAGTTCTGCAGTTTCTAAAAATACAGCAACGCCTCTTCTTTTCTTAAAACGGTTGAAACAAAATTACATCTGAGAACCTGTAACTGTTTCAAATCTCACTGATTGCTCCAAATCTACAGATGCACGTAGTTTTACGTTTGTGCCGGCTATTTTCCACCTGTCTGTTTTCCATTTCGCTGTTAAGGAAGGCCCTTCATAAATATTAATGATCCGCCTAATCAGACGCCACATAGAAAGCAGCATAATGCGTCGCATGTGGCTCATCAAGTTCTTCTTCAAGCTGGGAATAAAAAATGACCATCAAATCATTTCCTCCACTGAAAACATGTTGGCTGTGAACCAGAAGGGCCCATAAACCTGGAGCCCGTCTCACTGTAAATCTGATCTCTGACTTGTGCTGCGGCTGACAGCCTGATACTGTTTTACAAGAGAGGAACAGAATTGCCTGGTTGGCTGTCTCCCGGTTACTGTGCGTCACTAAGAGTTTCACAAAATCATTTGAGCCAGTGAAGGCTGAGAGGAGAGCAGGAACTTCTCTAAACTGATCAGCTCATTCGTTAAGACCTGGTTAGCTGTTTGTACAGCATCCTGTCTGTGAATCTTCAGCTTCCTGACTGACTGGCAGTGACAGGTGAGGGATCTTCTCCTGTCCTGGAACCACGGGCACCGGAGTCCCCCAGGGGCCTGTTTTCTCCCCGTTTCTTTTGTCTCTGCTCTTAAATGACTGCAGCTCCGTTTATGACGTAGTCATATAAATCAAATGGCGTAAATCCAGCGATTTGATCAACAAACATGTCAGGGAGGAGACAGGATCATATGGTATTAATTCCATGTTTTGTAAATACAGCTGCGACTTCTACAGACAAGTTGGTGCGAGTCGAACAAGTCAGAAGACACGACAATGAAGGCAACTGGACAAAACCATCAACATGAGCTTACGTAATTGCAAAGGTTCAGTACTGTACGGTACACGCTTGTCAGAAACCTGCATGGTTAATCGGCTCCTCTAAAGAATAAAAGGTCGTTGTTCAATCATTTGGTTATCTGAGCCGGAAGCTGAACCCCCAGACAGCCTTTTCACGGAGCCTCAACGCCACTTTCCCTCTTTGTTTTCTTCTGCATCTCCTGTTTCTCCTGCCATCAACTTTCTGCCCGGCAGCACCGCGTTAAACTGCGTCTTTATGGAAGCTGATGCATATTTCATCCTATGGCAACATTTAGTGTCAGATTGCACATTTGCTCTGCTATCTGAGAGGCAGGCGAGGACAGCAGCGGGGCCGAACAGAACGCCAGCGAGCCAAGAGGAAAGTAGGAAGAGATGGAAGGGAAGAATGATGACGAGTGTTGGGAAAGAGATTTTCTTCATCCGACATTCCCTCCTTCTCGGTTGCTGTCCGCTTGTCTGCAGCTAATTCTCTCCCCACATGCAGACGCTGCTGATTTTTCCTGATGGGGATGTTTTCCTCTTCAGTCCTAATCAGCGCACTGCAGAAACACATCTTACCAAGTGTTTTTGTCTTACACACAATTGTAATCCCGCTTGACATCGCTCTGAGTCTGGTCTGGATTCTCATGGATTATCTTTTCTACTTTGAACGCATTTTTCCTCCTAAAATATTTTCTCTTGCAGTGCAGAATTGTGTGCGTTTCTTTATGTATTTCCTTTTTTCAACTTTTAACTCAGTTCTTCTTAGTGATTCTACTTATCTCAATGTTATTACTTCTGCTGGAGTTTAGAGTTACCATGGCGACAAAATTGACTACTTTTCAGGCTCTGTACGTACCTAGAAACACATCTTAACTTTTTAGTTTGCAAAAAAATCCAAGTTCTGTTCAGAAGAACGGTCTCTTTATGGACCGTGTGCTTTGTCCTGCTCTTAATAAGGAGAGGATGGATGATGCCACTGAGTGATATTCCATAGCTGGCTGTGTTTTTTTATTTTATTTTTATTTGAGACAGAGCAGGACTTTGCTTTGTTTTGATAACAAGGATTGTGATGACGAGTTTTTGTCACCTCGTCCTCACCAGCGCAGATTCGGCTCCGCCATCCTGAATTTTGGTCCGGCTGCAGCCACGAGGGTCTGCTTTCGCAGAGTCTGCTCGGGTTTACTTCAGGCCTCACAGTTTTCTGATGAATCGCTTCAACATGCACAGAATTCAAAGAAATTTCTGCATTTCCTGACGCGCTCGCCGCTGTGGCTACAGCAGCGTGTGTGAATAGGTGAATGACTGGAGCTTCACAGAACAGTACAGGACATTTACCATAACTGACTCACAAATCTAAACTGGCCTCTTGACAACATTAAAGACCAGAGTCAAAACACACTGTCTGAACCCTATCAGCCGTGTCGTCATGGATCAGTGTCCTAGCAACTGTACCGGTGTTTTGCAGTTTCTCGGTTGGTTGCGAACTGAAGAGTGTTTCCTCATTTTTGTCCGTTCTCTCTTCAGACAGCTGAGGTCAGTCCTCACTCTGCCAAACGTCCCATCAGACGTGCCGGGTTTCCTCGGAGCCCATCACAGCTGTTAATTGGAGACGTGGTGGTGGCAGACATGATTTAGCGCTTTGTTTTTCACCTCCTCAGAGGCGTCGTCGCAGCTCACAAGTTGCAGTTATCAAGCTGTTGCTCACAGCCGTGCTTTCTATTCAGCGCTCCCTGTGACAATAAAAATAGATCTATAGCAGCCTCAAAGATGGGGAAATTGCGCTGAGCTTATCAGGGTCCTCTTAGTAAAGAAAGAACGCCGGCTTTTCAATCTGACGTTCGATTCAGAGATGCTTGACCGCTTCGGGATATTTAATCTTAGCTTTCTGCTCAAATTCAGAGACCGGTCTTATCTGGGATTTGGCAAGTGCGACCATTTTATTTCTTCAAGGGGATGAAAGCACTTTTGAGCAATGATTTCATTATGGAAGTCCATTTCATGCTACAGTCTACTTTGTGATTCAAACAAATTGCTTGGTCCACATTGAGATTTGGCGGCGCGCCCGTTCAGCCGGG
>NW_026562444.1:0-182500 GCF_027474105.1 Poeciliopsis prolifica
TAGTAGCTTAGCGTATGCAGGCTTCTTCTTCTTTTCTATTATGGCGGATCGCAAGCAACCTGAAGCTATGGCGCCACCTACTGTACATGAGTGTGTAGCAACATTACATCCATTAAATACTGTTTTTTTTTTAATTTTTGTATTCTGAAGATGAACATATAATGCTGTCTTTAATCTGTAAATATCCACTATGTTTCTGTCATTTCCCAATATTCCTTTCAGACTCCATTCCTGTCCTCCTAACTATTCTTCTCAATCTCTCCCTTTCAGGCCCATATGTTGTACAATTCATCAATGCATGTTCTACATTTTCTTTCTCTCCACAACCTTCATTTTATCATATTTTTTCCTCCTTATCAGACATAAAATATCATTTAGACAGGTATGTCCTACTCTTAACGTTACATTTTCTTCCTTTATACTTTTCATTTCCATCCAATATAGGTAATTTTATTCATCTAACTTCCATTGGAGTCTCTCCAGTCTCTGTTAAAAGAGCATTAATCGACGTCGTTTTCAATTTCAGAATCTGTAGTTGTGGATTAAAGTATTGTTGGCAATGTTTCCAGTAACATTGTCAGTAACATTTTTTAATATGAAAACACAATGGGCTCAGCAAGTTTCCTGAGGGAAACCCTGAGAAATGATGTCTATTTGTAACCCAGTTTTTTCAAGAGAGTTGGATAGTTTGTAGTGTGTGATCATTAACCATTTAACTTGGTTAGCTTAGCTACAGACTGCTGTTTGCCTCAAGTACATCAGCATTTAATCAGTGAGGCCAATATGTACCAGGACAGTAGTAACTTGTCCCGGTATCTTTTACCACCTTTAACAGATGAACTCCTATTTTTTCTCATTTTAATTTTTCCTTCTAATAGAGTATTACAACCTGTATGCAGACTGTTGGATGTATAATTCACTAGCAGTAAATAATGTGATGGTATCAGTATTGGACCAAAGAAAACAAGGCAGATGCAAGGATTTACAGTTTTAATGGGTCAGACAGACTCAGAAAATAGTGACAAGTGTGCAGAGAGCAACCAATTTTATATTCTGTCATGGGACCAGAGGTTGTGTTAAGGGAATATTTTCCTATTTGACAAGTCATTTTTTTAAACAACTGGAAAATTCTGAAGTCCATCCTTCATTTGACAGGTTACAATTCACATCCTTCACTAATGCACATTTGCAGATCCAACTGATTGATGAACTAATTTCTCTGCAGATGCAACCAAGAGGAATGTGTGAGGCACTGTGCGTTCAGCTCCAGTGGGTGAAGAGCTGGTAATTTATTGCATATATTCAGAGAAAACTTTTCCACAAGACTGGCTTCAAAATAGTCTCTGACATGTATGAGTTTTCAGGTTATTGCTCAAACTATTCCTTCGAGAGAAGCTTTTTTTCACAGGATCATCCAGGAAAAGGCCTCTCACCTGGATGAATTCTCTTGTGGACAACAAATTGAGCAATTTGAGAAAAACGTTTCCCGCATCATTTGTATCAACAAAGAATCTTTCCTGCATGAATTTTCTTGTGGACATTTAAGTCACTCATCCGACGGAAACTCTTTCCACATAATTCGCATGAAAATGGCCTCTCACCTGTATGAATTCTCTTGTGCTCATTTAAAACTCTCCTTCGAGAGAAGCTTTTCCCACATGATTCACATGAAAAAGGTTTTTCACCTGTATGAATTTTCTTGTGGATATTCAAATGACTAACTCGTCTGAAGCTTTTTTTGCATGATTGGCATGAAAAAGGTTTTTCACCTGTATGAATTTTCTTGTGGACATTCAAATGACTAACTCGTCTGAAGCTTTTTTTGCATGATTCACACGAAAAAGGTTTCTCACCTGTATGAATTCTCTTGTGCTCATTTAAAACTCTAATTCGAGAGAAGCTTTTCCCACATAATTCACATGAAAAAGGTTTTTCACCTGTATGAATTTTCTTGTGCTCATTTAAAACTCTACTTTGAGAGAAGCTTTTCCCACATGATTCACATGAAAAAGGTTTTTCACCTGTATGAATTTTCTTGTGGACATTCAAATCATTACCTCGTCTGAAGCTTTTTCGGCATGTTTTGCATGAAAAAGGTTTTTCACCTGTATGAATTTTCTTGTGAACTGTTAAATTATTGTTTCGAGTGAAACTTTTTCCGCAAGATTCGCATGAAAAAGGTTTCTCACCTGTATGAATTCTCCTATGGTCATTTAAAGCTCCATTTCGTGAGAAATTTTTTCCACATGTTTCACATGAAAAAGGTCTCTCACCAGTATGAGTTCTGTAATGGTTTTTCAACTTCCACTGTTGTGAGTAACATCTCCCACAAATGTCACATTTGAGAGACATTTTATTTGTGCTGGTACCAGACTGACTCTTTGACACAGAGCAGCTGCTTCCTTCCTGACCTTTGCCCTCAACCACTGGAGAGACATGAAAGGAAACCTTCTCTGTTCTGGCCTCTTCTTCATTCATATCATCTTCCTGAAGAGTAGAAATCTCAAGCAAAGCAACAAATGGCTTCTGGACAAGCAGCTCTCCCTCATGATTCCTGAAGAGGTTCTTCTGGTCCTGTCCAGTTGGTAAAAGTTCTGGTGGCTGCTGTTCATGTTGAAGCATTGAAGAATCTAGCTCCTCTTTTATAACAGATGTTAGTGGATATTCTATTTCCTTGTGTTTGAGCAGTATAGGTTCTGGTTCCTCCTCTTCTTTTTTGATCCATCTCGGTACTGGTCCCATCTGTTCCACTTCAGTCCGCTGATGTTCTGCATGCTTCTTGTTATCACTAGAGCAACTTGCCAAAATCTGGATTTGTTGGTTGGCAGAAGCTTCCTCCTCATTGGAGACACTTGGCTGTTGGTCTGTGGGAATAAAGAATGGCATCATTAATATAATTTAAGTGATGACTATCTGATGGATCAGCCTGGTTTTCCCTGGAGATTCTGGTCTGTGGGCATCATATGGTTATTCTAAAATTGGTTTGTGGAGTTTGAATGAAAAGCACATAACGTGTCCTCCACACTAATGTGCAGTCATGGCAAAATATTAAAAATATTTCAATTCACAAGTACAGTTTCATAAAAAAAAATAATTAAACATTTAATTCTCAAGTACTCAAACAGTGAAGAATTCATCCTACATTAAGACAATATGTTTTTAATTTTACATGTAACCTCACTGGTTCTTTGGATTATAAATGTGATGAGACACAGAGATTTCTGTGCCGCACGGCACACGGTGTGCCGTGGAAATTATCCAATTTCCCCTAATTGGTCTAAAAGAATTTTTTGAAAACAAATTAATTAACTGCAAATAATATGCCATTTTCTGTGTTGTAGTAGTGACTAGCGCCGTAATCATGTAATTTTCTTATGACAGGATGGCAGTGGGTACATAGCATTGTACGTTAAAGAATTAGTGATGCATGAATGTGGCAGGTAGCGGTGAGAGCATTGTACCGAGCAAGACTGTGATGACAGTGATGAAAAAGTTTTTGAAAAGAAAAAATGCTAACTTCTTACCCAGATGAAGGCCCTAGTATGAGTGGATGTCAACGGAAGGCAAATACCGTGAGCTTTTTCTTTTCCAAATATTATTGCTTTTCTCAGAAAAGGAATTATTTTCTGTATTCTGGCTTGTGGACAGAATTAGTCGTGTGAACAATATGGTCTTAAATTTAACACCACATTTTTGTGCCACTGTTCAGGCATACTTTTGAAGTAGACATGTTAAGTGCAATTTGAAATATCCAATATAAAATATGATAAAAATAAATTTTTGTGTTTGATTCCTATTCAAGACACTTTGATAAGAACTACTATATATTTTTAAAAAATTATTTACTTTGTTTAGATTTTTGGTTGGTGGTGTGCCTCATGATTCTTTCAATGAAAACAATGTACCTTGGCTCAAAAAAGGTTGAAAAACACTGATCTAAACCGCTCTTCAAAAAACCAAAGACAGAGCATTTTCTTTAAAAAGGCAGATCTTGATGTGTGCTGCAACATTTTTTATATCAGCCTCTGTAGCATCAGAGCTAGCAGCTAACAGTTCCAGTTAGCAGCAGCTGGAGCTGCAGCAACTATCTCCTCTGACGGATCTCTGTCTGCAGTGAAAACATCCACACTTTTATCCAGACCCACCAGAACTTTGCCTCTGCAGCTCCGAACCGACTCTGTGTAGCTTAATGTCTGGTTTCCAGCTGATCCCCGTCATCCTGCGCTGAGCATCGAGCTCTTCCTCGTAGCTAATGATGGTTTTTTCAACCTCTGTGAAGATTTCCTCCGCAGCAGCAGTTAGTCTCTCTCTGATAAACTCTCTGAGATGCTGAACTGAACACATGGTGCTGAAATATTCGCTCAGATGGGACAATGCAGCAGTTTAGTAGCTTAGCGTATGCAGGCTTCTTCTTCTTTTCTATTATGGCGGATCCCAAGCAACTTTAAGCTATTGCGCCACCTACTGTACAGGAGTGTGCAGCAACATTACATCCATTAAATTATTTTTTTTTTATTTTGTCTTCTAAAGATGACCAAATAATTCTGTCTTTAATCTATAAATATTCATTATGGTTCCGTCATTTTCCAATATTCCTTTAAGACTCCATTCCTGTCCTCCTAACTATTCTTCTCAATCTCTCCCTTTCAGGCTCATATGTTGTACAATTCATCAATTCATGTTCTACATTTTATCATTATTTTTATTCCCTATTATACATAAAATTTCATTTAGAGAAGTATGACCTACTCCTTATCTCATCATTATATTTTTCCTTTTGTTTCTCTAATATTATTAGTAATATATTAATATTTTTAATTTCAACTGACGTCTGTTGAAATTAAACAGAAGTCTTTTGCCACTCTTCTATTTCTTACTCTTAACTAATTTACCTCCCTCTTTTCCATGAGGAATTTTAATCTTGTAAAGTCCCTTTTGCTAATTTGTCTGCCTTTTCACTACCATTTCATACCTTTCTTTGCTGGTACCCAACAGAAACAAACATCAGTGCCACCCTAAATAAACTGCTGCATTTCTACTATTAAATATTTTCTATTATTTTGTATTCCCAGATTACTTGATGTTACCTCTTTGGAATCCATGCACCACCTCCCTATCTGGTTGAACCTCTTCAACCTACTGCAAGTTTAGCACAATTCCACCATGTCTGCTGTAAAATCGTTTATTAGACCAAATAATCGTTTGGAAATACACACACACACATATATGTAAATATATATATATATAGGAGTATAATCCCATATTTAACTTGTCCTCGTACCTTTTACCACTTCACAGTGGAGTCAGGCCTGGGGAGTGTCTGGGAGTGAGGCAGTCCTCACTCCCCAGACACAGCTATCCTGTCCCCTGTGGAAAAGGTGAGCCGCATTTTCTGTGACATGCTAGACTAGTTAAGTCATTCCAGGAAGTGAATAGCAATTTTGTTTTCTCTGTTTTTACAATTACACATCAAAACTGCAATATTTATTACTGACAGAACTTCAAACAATCTTTCTAAAATGCTAATAAAAACCAGCCGGCTCCTATCTGGAGTGGAGGCTGAGTGGTTTGAACAGCAAATAACCTCCTTAACTTGGATATAAGTTAGAGATTATCTTGTCATTTTCATTCTGAACTTGTTCCCTCTTCCTCCAAATGAATTGAAGAAAGTACAACTACAGAGCATTTCGGGAAAAGTCTGGGTTGCTCTATGTATATTTTTCACATTGCCCATTACTGGTGGGGTGACTATACATGTTAGAAGTTATATTTTTGCTTTATCGTAGTAAATGTATATTTAAGTATCTTGGTTTTTCATTTTGAATTGGCTTTTACAACTTTCCCTGCTTTTAATCGTGCTTTGAATAGAGTAATGCAAACTGTATACAGACGTTTGCAAGTATAATTCACTAGCAGTAAATGTTGCGATGGTATCAGTATTGGACCAATGAAAACAAAGCAGTTGCCAGGATTTTTCATGATGCTTTAAATGGGTCAGGCACTCAGAAAAATAGTGACAAGTGCACAGGGGAAAAGCAATTTAATTTTTTGTCATAGAACCCAAAATGCCTGGCAGCGCCCCGAGAATCGAGGATGAATCCAAAGCCTGCAGGACATTAAATGCTGAGGAATTGGATTGGAAAGTTCTGGACTAGGAAATTCCAACTCCATCATTCTTATGTACTTGTTAATCATTTGTTTCATGTGGAAATACAGTTTACCATAATGAAAGATACTTCGCCCCAAATTTCATGTGAAAAATACATCACACCCATGTGGGGTAAATTATTAATTTCACAGAAGACTTTTCCACAAATTCGGCTTCAAAACGTCTGACCTGCATGAGTTTTCATGTGAATCCTCAAATTATCCCTTCGACAGAAGCTTTTTCCACAAGACTGGCATGAAAAAGGCTTCTCACCTGTATGAATTTTCTTGTGACGATTTAAATCACCAACTCGCAAGAACCTTTTTCCGCATGACTTGCATAAAAAAGGCCTCTCGTCTGAATGAATTTTCTTGTGATGATTTAAGGCCTTCATTCGAGAGAAACGCTTTTCACATGACTTGCATGAAAAAGGCCTCTCAGCTGTATGAATTTTCTTGTGACAATTTAAATCACAAATCTGAGAGAATCTTTCCCCACATGTCTGACAAGTAAAACGCATCTCACCTGCATAAGTTCTCCTGTGGTGATTTAAATAGCTAATTTGAGAAAACGTTTTTCCGCATGACTGGCATGAAAAGGTTTCTCACGTGTATGAATTTTCTTGTGGACGTTTAAATTACTGATTCGAGAGAAACTCTTTCCACATGTTGGACATGAAAAAGGTTTCTCGCCTGTATGAATTTTCTTGTGACGATTTAAAACATTCATCAGAGAGAAATTTTTTCCACATGTTTCACATGAAAAAGGTCTCTCACCAGTATGAGTTCTGTAATGGTTTTTCAACTTCCACTGTTGTGAGTAACATCTCCCACAAATGTCACATTTGAAAGATATTTTAAGTGTACTGATATCAGACAGACTCTCTGACACAGAGCAGCTGCTTCCTTCCTGATCTTTGCTCTCAACCACTGGAGAGACATGAAGAGAAAGCTGCTCTGTACTTTTCTCTTCTTCATTCATTTCATCTTCCTGAAGAGTAGAAGTCTCAATCAAAGCAGCAAACTGTTTCTGCACAGTTTGCTCCTCTCCTCCTGACGACGGCTGCTGAGGTTCTTCTGGTCCTGTTCCGTTGGGAAAAGTTCTGGTGGCTGCTGTTCATGTAGAAGCACTGAAGAATCTAGTTCCTCTTTTATAACGTATTTTAGTAGATAATCTATTTTCTCATGTTTGAGTAGTGTAGGTTCTGGTTTTTCCTCTTCTTTAATCCATTTTGGTTCTGGTTCCATCTGTTCCTCTCCAGTCCACTGATGTTCTGCCTCTTTCTGGTCCTGATTGGACCTACTTGCCAGGCTACAGATTTGTTGGAAGGGAGAGCTTCCTCCTCATTGGAGACACTTGGCTGTTGGAGGTCTGTGGGAACAAAGGATGACATTAATATAATTTAATTGATGACTCTCTCATGGGTCTGCCTGTTTTCTTCTAGACATTCTGGACTGTAGGCATCATATAGTTATTCTAAAATTAGTTTGTACAGTTTAATGGAAAAGCTTCACACTAAAATACAGTTATGGCAAACATGTTCAAAAGATCTCAAATACGTAAAGATTTTAATCCATCCCTCACACGTTAAACTAGGAAAAAATCTGAGGCTAGAAATCACCCATCATACATTCCCCCTGAGTATCTGAGTTATTACTATCTGAGTAGTGAATCAGTGTGAGTCGCCAGGCTCATAATTCACAGAGGGAAGGAAATCTTGAGATCTGCAGAAAACCATTTGCATTTTGTACTTGAACAAAGTTTTCCAATGTCCTTGTAGAACTGGTCTGGACCCCTGAACTGAAAAGATAAGACTAAGTGATTTTTTTCTTTCTTTTACCACCGAGCAATGCTTTTACCTTTAACAATGATTTAAATTAAAGATGTGGCACTTTTGCTTCAGATAGATCAGGGCTGTGCAATCTGCAGCTTCATACCTGTAAGTGGCTCTGTGGCTCACTTAAAAGAAAAAACAATGAATTACACTAATGTCCTCATTTGTTTCATTCGTTTGTTCTGTTCCACTATGAAAAACAACACAGATCATCCTGAGTCTCCCTCTTTCCTTCCCAATAACCTCCATTCAGACCTGGAGGTGTGTGGACGGACAGCATGGAATTGCTATTATTTTTCAGCTTACAAATGAAGAAATTAAAATTCCATATTTTCACCATGATAACATTATAATAATTGGAATTCTAACACAAACGTTTTCTGTTTGTGCTGCAACATTTTGTCCTATCAGCCTCCGTAGCATCAGAGCTAGCAGCTAACAGAGCTAGCAGCTAACACAGTTCTTGTTAGCAGCAGCTGGAGCTGCAGCAACTATCTCCTCTGACGGATCTCTGTCTGTAGTGAAAACATTTGATCCAGACCCACCAGAACTTTGTCTCTGCAGCTCCGAACCGACTCTGTGTAGCTTAATGTCTGGTTTCCAGCTGATCCCCATCATCCTGCGCTGAGCATCGAGCTCTTCCTCGTAGCTAATGATGGTTTTTTCAACCTCTGTGAAGATTTCCTCCGCAGCAGCAGTTAGTCTCTCTCTGATAAACTCTCTGAGATGCTGAACTGAACACATGGTTGCTGAAATATTCGCTCAGATGGGACAATGCAGCAGTTTAGTAGCTTAGCGTATGCAGGCTTCTTCTTCTTTTCTATTATGGCGGATCGCAAGCAACCTGAAGCTATTGCGCCACCTACTGTACATGAGTGTGTAGCAACATTACATCTATTAAATTCTGTTTTATTATTATTTTGTATTCTGAAGATGAACAAATAATGCTGTATTTAATCTGTAAATATTCACTATGTTTCTGTCATATTCCTTTTAGACTCCATTCCTGTCCTCCTAACTATTCTTCTCAATCTCTCCCTTTCAGGCCATATGTTGTACAATTCATCAATGCATGTTCTACATTTTCTTTCTCTCCACAACCTTCCTTTTATCATTATTTTTCCTCTTAGACATACAATGTCATTTCAATAGATATGACCTATTCCTTATCTCATCATTATTTCTTTCCTTCTGTTTCTCTCAATATCTTTTAGTTAATAGTGATTTTGTATTTTGTATAAGCACCTTTCATTATTATCTACATTTCATTTTTTGCTATATTTCTATGTTTTTACTCTTAACTGATTTCCCTTCCACTTTTCCAAAAGGAATTGTAATCGTTATTTAAATTATCAAATCTCATTTTGCTAATTTATCTGCCTTTTCATTGCCTTCTAATCCTTCGTGTGCTGAAACCCAACAGAACCAAGCATCAGTACCACCCCTAAATAAACTGTGCTGAATTTCTAACATTCAGTCTTTTCTATCATTTCGTTTTTGCAAAATAATTTTTAACTTACTGCAAGTTTATTATACCTGCCACCATTTCCACTGTAAAAGCAGATATTTGCTCTGATAATTGTTTGGAAAGATATATATTTTAAAATCTAGTATATACATATTCCTATTCCCAAACATTCTTTTATATTCTTAGAACCGTCTGAATATATTTTAAGATAATCAAAATGTGATTTTCTTTAATATATTTCTGTCTTTACCCCTGCTTCCTTTAAATTCCAATCATTTTTCATTTTATGAAGTCTCATGTCTTTATGTACCTCAATAAATTGCCATGGAGGAACAACACTAATCAATTTAAACTCCATTTCCTTGTTCTCTAATCCATACATTTTATCCCATTTAGCTACAATGCATCTTAATCCATTAATCTGGAATTTTGAATATTACCAACAGTTTTATAAAATTGTTGAAGTTCCATTTTCAGTCCAATATAGAGATAATTGTATTCATCTAATTTCCATTGGAGTCTCTCCAGTCTCTATTAATAGAACTTTAATAGGTGTCGTTTTCAATTGAAGACTCTGTAGTTGTGGGTTTCAGTATTGTTGGCAATGTCTTCCAGTAACATTGTCTGTAATGTTTTTATATTTTCTGAAATGTAAAAATTTTTTAATACAAAAACACAATGGATGGCAAATTGGCGCAATGACGCCCCCAAATGAACTGGAGTATGTGGACAGGCGATAAATAGGGAAAGAAATATTCCATATTAATGAATCTCTTTATTTTCAGACAAAAAGTAGTCCACACCATTTATAAAAAGAGAACTAAATAAAATACACAAATCAACAAGTAGGTAAAAATTACAAATCCACCACAAATAACATAAACAGTTTCAATATATAAGAAAGCTGAAAGTATCTCTAATATTACTGTATTTTGCAGTTGTAAAAGCTCTTAAGTTGTTTGATACATCCACACAGCATACATTTATAAATGATTTTATATACATACTTATATACATACATTCAAAAATAGATGAAGGTCTAATGTGTTTTGCAAAGTGAAAACAATCCAAGAACTTGTATAATATTTATTAAAGTGAATCTGTATGAGATAAATTCCTAATTGTCACTTTTGTGTATTTGTGTCATGTGGAAATTCAGTTTACCATAATTAAAGAACAAAGTGTTGTAGTCAAGACCACGTAACCCGAGAACAAGACCAGAGTGTATCGAGACCAAGACAAGACTAGGCCTGTCACGATAACAGATTTTGCTTGGCGATAAATTGTCTCAAAAATTATTGCGATAAACGATAATATTGTTTGAAGACGTTTTTTCATTGATTTAATGGCAATTACGTAATAATACATGCGATTTCCTGCCAAAGATAGATACACTTTACTTTCAAAAGACACTTAACATTGGGACTGATACACAAAATAAATAAAACAACCAAAACCAAAAAATAAAATAGATTCTTAGTCTTCATTAACAATAAATGCACTTGAATAAAAACTAAACAACATGAAGCCAAAGTGGGAATAAATACTGCATTCAACCAAAAGAGTGCAGATTATGAAGTCTGTATAGTGTATTGCCCTTCAGTAATCATTAGATTTAAATAGAGAAGAATCCGACTGCCTGATGCAATAGTTCAAACTACAGGATTTTTTACCCCGAACGACAATCTTAGAACGTTCTTCGTTCTAAGATTGTCCCTTGTGTGTTACGGTAGATCGTCGTGGCCGCTCCGATCTAAATCAAGGATTTGCCCAGACCGGGAGCTTAATGCAGCCTGTTGAATGTGACCGGGAGCCAATCAGAAAGCGCGGATTCTCCTCGTGCTTTCTGAGGGGAAACACGGAGAGAATCCCGAACAGCTGACACGATGCAACCCGAACTCCAGCAGACATCGGAAACAACATGAATGTTTATTCAACAGTTCGTGCAAAAAAATATAAATAACTAGGGGAGGAGTTGGAGCGAAATTACTACCAGAAAACCTGGTAACTTTTCAGCTGTTCTTCCTTAACGTGACATAAAATGGTTATAATAATTTTCATTCAGTCAGACTGACACTAGCCACATGCATTGCAGGAAGATTGTAGTAAGGAATTGATTAATGCCTGGTTTCAAAACTAGTGAACTGGACTTATTATTTTGTGTCCATTGTTGGACACAAACACGGTTTCGATCGAACCGCAATACCGAGGATTCTGTCTCTCGGGTTTTGAAAATGGGTCAACAATCTGCGACATCAGATTGTGCAGCGCGCGCTGGGTATTACACTAAGGAAATAAGGAAGGGAGAGTCGGTGGAGAGCACCGGAGTTGAGCCTTTTTTCATTCAGTGTCATCAACAGTAAGAGAAAAAGGCAGGAAGAAACGATATAGATGATAATTGAAATGACGTCGATAGTTTTAATTTATCATGCGATTGATTTATCGTTTATCGCGACAGGCCTAGACAAGACCATCAAAAATGGTCTCAAGTCCTACAACACTGAAAGAACAATTTCCCTAGCATATTTCATGAGGAAAACACATCTCACCCATGTGGGTTCTAAAGAGCATAAGTAATACATTTCAAAGCAAATCTTTTCACAAGTTGTCTTCAAAGCAGTCCCCGATATGTATGAGTTTTCATGTGAATGTTCAAATTATCCTACGATTGAATCTTCTCCCACAAGTTTGACAAGGAAAAGGCTTCTCACTCGTATGAATCGCCTTGTGACGATTTAAAATACTCATTTGACAGAAACTCTTTCCACATGACTGGCATGAAAAAGGTTTCTCACCTGTATGGATCGTCCTGTGACGATTTAAAATACCCATTTGACAGAAACTCTTTCCGCATGACTGACATGAAAAAGGCTTCTCACCTGTATGAGTTCTTTTGTGGTCCTTTAAATTACCAAGTCGAGAGAATCCCTTTCCACATAACTGGCATGAAAAAGGCCTCTCACCCGTATGAATTGTTTTATGGCGATTTAAAACATAACTTAGAGAGAAACGTTTTCCGCATGTTTCACATGAAAAAGGTTTCTCACCACTGTGGGTTTTGTAATGGCTTTTCAATTTACACTGTTGTGGGTAACATCTCCCACAAATGTCACATTTGATTTTTTCTCTGCACTGGTATCAGACTGACTCTCTGACATGGAGGAGCTGCTTCCTTCCTGATCTTTTCCCTCAACCACCGGAGAGACATGAAGGAAAGATGCTCTGTTATTGTCTCTTCTTCATTCATGTCATCTTCCTGAACAGTAGAAGTCTCAATCAAAGCAGCAAACTGTTTCTGGACAGTTTGCTGCTCTGCCTCCTGACGGCTGCAGAGGTTCTTCTGGTCCTGTCCAGTTGATAAATGTTCTGGTGGCTGCTGTTCATGTTGAAGCACTGAAGAATCTTGCTCTTCTTTTCTTACATTTGTTAGTGGATATTCTATTTCCTCATGTTTGAAGAATGCAGGTTCTGGTTCCTCCTCTTCTTCTTTAATCCATTTAGGCTCTGGTTTAATCTGTTCCTCTTCAGTCCACTGATGTTCTTTCTGGTCCTGATTGGACCTATTTGCCGGGCTAAAGGCTTGTTGGTTGGCAGAAACTTCCTCTTCATTGGAGACACTTGGCTGTTGAAGGTCTGTGGGAACAAAAGATGACATTCATATAATTTAATTGACCATCTCATGTGTCAGTCTCATTTTTCCTGGAGATTGTGGTTTGTAGGCATCAAACAGTTAATCTCAAATAAGTTTTGTAGAGTTTCACTGAAAAGCAGGTAAAGAGTCCAACAGACTAATTTGCAGTCATGGCAAAAATATTCAAAAGATTTTTATCCACAAGTTTCATACCATTTTTTAAATTAAACATTTAATTCTAGAGCATTCTTATAGTGAAGAACACATCCCACATTAAGACAATATGTTTTTAATTTTACTTGTACACCACTTTTTAAAGTTGATTAGATTGTGTAGAAACTTAAATCAGCATAACATGGCATTCTTGTTCTCTGGAATATAAATATGATGAGACACCAAGAGTTGTTTCACTAATCTTCTGTTCAAAAGTAGAAAGAGAAGAGTGCATTTTCTTTAATAAGGCAGATGTGTTGATGTCCAAAAGGAATTGGATCCAAGAAAATACTAAAAAGACTTGCCTGAAATGCAAACCTATTCATTACTGCTCTGACTGTGCATTTAGATTAGTAACTGGAAGTGTGAGAGATGAGGCTGGATGAGGTTATCTCATTACCACACGCTGAGGGAGATGGTGGTGAGGGTCACCACCATCTCCCTCAGGTCTCCCCTGCCTGGTCCCAATACTCAGGCTACACCTTACACCCCTCTATGAAGTGTGGACTCAGTCAAAGAGCCCATCAGGATTCAAGTGTGTAGATATCAAGCATGCAAAAATTTGAGTATTGGGACAGTTCACCCCTGTGTGCTCTAACTTCACCATCCAAAATAGTGGGACTGGTCACGGTTTAGGTTATTTGTGATCGTAAAAAGTACAACTACAACCAAAAATAGATTTTAAATGTACATTATAGGTATTTTTGCTGTCCAAAGTTATTGCTGGAGATATTTGACTGTTTAAATGTGTTTTTTATACCTTCAATCAACCAATTTTATTTATAATCACCCTTCAAACTAAAAGCAGCGCAAAGTACTGTACAGATCAATAAACAACAAACAATTATCCACCCCAACCCCACATGGAAAAAAACACAACTGCATTGAAAATGCACAGACTAAGCAAAAATGATTGAATTCAGTTAATAGAATTTTTAAAAACTGTCTTAAAGACAGCAATGTTTCCTGGAGTCATTTCCTCAAACGGGGGACATAACACTGGAAAGTGCCTCACACTAAGTGACTCTGGAACAGTTATAGTTCAGTGCCAGAGGAGCTCAGGGTCTGAAGGAATTCATAAGGAAATGCAGCTCTGCAAGATAAGTTCAGAGTCTCGTAAACAAACTTTCTGTTTGTGCTGCAACATTTTGTCCTGAGCTCCAAAACTATCAGCCTCTGTAGCATCGGAGCTAGCAACTATCAGAGCTAGCAGCTAACACAGCTAGCAGCTAACACAGCTAGCACAATTCCTGTTAGCAGCTGGAGCTGCAGCAACTATCTCCTCTGACGGATCTCTGTCTGCAGTGAAAACATTTGATCCAGACCCACCAGAACTTTGTCTCTGCAGCTCCGAACCGACTCTGTGTAGCTTAATGTCTGGTTTCCAGCTGATCCCCATCATCCTGCGCTGAGCATCGAGCTCTTCGTAGCTAATGATGGTTTTTTTTTCAACCTCTGTGAAGATTTCCTCCGCAGCAGCAGTTAGTCTCTCTCTGATAAACTCTCTGAGATGCTGAACTGAACACATGGTTGCTGGAATAGTCGCTCAGATGGAACAATGCAGCAGTTTAGTAGCTTAGCGTATGCAGGCCTCTTCTTTTCTATTATGGCGGATCGAAAGCAACTTTAAGCTATGGCGCCACCTACTGTACATGAGTGTGCAGCAACATTACATCCATTAAATTCTATTGTCTTAAAATGTATTCTGAAGAAAAATACATGTAATACTTATTACAGCGAATCTGCGTGAGTTAAATGACTATGCTTTCCTAAATCCGTAAATATTCACTATATTTCCGTCATTTTCCAATATTCCTTTAAGACTCCATTCCTGTCCTTCTAACTATTCTTCTCAATCTCTCCCTTTCAGGCTCAACCCACTGCAGGTTTATTATAACTGCCACCATTTCCACTGTAAAAGCAGATATTTGCTCTGATAATTGTTTGGAAAGATATATATTTTAAAATCTGGTATATACATATTCCTATTCCCACACATTCTTTTATATTCTTAGAACCGTCTGAATATATTTTAAGGTAATCACAATGTAATTTTCTTTAATATATGTCTGTCTTTACCCCTGCTTCCTTTAAATTCCAATCATTTTTTATTTTATGAAGTCTCATGTCTTTATTTACCTTAGGAAATAGCCATAGAGGAACAACACTAATCAATTTAATCTGCGCTGTTTCCTTGTTCTCTAATCCATACATTTTATCCCATTTAGCTACAATGCATCTTAATCCATTAATCTGAAATTTTGAATATTACCAACAGTTTTGTAAAATTGTTGAAGTTACATTTTCTTTCAATATTCTGATATCATTTTATTCATCTAATTTCCATTGGAGTCTCTCCAGTCTTTATTAATAGAACTTTAATAGGTTTTCACTGTAAGACTCTGTAGTTGTGGATTTAAATATTGTTGGCAATGTCTTCCAGTAACATAATTTCCCAGTAATATTTTTATATTTTCTGTCAATGTAACATTTTTTAATACAACACAATGGACTGCAAATTAGTGCAATAACACCCCCGAATGAACTGGAGTGTGTGGACAGGCGATAAAGGGGGAAAAGAAGTACTTCATATTAATTAATGTCTTATTTCCAGACAAAAGTAGTCCATACCATTTATAAAACAATAAAACCATCCGCCACAAACCACATAACCAGTTATTCCAATGAATATAAAAAAAGAAAAAAGTATTTATTTTAGCTCTCTTAAGAGTTCTGCAGTTGTTTGATAGATCCAAGCAGCACATACATTTATGAATGACATTTTTTTTCACGGATATGTTTTCAATAAAAAACAAATTAATGGGTATCCAAAATTAGGTGAGGATCCCATGTGTTTTGCAAAGTGAAAACAATCCAAGACATTGTTTAATACTTACTACAGCGAATCAGTGTGAGTTAAATGACAAATTCTCATTTTTGTGTAATGTGAAATTTCAGTTTATTATAATAAAAGAACACTTTCAACCCCATATTTCTTTTGGAAAACACATCTCCCCCATGTGGGTTCTAAAGACGATAAGTAATACATTTTTTCACAAGTTGTCTTCAAAGCAGCACCCGACCTGTATGAGTTCTCATGTGAATGTTCAAATTATCCCTACGATTGAATCTTTTCCCACATGTTTGACAATGAAAAGGCTTCTCACTCGTATGAATCGTCTTGTGACGATTTAAAATACTCAATTGACAGAAACTTTTTCCACATGACTGACATGAAAAAGGCCTCTCACCAGTATGAATTGTCTTGTGACGATTTAAAACGTAATTTAGAGAGAAACTTTTTCCGCATATTTCACATGAAAAAGGTCTCTCACCAGTATGAGTTCTGTAATGTTTTTTCAATTTACACTGTTGTGTGTAACATCTCCCACAAATGTCACATTTGAAAGATATTTTCTTTGTGCTGTTGTCAGACTGACTCTTTGACACAGAGCAGCTGCTTCCTTCCTGATCTTTGTTCTCAACCACTGGAGAGACATGAAGGGAAAGCTGCTTAGTTCTTGTCTCTTCTTCATTCATGTCATCTTCCTGAACAGTAGAAGTCTCAATCAAAGCAGCAAACTGTTTCTGCACAGTTTGCTGCTCTCCCTCCTGACGGCTGCAGAGGTTCTTCTGGTCCTGTCCAGTTGGGAAATGTTCTGGTGGCTGCTGTTCATGTTGAAGCACTGAAGAATCTTGCTCTTCTTTTCTTACATTTGTTAGTGGATATTCTATTTCCTCATGTTTGAGTAGTGTAGGTTCTGGTTCCTCCTCTTCTTCTTTAATCCATTTAGGTTCTGGTTCCATCTGTTCCTCTCCAGTCCACTGATGTTCTGCCTCTTTCTGGTCCTGACTGGACCTACTTGCCAGGCTCCTGACTTGTTGGATGGCAAAAGCTTTCTCCTTATTGGAGACAGTTGGCTGTTGGAGGTCTGTGGGAACAAAGAATATCATTAGTATAATTTAATTGATGACTCTCTCCTGGGTCAACCTGGGTGTTCCTGGAGATGTTGGTCAGCAGGCGTCAAATGATTAATCTAAAGTTAGTTTGTGGAGTTCAATGGAAAAGTAGACAAAGAGTCCTCAATACTGAATTACAACTGTGGCAAAAATGTTCTAAAGATTTCAATGCAGAAGTACAGTTTCATACTTTTTTTTTCAACGAATTTATGTTTAATTTTAGAGCATTCATAAAGTGAAAATTCATCCGAGATTAAGACAATATTTTCTTAATTGCACTTGTAACCTCACTTTTTAAAGTTGATTAGATTGTGTTGAAACTTAAATTAGTAAAACATTCTGGCTCTCTGGGTTATAAATGTGATGAGACACAGAGACTTGTTTCAGTAATCTACCGTTCAAAGGAAGAAAAAGAAGAGGATTTTCTTTAATAAGGCAGATGTGTTGAAGTTCAAAAGGAAGTGGATCCAAGAAAATGCTGAAAACCTATTAATTACTGCTTTGCCTCTGCATTTAGATTAGTAACTGAAAGTGCGAGAGATGTGGCTGGATGAATGATCTCCATCTGGTTTTCAGAAACTCGTAAAAAATGTCTGTGCTGCAACATTTTGTCCTATCAGCCTCTGTAGCATCAGAGCTAGCAGCTAACAGAGCTAGCAGCTAACAGTTCCTGTTAGCAGCTGGAGCTGCAGCAACTATCTCCTCTGACGGATCTCTGTCTGCAGTAAAAACATCCACACTTTTATATAGACCCACCAGAACTTTGTCTCTGCAGCTCCGAACCGACTCTGTGTAGCTTAATGTCTGGTTTCCAGCTGATCCCCATCATCCTGCGCTGAGCATCGAGCTCTTCCTCGTAGCTAATGATGGTTTTTTCAACCTCTGTGAAGATTTCCTCCGCAGCAGCAGTTAGTCTCTCTCTGATAAACTCTCTGAGATGCTGAACTGAACACATGGTGCTGAAATATTCGCTCAGATGGGACAATGCAGCAGTTTAGTAGCTTAGCGTATGCAGGCTTCTTCTTCTTTTCTATTATGGCGGATCGCAAGCAACCTGAAGCTATGGCGCCATCTACTGTACATGAGTGTGCAGCAACATTACATCCATTGAATGTAATAAAAGTATTACTGATTAAACTGTAGCTTTAAAGCTTAAGTTTAATCTGTATTGCTTTAATAACAAATTCATGTCAGATCATGATTTTTTGGTTATTGTCAAGATGTCATAACAAATACATTTTGTTTTGACACTTTTTACAAATATGTCATGATTTTCCAGAAGACACTTTTATGACAATGGTTATAAATGTACATGAAGACTTACTCATGTAGATGACAGGTCTAGCTCATGTGTCATGACAATTTTATTCACAACCCATCAAATAAAGTGTTACCATTACTTTTACTGCTTTTAATCTTGCTTCAAACAGATTACTGCACCGTTGCATGTATAATTCACGATCAGTAAATATTGTCATGATGTCACTGCTGGACCAGAGAAATCAAGGAAGTTGCAAGGATTCACAGTTTTACTTTAAATGGGTAAAACAGGCTCAAAATAATTGTGACAACTGCACACAATTTTATTTTTTATTTTATTTTTAGTCGTGGGGCCCAAAATTACCATCATGAAAAACACCCCCCCACACACATTTCATGTGAAAAACACATCTCATCCCAAGAGGGTTCTCCTAACTATGTCTAAATGATCAATTTCACAGAAAACCTTTCCACAAGTTTTGCTTTAAAAATGCGTCTTGCCTGCATGAATTCTCGTGTGGGTTTTTAAACTATGAGATTTAGAGAAACTTTTTCCTCACAATTTGCATGAAAAAGCCTCACCTGCATAAATATTCCTGTGGCGATATAAATGGATAATTTGGGTGAAGGTTTTTCCGCAAGAGTGGCATGAAAAAGGCCTCTTAACTGCATGACTTTTCTCGTGGACTTTTAAATCAGAAAGTTGTGAAAAACTTTTTCCGCATATTTCACATGAGAAAGTTTTCTCACTAACATGAGTTCTGGAATGTATTTTCAGCTTCCACTGTTGTGTGTAACATATCCCACAACTGTCACATTTGAAAGATCTTTTCTTTTACTGGTACCAGACTGACTCTTTGACACAGGCCTGCTGCTTCCTTTCTGATCTTTGCTCTCAACCACTGGAGAGACATGAAGGGAAAGTCGCTCTGTTCTGGTCTCTTCTTCATTCATATCATCTTCCTGAACAGTAGAAGTCTCAATCAAAGCAGCAAGCGGCTTCTGCACAGTTTGCTGCTCTCCCTCCTGACTGCTGCAGAGGTTCTTCTGGTCCTGTCCAGTTGATAAATGTTCTGGTGGCTGCTGTTCATGCTGAAGCACTGAAGAATCTAACTCTTCTCTTTTTACATTTAATAGTGGATATTCTATTTCCTCATATTTGAGCAGTGTAGGTTCTGGTTCCATCTGTTCCTCTCCAGTCCAATGATGTTCTGCTTCTTTCTGGTCCTGACTGGACCAACTTGCCAGGCTCCAAACTTGTTGGATGACAGGAGCTTTCTCCTCATTGGAGACACTTGGCTGCTGGAGGTCTGTGGGAATTACATTGATATAATTTAATTGATGACTCTCTCATGGGTCAACTTTGTTTTCCAGGAGATTCTGGACTGTAGACATCCTTCTGTCCATCTACAATTAGTTTATAGAGTTTAACTAAAAATCAGGTTAAGTTTTCCTCACTAAATTGGAGCTGTGGGCAAAATGTTAAAAAGAATTTCAAATACATTCCAATTTTAATCTAGAACTGGGATTTTTCCTCTTGACAGACAGGACCACAGGTTTGATCTGCTAGATCAGGGCTGTACAACCAACTCTGTGGCTCAGTTATTACCAGAAACAATGAATTATTGCCCTTATTTGATGAATCCGTTTGTTCTGTGCCCCTATGAAAAACAACACATCTCATCCTGCGTCTCCCCTCTCCTTCCTAATAACCTCCACTGCTCTATTCTGATCTGGATGTTTGCGGACGGACAGAATGCAATCATTTTTTTAAGATTTACGAAATCACGTATGAGGTTACAAATGAAGACTTTACATCTTATTCGCAAGATTTCAAGCATTATAACAATTTGTATATTTTGTCAGGGAGCTTTACTCATAAAGGTTTTCTGTTTATGCTGAGCTAAAAAACTATCAACATTTGTAGCATCAGAGCTAGCAGCTAAAATCAGAGCTAGCAGCTGAAATCAGTTTCAGTTCAGCCCCTTTTAACAGCAGCTGCAGCAAATATCTCTGTTTGCAGCAAAAGCATGAGCACCTTTGTCCAGACCTACCAGAACTTTCTCTCTGAGACTCCAATCCAATTCTGTGTAGCTTTATTTTTGGTTTCTTGTTGATCCCCATCATTCTGTGCTGAGCATGCTTCTGGAAAAGCTCCTCTCCCTCCTGTCTGCTGCAGAGGTTCTTCTGGTCCTGTTCAGTTGGTAAATGTTCTGGTGGCTGCTGTTCATGTTGAAGCACTGAAGAATCTTGCTCCTCTTTTGTTATGTATATTACTGGATATTCTGTTTCCTCATGTTTGAGTAGTGCAGGTTCTGGATCCATCTGTTCCTCTCCAGTCCACTGATCCTGACTGGACCCACTTGCCAGGCTCCTGACTTGTTGGATGACAGGAGCTTCCTCCTCATTGGAGATACTTGGCTGTTGGAGGTCTGTAGGAACAAAACCAACATGATTAATATAATTTAATTGGTGACTATTTCATGTTCTGGAGATGTTCGACTGAAAAGCAGTAACAGCCTAAAATTTTGGTTGGATGAATGGAGTAGCTAACATTTTTCTTTAACACCTGAGTAATGATACTTTACACAGGAAGAACATATCTTAATTTTTTTTAACTTACATAGAAAAATCTCACAAAATCCTCATTATAGCAGAAAGAACGATGGACACTGTGAAAAGGCTTACAATATTCAATTATGCCGCATTAAATGATTATTGCGAGGTAACGCAAAAATAAATACTTCCCTATGTTCCTTAGGGGACTCCGTAGCGTGGACGGACAGCATGTAGTTTTTTTTAAATATTATTTAGAAAATCACGTATTAGATTATAAATGAAGAATTTCCACTTTGTACTCCAAATTTCCGTCGCTAAAACCAATTGGAGTTATGTGTTGAGTCGGGGGCTAAACTCTGTAGCATCAGAGCTAGCAGCTAACAGAGCTAGCAGCTAACACGGTTCCTGTTAGCAGCAGCTGGAGCTGCAGCAACTATCTCCTCTGACGGATCTCTGTCTGCAGTGAAAACATCCACACTTTTATCCAGACCCACCAGAACTTTGTCTCTGCAGCTCCGAACCGACTCTGTGTAGTTTAATGTCTGGTTTCCAGCTGATCCCCATCATCCTGCGCTGAGCATCGAGCTCTTCCTCGTAGCTAATGATGGTTTTTTCAACCTCTGTGAAGATTTCCTCCGCAGCAGCAGTTAGTCTCTCTCTGATAAACTCTCTGAGATGCTGAACTGAACACATGGTTGCTGAGATATTAGCTGAGATGGGACAACGCTGCAGTTTCCTAGTTTCGGTCATGCGTACTTCTTCTGCTTCTTCTTCGATTTTTTGCAGTTGGCAAACAAGAAATTTGGTGCAATATCGCCCCCTACGTAACCGGAGTGTGGACAGCCGAAAAATAGGTAAATAAAACCTCTTATGAAATTATACATCTTTATTACAAGACAAAAAGTGGTCTATGCAATTAGAAAAGAATAAAATACACAAATCATCAAGTAAAAAATCACGAGGCAGATAAATGATGACTCCAATAGTTAGTAGGATTAGAAATATCTAATATCACCATATGTTGCAGGTGTCAGAGCTTATATTGTGAAGTTACACCACAGGTGAGTTATATATGTCAGTGCAACACGTTTCAAAGCGGAACAGTTTAACCATATCTGCAGAGATGCTAATTTTCAGTGTCAATACATTCATTTGCATACAAGAATGAAATTATGATAAACCCAAAGGCCCATGACCGACAGGCTTTATTTTTAATATCAATAGAAAAAATAGCAGATTTGTCAATAATATCAATTTTTGTTTTACTTGTTTTTAGCAGTAAAAATTAAAAGTTGCCAGATCAAAAAGCAAAGATCCTATTTTCTGAACATTAAATTATTTGTATTATTTTCTGCATTAAATTATTTGCTCCTACTTAGTGAACTTGACAGTAACAGAGTTCAGTAGCAGGCAAAGTATACTGCTCAAAAAAATAAAGGGAACACTGAAACAACACAATATAACTCCAAGTAAATCAAACTTCTGTGAAATCAAACTGTCCACTTAGAAAGCAACGCTGATTGACAATCAATATCACCTGCTGTTGTGCAAATGGAATAGACAACAGGTGGAAATTATTTTCATATTTATTTCATTCATTCAGATCTAGAATGTGTTGAGTGTTCCCTTTATTTTTTTCAGCAGTGTACAACTGTGAGGGTTGAACTATGCAGTCAAGAAAAGAACATTCAGGTTTTCACAGATAAGAAGAAAGGAAAAAAAAGAGAAATTTAAGAGTTTCTCTTCATAAGCCAGTTTGTCTTCAAGAGACGTGGATAGACTGTAGTTTGAATGCAATACGCTCCCAGACTGCCTCCTCACCGGCCTTTATGCTACACTCTGTGGCAGGAGACAAGGAGCCCAGCAGGTAACCGGAGTAATAGTCACGGTGACAGGAGACAGCGTTCTCCGTCTTATGGAGAATGTATGGTGAGGCGACAGTCGCTAGCTCTCATCTAGCCGAGCAAAATCCATACTTTCTGCATGTGACATTTCTAACTCATACACGTGGATTATACACTATGCAATAAAGTTGAAAACTTTTCATCTTTTGTTGCTTTCGTCACTATGGTGTGTTGGGTTCAGACTGATTGGAAGAAAATTTATGTTTTTAACTACCTGTGTGTTTAGCAGATACCAAGAAAACGAGAGGAGAGAGAAACTTTTTGTCATTCAGTGTCTTTGTAGATGGATAGACAACAAAAACACAGAGGCAATAGCCATTATTTCATTGTTAAGCTCATATTTATTTACTGTTGATTTATTGTTAATCATGAAGACCCTTCTCAAATGTATGACTGTTCTTGTGACGATTTAAATGACAAATTTGAGAGAAATTCTTTCCGCATAACTGGCATAAAAAAGGCCTCTCACCCGTATGACTTTTGGTGTGGCGATCTAAGTGACTAAGTCGAGAGAAATTCTTTCCGCATGATGGGCATGAAAAAGGTCTCTCACCTGTATGAGTTCTCTTGTGACGATATAAATTACTAATTTGAGAGAAATGTTTTCCACATGATGGACATGCAAAAGGTTTCTCACCTGTATGAATTCTCTTGTGACGATTTAAATCTCTTATTAGAGAGAACCTTTTTCCACATGTTTCACATGAAAAAGTCTCTCGCCAGTATGAGTTCTGTAATGGTATTTCAAGTCATATTGTTGTGAGTAACATCTCCCACAAATGTCACATTTGAAAGATTTTTTTTTTGTGCCGGTACGAGACTGACTCTCTGACACAGAGCAGCTGCTTCCTTCCTGATCTTTGCTCTCAACCACTGGAGAGACATAAAGAGAAAGATGCTCTGTACTTTTCTCTTCTTCATTCGTTTCATCTTCCTGAACAGTAGAAGTCTCAATCAAATCACCAAACTGTTTCTGCACAGTTTGCTGCTCTCCCTCCTGACGGCTGCAGAGGTTCTTCTGGTCCTGTCCAGTTGGGAAATGTTCTAGTGGCTGCTGTTCATGTTGAAGCACTGAAAAATCTAGCTCTTCTTTTTTTACATATAACAGCGGATATTCCATTTCCTCGTGTTTGAAGAATGTAGGTTCTGGTTCCTCCTCTTCTTCTTTAATCCATTTTGGTTCTGGTTTAATCTGTTCCTCTCCAGTCCACTGATGTTCTTTCTGGTCCTGAATGGACCTTCTTGCCAGGCTAAAGGCTTGTAGGTTGGCAGAAATTTCATCCTCATTGGAGACACTTGGCTGTTGGAGGTCTGTGGGAACAAATTTAATTGATGACTCTCTCATGGATCAGCCTGCTTTTCCCTGCAGATTCAAGTCTGTGGGCATCATATGGTTAATCTAAAATTAGTTTATATATTTTAACTAAAAAGAAGGTGAAGTGTCCTCCACATTAATTTGTTGCCATGGCAAAAATGTTAAAAAGATTTCAAATATATTCAGATTTTAATCTAGAAGAACAGTTTCATACAGATTCTTTTTAATTTACAATTAAGTGTTTAACTATAGGGCATTCATACAGTGAATAGCTCAAAATACATTAAAACAATATGTTTTTAATCTCACTTGTAACCTTATGTCTAGCCTCATTTTTTCAAACACTGAGGATGGTGGAGCAGCTCAACACATCTCAGGTCTCTGTGAGAAAACTGCAGCCAAGATCCTCCTGGAGTCATCAGGTCTCCACAGACACATGAAAACTGAATGTCTGGGAGACAAAGAAATAATTTCCTGTTATCACTGTTGGAATCATCTGATCCAGTTAACCTGACTATGTCCCACACAACAAATGTGCAGCGACAGAGAAAAATAATTTGCATGTTTCTACTTTGACACACTTTGGCCGTTTCCTTGTTATTGTTGTTTCATCCCTTTGTTTTGTGTCCGTATGAAAAAATAACAGCTCATTCCGCGTCTCCTTCATAAAACTCTGATTTACAAAATCATGCATGACTTTACAAATGAACAATTTACACATTGTATTCCAGATTCCCAGCACTAATAACAATTAGTAATATAATAATTATGAGGCTTGACTCATAAACACGTTTGTGCTAAACTCTGTAGCATCAGAGCTAGCAGCTAACACAGCTAGCAGCTAACACGACTCCTGTTAGCAGCAGCTGGAGCTGCAGCAACTATCTCCTCTGACGGATCTCTGTCTGCAGTGAAAACATTTGATCCAGACCCACCAGAACTTTGTCTCTGCAGCTCCGAACCGACTCTGTGTAGCTTAATGTCTGGTTTCCAGCTGATCCCCATCATCCTGCGCTGAGCATCGAGCTCTTCCTCGTAGCTAATGATGGTTTTTTCAACCTCTGTGAAGATTTCCTCCGCAGCAGCAGTTAGTCTCTCTCTGATAAACTCTCTGAGATGCTGAACTGAACACATGGTTGCTGAAATATTCAGATTAGATGGGACAATGCAGCAGCCATCTATTTTAGACCATGTAAGCTGCTTCTTCTTCGATCGTTTTTTTGCGGTTGATGTAGAACGAAATTGGTGCAATACCGCCCCCTCCTGAACTGGAGTGTGGGCAGTGATAAGTAGGGAAGTAAAAAAACAACTTTGCATTAGTTCGAGTCTTTATTTTAAGACAAAAAGTAGTTTATGACATTTAGAAAAATAATGCACCCATCATTAAGTAAAAAAAAAAAAACATCACAAAGCAGATAAACAATTATTCCAATAGTTAAAAAAGCTAGAAATGTATTTAATATATGTTGCAGTTGTCAGAGGCTTTATTAAGTTGGTACATACAAGCAGCACATATATTTATACATAAAATTCTTCTGCAAATCATGAAAAGTTGGTATTTTACTCATGACAAACATTTGACTTGAAGATGTTCGTGGAAACCTCAGGAGGATTCTGAAAGCGTCCTGATTGGCGACTTGCAGTTTCTTTACTATATACTGACTGTAGTCACACCACATGTAAGCTATATAAAACATGCTGCATTAAGTTCCAAAAATAAACTATTTAATCTTATCTGCTAAATTTCAGTGCCGGTACATTAGCTTGCATACAGGGCAAAAGTTAGGATACATCTAAGGGCCTTTGACTGACAAGGGTTATTTTTTATATTAATAGAAAAAAATAGGCCCACTGTCAATAATATTATTTTTTGTTTTTCTTGTTTTTAGCAGTAAAAATGAAAAGTTACTATTCCCAGATCAAAAGCAAGCATCCGTATTTACTGAACACCCCTGTGGATCTCCTTGGTGGACTTTGAGGATTATATTCACATGTAGTCATGGAACTTAATAAACAAAAACAACTGCTAAGGTTAATTAGGATTCCACTTGAAAGCAGAATGGGGGGGATTATGTAGTATAAACAAGTCTTGGCATGACTGCAGTTGCCAACATCCAAGGTCTTTCTCATCTCCGCTATTAAGAATACAGAAAATTCACAGAAACGAAAATTAATGACATTTATGGATTGGCTGCTTTGCAAACATCAGATTTAGAGCATCTGATATAGCATCTCACTTATTTCAGTTTCCCGTCTAGTATTTTCTTTTGCATATTTTAATGATGTGTGCTTTAGAAAACGAACATTAATAGCTGTCTCCCAACTACTGAGGGGTTGATGGTGGTACATAAAGACATTTGTCCATTAGGTCCAAAGGGCTGATGTTCACAGACTCAAGAAATGTTTCTAAGACCTGGTCCAAAAGGTGAGATAAACCAAATATCCCACCCTCACTCCTAACCAGCTTTAAACAGAATTTCTGCTTTTTCTTTTTTGATATATTTTACAAGGAAAAAAAAAGCAAAGAAAAGCTTTAATATGTATAATAGTCAATCTGTGTGAGATAAATGACTCCTACTTACTTTTGTGGGTTTTTGTCTTGTGGGAATCCAGTTTACTAGCATACATGAAGCTCTTCCCGCACATTTCACATGGAAAATTCCTCTTACTTGTGTGTATTTTCATGTGTGTGTTTAAATGATGAGGCCGCGAGAAGCTTTTTCCACATGTTAGACATGGAAAAGGTTTCTCACCTGTGTGGATGCTCCGGTGTTTCTGTAAATGATCAATTCGCGAGAAGCGTTTTCCACATTTTTGACATGAAAAAGGCTTCTCACCTGTGTGGATTCTTTTGTGAACATTCAAATTTGCACCAATTGTAAAGCATTTTCCACATGTATCACATGAAAAAGGTTTCTCACCTGAATGAAGTTTCTTGTGCAGCTTAAAATAACAACCGTGAGAGAAAGTTTTTCCACATGTATCGCATGAAAAACTCCTCTCACCTGTATGAATTCTCTTATGAACGTTTAAACATTCTATCCGAGCAAAAGTTTTTCCACATTTTTGACAAGAAAAAGGCCTTTCACCTGTGTGGCTTCTCTTGTGAGCATTTAAGCTATACCTCTGACTGAAACTTTTTCCACATGTTTGACAAGAAAAAGGCTTCTCACCTTTATGGGCTCTGTAATGCCTTTCCAAGCTGCACTGACTTGTAAGACTTCTCCCACAAAGCTCACATGTGAAAGACCTTTGCTTTTTGTTAGTACTGGACTGTCTCTCTGACACAGAGGAGCTGCTTCCTTCCTCATCTTTGCTTTCAACTCCAGGAGAAATTTGAAAGGAAAGCTGCTCAGTTGTTTTTTCTAGGTCACTGAAACTGCCTTCCTGAAGAGCGGATGTTTCCGTCCCAGAAACATCCTGCTTGTGGACAAGCAGCTTTCCCGCCTGCCTGCTGCAGAGGGCCGTAGCGGCGCTTCTGGTCCTCTCTACCCGGCAAATATTCTGATCACGTTTAAGCACCGAAATATCTGCTTCCACATTTTGTCCGTGTATCCCCAGAGATTCTGGTTCTTTCTCTTTCTTAATCTGTTTCGTTTCTGGATCTTTCCATTCTTGAACCAGTTCTGGTTCATCTTCTTCTTCTTTAATCCATGGATGATCTGGTTCCCTTTTTTCAATCACAAGCGCTTCTGCTTCCTCCTGGTCATGACTGGACCTCTGCCGCTGGTGACGGACACGGTGGATAGTTGAAGCTTTTTCCTCAATTGAAACTTGAGGCTTTTGGAGGTCTGTGGGGGGAAATGAAGACAACATTAATATAATTAAATTGATGACTGTCTCATTCATCAGGCTGCTTGTTCCTTGATCTCTTGCTGTAGGTATGAGAGTTCAAAATTAGTTTGAACTGTTTAACTGAAAAACAGGAGAAGCTTGCAGTTCATGTGTCATCCACACTAAATGGCAGCTCTGGTAAGGATCCTTAAAAGATTTAAATAAATCCTGATTTTATTCCAGGACAAACTTTCGTACCTAAAAAATATTGAACAACTAAACCTGTAATATTTATTTAGTCGGAACTAAATAAATACTCAAACACATTTAGAAACCTCTAACAAAATCATCACTGGCATAGCAAACAATTCTGATAAAATAAATCTAACTGAAGTATTTAAAACCACATCTGAGTCTTTCCACATTTCTTATGCCTATACACTTATTCTGATTTATACAGTTTTAATCAGAATATTGTCAAAATCACAGAGATTAGTTGTGCATCGCAGTCAGGGACCACAAGGACAAAATAGCTGAGATCTGACTAATCCCCCTTTTTAATTAAAAAGAATGAAATGTATGAAAATATTTTAATACAGTAGGTGGTATTTAGCATTTTTGTTGCATGTAAACCTTGAGCAAAATGAACAAGAAATTGTAAAATCACAGAAAGGAGATCTTCAGGCATTTGAGTCGCCATAGAGTCGGGCATTGAGAGAACTGGGCTTGCTTGACTGTTAAAGGCAGAATGTAGATAATTTCAGGAAATGTGTGTGTGTGTGTGTGTGTGTGTGTGTGTGTGTGTGTGTGTGAGTGGGGGTGTGTATTTACTGGGCCACTCTGACCTGAGAGTCAGGAAGGAATTCAGCACTTGGCAAGGAGAAAGATTTAGCTGTGTTTAAGCAGTCATGATAGGAAACAGATGTTGATCAGCCAAACAAAGAACTGGATTGGTCGAGAATTACAAACACACACACACACACACACACACACACACACACACACACACACACACACACACACACACACACACACACATACACATACACACACACACACACACACACACACACACACACACACACACACACTATGAGACAAGTTCAGGGGCAAACATGTCCCACTCAGTATGGAAAGCTGAAGGCTCTCTGAGATTTGTGTGATGTGTATTTTGTATTTTCAGAGTTGGCACAGAAACCAAGTCCTGTGTGAGAATCTGTTTTTTGCCATATTTTTTACTTCTTACAGAAGCATCCAGCTTTATTTGGAATAAAACTAGATCTAATCTGTATTCAGTGGTAATACAGATTACCATTGAAAACATTTTTAGCTTTAATAAGATGTATAAAAGAAAGTCTTTCTCAGAAGTGGCACAGTAGGGCTGGGCAATATGGCTTAGGTTTCATTTGTGGGATAATAATTATGCTATTAATTAATAATTACAGCTTTGCAGTTTCAGTCAGTGTAATGTTTCAGATCATTCTGATCTGGAAGGAATGTGTTTCTGTAACAGCAAACCACTCTGGCCTGAAAAGTCAGGAAGCATTTCAGATGTGGAGAGATGTGGAAATAGGAATCATAAAAGCGCTGTAAACAATTTTGAAATATCCCAGCTGTGGACATTTCCTGGAAACATTCACTGGACTCCAGCAAGAGATTTGGGTCAGCTAAAGAATGGAGTGAAGAACTACACACACACACACACACACACACACACACACACACACACACACACACACACACACACACCCCCACACAAACACACACACACACACACACACACCACACACACACACACACACACACACACACACACGGGCATAAATACGCTCTACTCTATGCGACAGTCGGGTTCTGAGAGTTTTGAATAGAACTCTTTCAGTTTTATCTGAAAGATAAAAACAGATAGAAATTTAGTTTTCACTCCCCGACATCTACTCAACATATTCACTGAATTACTGGAATCACTGTTGCTCAGGTTCCTTCACCTGGAATTAATCCACTTTGACCCAAATGGAAACATCTGCACTTGCTTTTTAGAATGATTCTGTTTTCGTTTGAGATTCAAGATCATTTCTAGAATCTGCTCCCAGTCTGCTGCATAGAAATGTATTTCTAGATGTCAATGAGTAAAGCCTAGCAGCAGGTATTGTTGTGGTCTGTTTGTTTTCTTACAGCCTTGCCCCTGTGGGGTCAGGATGGGTGCTGGTGTCTATCTCCAGCTAACGTTCTGGCCGAGAAGCGGGGTAAACCCTGACGTCGCCAGTCCGTCGCCGGGCACCATCAGGACCAAAACCTGCTAATTCAAGCTAGTTATTGGTTTTGACTATATGCCTCAAATCAGCCGCTGGCTGCAGAACCAGCAGAATCATCATCTACATTCTGCTAATGTTCAAACCTGCAGAGAATCAAAGTTTCACTGGCAGCTCAGAGCGTCATACCCTTTTTGTTGTGATTAGTTGGGAATTCCAGGAGATGTCCAGCAGTCTGGGTTGGTCCTGGTACCAGACCACTCTCGCTCCAAGTTCTGGTTCCTCTGCATCTTCTCTAATCTGAAGATGCTCAGGTTCCTCCATCTTTGGAGGTTCTGGCTCCTGTTTGGTCTGTAACGGTTCTGAGTCCTGAACGGAGCGCTTCTGCTGGTTCCAGGTCTGTGGCTCAGACAGAACTTCCTCCTTGATGCTGACATGTTGCTTTGGCTGGTCTGTATTTAGAACAAAAGATCCAGACAGTTAAGAATGTTTGGTGAAATATTCATGGAGGAACTAAGCTCGAGGTTTCTCTAGATTTGAGCAAAATCCACTGAACATCTGAACCCTTTTTACTGATTACCATGGCAGCATCTATAGAGGTTAGCATTAAAAGGTTTAAAAGTCAGGATGAAGCATCATTGTTAAGATGGTCAAACTGAGACGCATCACGATGTGATGCTGATATTAACCTAGAGCTCAGATGGAACTATATGCTCCGATTAAAGCTCAGAGCTCAACTTTATTTTCAGAATGAGAACTGTAAGCAAAATAAAATGAAGGTTTGAGATTCACAACAAATTCCCACCATGAGTGCAATTAATGCGTGTCCACAAATAGAATGAATATTTAGGTAATATTATCAAATAATTCAGTAATTTAGTTCCAAAAGCAATTATTTTTACTACAAATGTAGAGAACAAATAAATTAAACAACATAGTAATATTCAGAAAAATATGAAACAATACTCAATTCGCTTCAGAACAGCAGACATTTATGAATGAGTAACAAAACTATCTCAATTAGCACTACATTGATGCAAAAACACAACCTGCAGTAAAATAGCAAATATTTCAGTGCAGAACCAAAACCAAAGCAAATCAAGTTCACACAGCAGTTTTTATGATCTGCTGTCTTGTAAACATCTGTAAATCATGGAGGCCCACATCAATAACCTTAAAGTTATTGTTGACTGTTTGTTGCTCCAAAAGTTACTGAATTGTTTTTGCTGTCCAACACAAACAAGCCCAGAGACTTTAAATGCAGCAGAATGGGCCTTTAGCCTCCCTCAGATAGACTAACTTTAGTTTGGGGAGAAGCGGGTTCAACCCTGCAGGGCGCCAGTCTGTCGCAGATCAGCCACTATTATAACTATTATAACACAAAATTCTCAACCAAAAACTTGATTTTAAATCGCTTTGATTTCTTAACCTGAACAAGCCTGGATCCGTCGCTTCTTACCGATTCGGTTGAGTTTTATCTGAGGTTTCCAGCAGATTTCCAGCAGTTTGATGTCTTCCTCGTAGCGGACGATGGTTCTTTCAACCTCTGTGAAGATTTCCTCCGCTGCAGCAGTTAGTCTCTCTCTGATAAACTCGCTGAGATGCTGAACTGAACACATGGTTGCTGAAACTATTGAAATATTCAGCTGAGATACGACAACACAACCGCCTTTCAGCTGTGTCCTTCTTTCTTAACACAAAAAGCAAAAAGGACTCGGGGTTTATTCCACACTGAGACAAGCTGATCGGTCCATTTCCGCCCCCTGCTGGACTGAACTGAAATAGCATTTTGGCAGCAAAACAAACTAGTCCAAAACTTTTCTAAATTGAAGTCTCCTTCTAAACGTATTTCTAAAATATCTATATTATTTTAATTATGCTGTCTTCTACAGTAAATGTGTTAATTTTACAATATCTGAATCCTCTATGCTTTCTAAATCTGTCTTCCTGGAAGGCCACACAGGGATGTAACTCAATTGCAAATTATCTATTGCTATAAACATGTATCCATAGCATCTAGGTCTATTTAAGAGTCAATGTTGAATGTATTTGTCCTTGTTAAAAAAAACAACCATATGAAAAAATATTTATTGTGCTTTGGACAGTAAATATGTAAAAAATTGCTTAGAAGAGCAAAGCATCAGTTTATTTCTGTGGGTTTAAGCCGCCATCTTTAAAAAGGGCAACCCACTCTAAATTCACATTTTTTGCATTTCAACACACTAAATTACATACAACACTCCTGTGACTGATTAATAGATTGAGAATCAATTTCCCAAAGTTATTGAATTCTGTATCAGCAAATTAATGAGATATTACAAAAGATGCCGTCACTTTGTAAGTAATCATATCTGGATTTGTATCTAGTAAGCAGAGCTTAGTTAAAGCCTGTACCCATAGAGACAATGCCAAGTGTTTAACCCCTGACAAATTTCGATTTTACCTTGATACCTTTGATCAGCAAAATGAACTCGTAGGATTTGAACCCAGATCATTGTGAAGCCTGGTAAGAACCATCCCCTCGTTCTGGGCCTTGTTTCGTAGACAGTCTCTGATCTCGGCTATTGAGAAGCGATTGCTTGCTAGTTGTAAACTCTGTTGAAGTTTGAAGCAATAGGATCTGATTTTACACAATGAATAATGTCTGGAAGAGTGGCCAACACGGGCTGAATGGCTCTGTTCCCATTTCAGAACTACAATTCTAAAACAGTGCAACCGCTCCTTCCGTTTGACAAATCCTTCAGATGAAATTAAACCAGAAAAATTAAGTTCAATGGTAGAAATTTTGGACAAAGATCTGGAGGGAGATGAGAATCAAGCAGAAACTAAAGATTTATTGATTCATGCCAGAAAAATGTTGATGAAAACAAAGTATTTATGTATTTAAATTCAACATTTCTTGAAAAAGTTTAACTTGATTATTTTTTACAGTAACATGAAAAACTAAACTAGTGTTTAGATTTCGTTTTCACAAATTTAAAACAAATGTTTCAAATATGTGAAAAAGTTCAACATTTTGAACAAAAACATTGCAAATCAAATGAACAAACTTTGTAAATTTAAAAACACATCAACAACAATCAGTAGTTGTTACAAACATCAAAACTGAAAGCAGAAACTTTGATCCATTTAAAATCTACAAAAATTAAAAACAAAATCAACAAAAGGTAACTTAGCTTAAACAACATTGTTGGAGATCAACTTTCACTCGGTCTTGATTAGAACCAGGCTTTGGAAAAACAAAATCCGCTCAGTACAGCTCTGTGGAAATCAAAATTTCAGTAACGTTAAAGTCTGGCCTTTGACTAGGCCATTTGAAGCCTACAACTATTTTGTTGTTGTCCTGTTGATGACCCAGATTGGACCAAGCTTCAGTTGTTTGACAGATGGACCCACAGTTGGTTCAAGAAGAGGTTGGTCCAAGACGACTGTTGAACCAATCAAGAAGCCCAAATTATCAGCTTCCACCACAGTGCAGGATAACGTCTACAAAGCTACTGTTTTCCTCAAGCAAACATTTATCAAAGCTCTGCAGCTCCTCACATCAAAAATCTAAAAAGTTTCAACAAGATACACCTTAATATGCACTGAAATATACAGAGGAGATTGTACAATATTGAGACATCAAAAGCCAACATCAGAGGACTTCATTAAGTCCAATATCAGCCAATCAGCAGCAAGGAAAATAAATGGTGCTTATGCAGTGGCTGCTTTGCAAATACCATCCAATAGTGTGTCAAGTAGCACTTTGTCAAAGAATTTGAGCCTCCCATGCAGCATTTTCTTTCAAGTATTTCATAGTTACTTCCTATGAAAAAAAAAGAATCTGTAAATGGGCATAACCTGAATAATGTGAGTGGACTGTAGCACAAATTATGACATCTGTCCATAAATTCAGCTGCTGTTCAGACATAGAAGTCTCTTAAAACCTGGCAAAAAAAAGTTCTGATGAACCCATTATTTCACTGTTACTCTGAAGCAGTGGCAGCTGGAGAAAAGAAAATTATTTCCCTTCCTAGTCCAGTATAAAAAATCCAATAAACGATTTTAAAATGAGTACAACTCCACAATGACACAATTTTCTTCAATTGGCAAAATAACATGGAGGGCTAAATTAGCAACAAATTAAAATTCTCTTCCTTGACTTTTAAAATATATACCATAGTATTTAGGAATATGAAACTAACAATTAACTCAGTCAGTTTAAAGTAGTCTAAATTAATGAAACCAGACAGCAGAGGCCTTTCAGCCTCAGCAAAGTGAAACACACTGGTATGTAACAAAATAATCATGGCTACAAACAAAAAATTAACCCAGCAAACCGGAACACTGAATGAAGTTCATATAAAACCACAAGAAGAAGAAACCACTAACGATTGGCTATTTAGATGCACTTCTGGGGCGTTACTCAGAAACGCCCCAAAATTACTCCATTTTTATTTTCGCAAATTGAAAACTGCAAAAAACTTTCAACATTTATAATGTTAACTGTGTGTGAGAGTCAAATGTCTCGCTGTCATTGTTATGTTTCACTTTCATGTGGGAAATCAGATTACCAGGACGGAGAAAATGTTGTCCGCATATCTGGCATGAAAAACTTTTTTGTTGTGTGTGAGTTTTCCTGTGAACATTCAAATTACTTTTTCGAGTGAAACTTTTTCCACATGTCTGACAAGAGAATGGCCTCTCATTTGTGTGGATTCGTCTGTGGACATTTAAGTCTGAGCTCTGAATAAAAGATTTTCCACATGTGTCACAAAAAAAAGGCCTATCACCTGTATGAATTTTCTTGTGAAGCCTTAAATGGCTAATTCGAGAGAAACGTTTTCCACATGTTTCACATGAAAAAGGTTTCTCACCTGTATGAATTTTCTTGTGAAAATTGAGATGATCTATTCGAGTGAAACTTTTTCCACACGTTTCACATAAAAAAGGCTTCCCACATGTGTGGGTTCTGTAGAACTGTGCCTGTGCCTCATTATGACTCTCTGGAACAGTGGAGCTGCTTCCTGCCTTGTCTTTGCTCTCAACTACAGGAAAGATCTGAAAGGAGAGCTGCTCAGTTTGTGGTCTTCCATCATTCATGTCATCATCCTGAAGAGTAGAAGTATCCATCAAAGCAACAAACAGCTTTTGGACAAGATGTTGTCCCTCCTGACTGCTGGATCGGTCATTCTGGTCCTGCCTGGTCGGTAAATCTTCTGGTCCATGCTGTTCATGTTGAAGCTCTGAATAATCTGGTTCCTTCTTTTCTACAATTATCAGTTGAGGTTCCGATTCCTCCTCTTCCTTAATCCATTTATTTCCTTGAATGTCCTGTTCATCCATCAGTGGTGATTTGGGCTCCTCATCTTCCTCTTTAATACATGGAGGTCGTGGTTCCCTTACTTCTCCAATCCATTTATGTCCCGATTCCTCCTGGTCGTGACTGGACCTCCTACCCTGGTTATTAACCTGTTGGATGGTAAAAGTTTGTGGCTGTTGGAGGTCTGTGGGGATAAAGGAAGAGATCATTAATATAATTTAAGTGATGACTGATTTGTGCATCAGACTGGTTGTTCTTGGATATCTGAGATTGTTGGCGTCACACAGTTCATCTAAACTTAGTTTGTAGTCCATATTTATTTTCAGGAAAAACTGTCCACAATTCTTGGCAGCCCTGTTACAGATGTTTAAAAATGTAAAATGAATTCTGATTACATTACAGTAAAAAGAACAATTAAACCTCTAATTTTAAAACATTTATTCAGTGGTGAACTTTGTTACAGTTACTGATGCAACAAACAATTCCTACAAAATAAACGTAACTGAAGTATTTAAAACCTCAATTTTTAAAGTTGACCAGAATGTGTAGGATCTTTTTTTAGTAAACTATATTATTCTTTGGAGAGTGAATATAACATTTGTGGCATTGTTGATGACTGAGTCAACAACATTCTTCAGGATCTACAAGGTCTTGACTGAACTCATTAATGAAGGATTTACAGAACTTCCTGCACTTGGCCGAAATACTTATTTTGCAGGTCATCTCCTCCTCTATTCTCTGCATGAAAATGCAAAGACAACAGTCTTCCCAGCAACCTTCCTGTGTCTGAAACAGAATATTTTGGACCAAAAACAATTCAAACGCACCTGATCTCAACAAGAGCCAACACAGCCAATTAGCTCTAATTAGAGGCCTGAACTGAAGTAAACCCTACATAAGAGACAAAAGTGCCACATTTACTGTATTACATGAAGCCAAAATAAATGTTCTTGTTGTCAACTACCAGCTTAAAATAGTTCCAAACCTTTGACTTGACCTCTGCTAGCACAGTGGTCTATTATTTAACATATTCCAGGTCCATTTTGTAACCTTTTAACTGCAGTAAACATCCTGTAGGATGTGTGACTGATGGGCTGGGAGGCAGGTGTGCATTAGTTGTGCAATGCGCTGTGCTTGCTACAATCTACTTAACTTCTGCACTGGTTTTCTTTTTAATTCAACAGGATAAAGTACTTACTTTTCTATTTAGCCTTTCATAAATAGCTAAAAACAAATTATACATTGTGCATTCACATTTAGTATTATCTGTGCTATGTTATATGCTTATCAAAAATGCATCACAGAAGCCCAAGTTGGGTCAGATTTAGCTCAGGCTATAAATATAAAATCTATAACTGGCTTAGTGGGAGTCAGAAAGCTACACATGTGACCCCAGCCAAGCATAACCCCCCTTCTGTCTGGAACACAGGCGGTGTGACCGACATGATAAGTATAAGTTAATATGTTTGAATTTGAATTTTTCTATTAATTGAACAGTGCTTTGGAGTGTGAATTATGTGGCTTAAATGGTTTTTGGAGACTCGAACAAACATTTTCCAATTGTCCTGGACTACAAAACTACGAACCCCTGGAGCAGCAGCTAAAAGCAACAGGAGCTAAAAGCAACAGCAGCTAAAAGCAGCAGCAGCTAAAAGCAACAGCAGCTAAAAGCACAGCAGCTAAAAGCAACAGCAGCTAAAAGCAACAGCAGCTAAAAGCAACAGCAGCTAAAAGCAGCAGCAGCTAAAAGCAACAGCAGCTAAAAGCAACAGCAGCTAAAAGCAGCAGCCATCTAAAAGCAGCAGCAGCTAAAAGCAGCAGCAAGCTAAAAGCAACAGCAGCTAAAAGCAGCAGCAGCTAAAAGCAACAGCAGCTAAAAGCAACAGCAGCTAAGCAACAGCATCTAAAAGCAGCAGCAAGCTAAAAGCAGCAGCAAGCTAAAAGCAACAGCAGCTAAAAGCAGCAGCCATCTAAAAGCAGCAGCAGCTAAAAGCAGCAGCCATCTAAAAGCAGCAGGAGCTAAAAGCAGCAGCAAGCTAAAAGCAACAGCAGCTAAAGCAAGCAGCAGCTAAAAAAAGCAACAGCAGCTAAAAGCAACAGCAGCTAAAAGCAGCAGCAGCTAAAAGCAACAGCAGCTAAAAGCAACAGCAGCTAAAAGCAACAGCATCTAAAAGCAGCAGCAAGCTAAAAGCAGCAGCAAGCTAAAAGCAACAGCAGCTAAAAGCAGCAGCAGCTAAAAGCAACAGCAGCTAAAATCAGCAGCAGCTAAAAGCAGCAGCAGCTAAAAGCAGCAGGAGCTAAAAGCAGCAGCAAGCTAAAAGCAACAGCAGCTAAAAGCAGCAGCAGCTAAAAACAGCAGCTAAAAGCAGCAGCAAGCTAAAAGCAGCAGCAGCTAAAAGCAACAGCAGCTAAAAGCAACAGCAGCTAAAAGCAGCAGCAAGCTAAAAGCAGCAGCAAGCTAAAAGCAGCAGCAAGCTAAAAGCAGCAGCTAAAAGCAATTCGTGTTCAGTCCTGATCGCAGATCGACTTATCCAGACCTACCACAACTTTGTCTGTGCAGCTCCGAACCGGTTCTGTTGAGCTTTATTTGTTGCTGCAAGCTGATCCCCATCATCCTGCGCTGAGCATCGAGCTCTTCCTCGTAGCTAATGATGGTTTTTCAACCTCTGTGAAGATTTCCTCCGCAGCAGCAGTTAGTCTCTCTCTGATAAACTCTCTGAGATGCTGAACTGAACACATGGTTGCAGATTAGATGGGACAATACAACAGTCTTTCTGACGAGTCAACAAAAGCTGCGGCTGTTTTCTTTCTTTCTTTTCTTCTTTTCACTTCCGCTCGGGTCACACTGAGACAAAAGGTGATTGGTCCATTTAGCACCCCTTGCTGGGCTGGAGTGGAACCGCAGCTTGTCAGCAAAACGACGCATTAGCTGAACTGGACCTTTAGTGCATGTTTCAATCTTCCTTCCATCCTAATGTGTTTCCTTCTAATAAGCAAACTAAACCCGCTTTTTGTTCCCTGGAGAACTTCTTTTACAACTGATGTTCTTAACTGTTCTTTTACATTTACTTGATGGCTTTGAAGCTTTAAACATTATTCACATTTATCTTTGACTCTGCTTGGAAGAATGTTTTCACTGACAGTGAATGAGACGCAGCAAAGACAGCACAATTTGTTTATCGACTTTTGTCCATATGTCTCGCTGCATGTTGTGTAGTTTATCTCAGACTTTAGACATATCTGTTGCCAGTTACAGACTGTGAGTTTTGTTTTCTTGAACAATAAACTGATTTCCCCATGAAACAAAAAGAAGGTAACTTCCCTGTTTCCCAGTCATAGAATGTTTTAAATCCATCTCTTGCTAATTTTAACCAGGAGACAAAATTAGTTTGTTGGTTCCAAAATCAGACAAAACTTTTCTGTTGTGTTTTGATTTCAGAAAGTTTAATAACATAACTAAACCTGGTTCATACCCTCTGCCTCCTACGGATGATTGTATTGACCAAACTGGTAATGCTAAATTTATCAGTAAGATAGACATACGAAAGGATGATTGGCAAGTCCCTTTATCTAAAATGACACAAAAAATCTGCCTTCTTTACACCCTGTGGTTTAAATTCATACATTATGCTCTTTGGTTGAGGAATGGACCGGAACTTTGGACGAATAAGGTTTTTGGGCATTTAGAGGGTTGTGCTGTATATCTGGATGACATTGTTGTGTATTGGTCTTCTCTGGAATAACATTGTTTGACCTTCTGGCAGATTCACAGCTCCAATGAATGCAGCAAAATGCCTTGCTCAAGCTCTTCTCAGCTCTTATCTTGGTCATCCAGTGAGTCCAGTGAGTACGTCCTGTTCATGCAAAAGTAGAGGCTATTGAAAAGTGTTCACCAAAAACAACTAAGAAGGAATTCATGAAATTCTGAGGTTTATTTGGATAACACAAAGCCTTATGCAGAAACTTTTCAACGTGCATGAAAGAATCAAGGTCACAGTCCAGGTACATCTTTGATGAGTGAATAACATTATAACATAATATAAAACTCAAAAAGTCTATATGACATAATACTATCCCTTTAAGAAAAGTTGCACATTGCATAAAGTAAATTTCTGTGACAATCATCCATTTTTCAGTGTTGGGGTGATGCTACGTCTAAAGAGGTGAACAGGGCAAAGGAGGAATGTGAGCTGTTCATATTACATCTGTTTGTGTGACTGTCTGAGGGTCATGGCGGGAAAATGCTTGTTGCCATATATGTTTGTGATTATGCACTTTTTGTGACACATCTATACATTCAACTTGGAAAGTCAACTATCAATCAAGTCTCTTATAAACATTCAAATTAAAAGCAGAAACTTTGACCCATTTAAAAAACATACATAAAATAAAATGTATTGATGTTCAGTTTATAGATATGAACAAAAGGTATAAAACCTAAAACATCATTACTATGGAGAAATTTTCACTATCTTTAATAGAGTCCTGCTTTAGATCAGAAATCAGCACAGCTCTCTGAACATCATTATCTCTGTAAGCCTCAAGTTTGGTCTTTGACTAGGACATTCCAACCCAATAATTATTTTGTTATCTTGTTGTTGACCCAGTTTCAAACAAGCTTCAGCTACTGGACAGATGGACCAACTTTTTTTTCTAAAAGAATTTACAAAGAAAATTGAATTAAGGAGTTTAAAACAAGACCTCCATTATCATGCTGAACTACATCTAAAAGCATCTACACGGTTATGACATTTTATTTCCAAACTTGATGGCAAACTCAAGTCCCTAAGCTGCATTATTTGATATTGTAGATATGCTCATATTCTTAATAGCAGGGGTGAACCAGTCAACCACAGTATGGAACAGGTGTTTGTTTCTGAGGTCTGAGTTGCTGCTTTTTACAGACTGGGAGAGGTTTCCTACAACCTGGTTTAGTCAATTTTCGTTGCAAAGATAAATACTACCAGGAAAAGTTAAACTATAGTTAAACTATGTGACAGTCAAGTGTTTTTGTTTAATGTGGAAATTCAATTTCCAAACATTAATGAAGCTTTTTCCACATTTTTCACATGTATAAGGTTTCTCACCTGTGTGAATTCTTCTGTGGTCATTCAAATTTGAACTTGTTTTAAAACATTTTCCACATATGTCGCAAGAAAAAGATCTCTCACCTGTGTGAATTTTCAAGTGTACGTTTAAATGATCAATTCGAGAGAAAGTTTTTCCACATGCTTTACATAAAAACGGTCTCTCACCTGTATGATTTCTCTCGTGAGTGATTAAGCTACTAATTTGAAAGAAACTCTGTCCGCAAGTTTCACAAGTGAAAGGCTTCTCACCTGTATGAATTCTCTTATGAATGGTTAAACTACACATGTGAGAGAAACTTTTTCCGCATGTTTGACAAGAAAAAGGCTTCTCACCTGTATGAGTTCTTTTGTGGACATTTAAATTACCAATTCGGGAGAAACATTTTCCACAAGCCTGGCATGAAAAAGGCTTCTCACCTGTATGTGTTCTCTTGTGGACATTTAAATCACCAATTCGAGTGAAACTTTTTCCACATGACTGACACAAAAAAGATTCCTCTCCGGTATGAATTTTCTTGTGCCGTTTTAAAGCGCTAATTTTAGAGAAACCTTTACTACACGATTCACATGAAAAAGGCCATTCACCAGTGTGGCTTCTGTGATGGTTTTTTAAGTTAGCCTGATGTTTGTACCATCTTCCACATATGTCACATTTGAAAGACCTTTTCTTTGAGTCAATATGAGACTGACTGTCTGATACAGAAGAGCTGCTTCCTTCCTGATCTTTGCTCTCAATTACAGGAGATATTTGAAAAGAAAGCTCCTCAAGTTTTGGTTCTCTAATCAAACTACCGTCCTGCAGAGTAGAAGTTTCACTCAAAGTAACAATCTGCTTCTGTTCAAGCTGATCTCCCTCCTGATTTCCGCAGAGGTCTTTCTGGTCCGGTCCAGTTGGTACGTGTTCTGGTGGCTGCTGTTCATGTTGAACCACTGAAAAATCTGGTTCCTTATTTCCTTCATTTATCAGCTGAGATTCTGCATCATCCTCTTCTTTTTAATCAATTCAGAATCTTCCCATTGTTCAATAAGTAGAAAACCTGATTCCTCCTCTTTTTCTTTATTACATGGATCTCCTAATACTAATGGTTTAACCTCCAATTGTTCTGGGTCAACCTCTTCCTCTTTAATCTGTTTAGGTTCTGCTTCCTCCTGGTCATCACTGGATCTCCTCCTGTTGTGACGTACCTGGGGGATGGCAGACATTTCCTCCTCAGTAGAGATATGTGGCTTTTGGAGGTCTGTGGGAATAATGGAAGATATCATTAATATAATTAAATTGATGACTGTTTCATGCATCAGTCTGATTGTTCCTGGAGGTGAGTAACCTCCAGGAACCTGATGAAGAACTGTCCTCCCAGCAACTGTCACGTGTCCACAACAGAAAAATTGATGTGAATCAAAAAGCTGCACATGTGACTGCGGTCAGGTAGCAGCCAGATAACTGTCCTCTCTTTAAAGCAGTGGCCAGTAGACATTTTGAAGGTACAGCTGGTCACACACCACTATATTACACATACTTTCTCTGAAACATATACACAATGAACAAATGAGGTAAGACTCACATTGCACATATTTTACTATACATACATGTCGATACAATTTATGCTGAGTTTGAATTTTGATAATAAATAAATGTTTGTCTGAAAATAATCCTATGACCATTGGTAGCATTGATATGTTTAATGAGTGGATATAATTGAACTCCATGTGGTTTTTCAGAGACTAACAAATTTTCTGTTTGTGCTGCAGCATTTTAGCCTGAGCTACAAAGCTATCAACCCTGGTAGCATCAGAGCTAGCAGCTAAAAACAGAGGCTACTGAACTATCGACACCAACGGATCTCTGTCTGCAGTGAACACATCAGAACCTTCATCCAGACCTACCAGAACCGATTCGGTTGAGTTTTAATGTCTGGTTTCCAGTTAATCCTCATCATTATTCACTGAGCATCGAGCTCTTCCTCGTAGCTAATGATTTTTTTTTTTTTCAACCTCTGTGAAGATTTCCTCCGCAGCAGCAGTTAGTCTCTCTCTGATAAACTCTCTGAGATGCTGAACTGAACACATGGTTGCTGAAATATTAGCTCAGAGAAACAACACAATCGTCTTTCTGCTAAGTCATTACAAGCTGCTGCCTTTTATTTTACTTCAGGTTGAGATCACAACGAGAGAAACAAGCCGATTTGTCAACTTCCGCCCCCTGGAGCCCTGGACTGGAACAGCAGCTGCTATTAATGGAACAGGCGTTATCTTAAAGAATATTTGCTTCTTTAACATTTACTTTCCTTCAATCATCATATGTGTACATTCTAATGTGGAAACAAAATGCAGCACGTTTGTGCTGGATAAAACAAATACAAATACACACAATTTGCTGCCGGGAGGGAGACTAAGTAGCCGATTGGTTCATTACTGCCCCCTGCTGGACTAGAGGGAAAGGCTTCTCTGCAATATCTAACAAAATGATATAATTTTCATTGCATCAATTTGCTACTTTGGATGAAGTATGTGGGGAAACATTAAAGCTAAAATACAAGTGAATCAATAACAACAAAGACACCAACAAAATTCTCAGTCCGCCAGAAAAAGGCACCAGCACCTCCCGACCCCATTAGGGTTAAGGGTGTACAGAAAATGGAAGGATGAATGATATCACTTTATGAGTCAGCAATGATTTCAATGTCAGCTGATTTCCTTCAGCATTTCCTGAATGATTGACACAGTTAAGCTGTATGTTGTCAGAGGAAATATAGGGATGGTCCAGACTGCTGAAAATACTAACTGAAGCAAATAAATCATAAATAAATAAATCAGTCACTGCAACATTTTGAACCAAATGTTGGCATTTATTAAATACAGTTCAGTTGAAGTTATAACCATAGAGACAGTGATGACTGTGTTCAGACCTCTGAACTGATCTGGGAATAATCTGAAGCAACCAAACACTGATTTTCCATAAATCAGAGCCTCTCTGCTGTCTGTCATTTAAACACCCAAAGGCCTTAAGACAATTTTTCTAAAAACATAACACTCAATGGAAGCTGCATAAAATTTCAAGTCAGTGAACATTTTAATTCAAAATAAACCCTTATGCTTAAGTGTAACATTATAAACTCTAAATGTAAAAACATTCAACAAAAGGTAACTGAGATTCAATGCTAAGTAGCCAAAGTTGCTAACCATCTTCATTTTAGATCATTTATGTTTACAAAAATCTGTTTCTGCACAACTCTCTGGATTTCAGTAAGTTTGAAGTCTTTCCTTTGACTAGACCTGGGAAGTCCTGAAAATCTTTTGTCCTGCAGGTTTTAGAAGCATCCTGTTCCAACACACCTGACGAATGGCTCATTAGTTGACAGCATGCTGAAGACAAATTCAATCATATAATTAATCTGTGTTGGAGCAGAGAAGCATCTAAAACTTTCCGGACAGTAGAAAATGACTAGGGAAGGAGATCCCGGGACTAGGCTATTCCAACACTGTTATTCTTTTCTTGTCTTGCTGGTGACCCAGTTTGGACCAGGGTCTTCAAATCATAGGATGAGTCGTTACAGACCAATTTCACATTAAAAAGGCCCTCACTGTGAATATTTATGTGATGAATTTTAGGGTAAACTTTTCCAGATTTAGCAAATGAATGGCTCCTTAACGTGAATGAATTCTCTTGTGAACATTTAAAGAACTAATTTGAGAGAAGCGTTTCCCACATGTTTCACAAGGAAAAGGCCTCTCACCTGTATGAACTGACTTATGTTTATTCAAAGAACTAATTGAGTGAATTTCTTTCCACATACTTGGCATGAAAATGGTTTCTCACCTGTATGAATTCTCATGTGGACCTTTAAACTACTAAACTGAGTGAATTTCTTTCTGCATGACTGGCATGAAAATGGTTTCTCACCGGTGTGAATGTCCTTGTGCCGTTTCAAACCACTGATCTGAGTGAATTTTTTTCTGCATACATGGCATGAAAATGGTTTCTCACCTGTATGAATTCTCATGTGGACGTTTAAATTACAAATTTGAGAAAATGTTTTTTTACATACTTGGCATAAAAAGGGTTTCTCACCAGTATGAATTCTCTTATGGACATTTAAATTACCAAGATGAGAGAAACATTTTCTGCATGTTTCACATGAAAAAGCCTTTCACTATTGTGGGTTCTGGAATGGTTTTCAAAATTATGCTGATTTTCAAAACATTTCCCACAAACATCACATTTGAAAGACCTTTTCTTTGCATCAGTATGAGGTCGACTCTCAGAGACAGTGATGCTGCTTCCTTCCTGATCTTTGCTCTCAATTTCATTAGAGATGTGAAAGTGATGTTCAGTCTTTGGTTCTCTACTCAAATCACCTTCCTGATTATCAGAAGTATCCATAAAAGCAACAATCTGCTTCTGGACAAGTTGCTTTCCCGGCTGAATACTGCAGAGGTCCTTCTGGTCCCGTCCAGTTGGAAAATATTCTAGTTCCTGCTGTTCATGTTTAAGCAGTGAGTAATCTGGTTCCTCATTTTCTTCACGACTATGTGGATGTTCTGGTTCCTCCTCTCTTGGCCCTTTAGGTTCTATTTTCCAATGATCTTCTGTCAGTGGAGGCTCTGGGTCCTGTTCGTCTTGTTTAATCAGTGGAGGTTCTGGTTCCATCTGTTCCTCTTCAGGCCACTGAAGTTCTGCTTCCTCCTGGTCATGACTGGACCTCATCCCCTGGAAACAAACCTGTTGAATGGCAGAAGTTTTCTCCTCAATGGAGACATGTGGATTTTGGAGGTCTGTGGGGGCAAATGAAGACATCATTAATATAATTACATTGATGAACGTCTCATGCACCAATCTGTTTTTTTTGATGATTATCAACTGTGAGAAGTCAAATAAATCTAACAACGTTGCCTAAATGGGTGTAGTGATGGACTCAGGCCTGTACCTTCACTCATGTGAAGACCATTATAAAATCGACCTTCTATCACCTGTAGAACATTTCCAGGATTAAAGGATTAATGTCCCAGCAAGGTAGAGAGAAACGTGTTCATTACTGCACCAGTGTCTTCACAGTACTATGAGACTGCAATGTAACAGTAATTCAGTTACAGGCTATATCAGTTATTACAACATAGTTGTTCTTGGGTTCAATCAGACATTTCTGAATCAAATTAAAAAAGTGCATTTTATGAGTTTTCAAAAATATGTTTGCTTAGTATCAAATGACTCTACCTTTTTAACTCCTACCATAATGAGTTTGACTACAAGTGTAAATTGCTCTTGGGCTCTTTTGAGATTCACACGTCATGCATAACAAGTTTTAGTGCAAATCGGATGATGCATCTGTGACATAGAGATATTATGTTTACGGCGAGGGATTCGCCATTGGGCCACGGCCACCTGGTTCAGCCAGCATTGACAGACATCATCATGTCATTGTATGTCACTTTGCAGAGGCTGAAAGCTAAATGAATCAAAGAGTAAAAGTAAAAGCTGCTGAACTGGATACAAGCTTTGCTATCTGCTAAAGCTAGCATCTGGACGTTGCTAACAGCTACCATGGTAACAGGGGGGAGAAAAATCAACAACCAAGAGCTTGATTTTATTTCATTGTTACTTTCTCTTTGATATTCGGAGCCTGAACTAACCGACTTCCGTTACTTCTTACCGATTCTGGTGAGTTTTATCTGAGGTTTCCAGCAGATTTCCAGCAGTTTGATGTCTTCCTCGTAGCTAATGATGGTTTTTTTCAACCTCTGTGAAGATTTCCTCCGCAGCAGCAGTTAGTCTCTCTCTGATAAACTCTCTGAGATGCTGAACTGAACACATGGTTAATTAAATATTCAGCTGAGAAACAGCACAACCGTTTTCCAGCCTTTACACACAATTTGCTGCTGAAGCCTTTTGTTTTACTCCTGCTGGAAGTGAGACAAAGTAACCGATTGGGCCATTTACTGCCCCCTGCTGGACTAGAACGTAACCGCAGCGTGGGAAAAACAAACAAAATACAAACAAAAAAACATTCATTAATGGAGCACATATTAACAAAGAATAGTTTCTGCAAAAAATTATGTTCAGCTGTTTCAGTGCTGGTTTCATATGTGTTACATTCTAATAATACCTGTGGGGACACGAGTCAGTGTTTAATTCCACCTTTTAATTTTTCAAGGATATCTGTTGCTTGTTTTTTAATGTAGCTTTAAAGCTACATTAAAATATTAATAATATTATCTTTTGTATTATTTGAACATCGTGAATTACTTGCAGCATAACAGGAGCATCGTTCGGTTACAATTGAAAAGTAATCTTTCAAGCACTGATGTGGCTAAATTCAGCACCAAACTGAATGCATTTGTGTGAAATGATTGTTGAAACTTTTATAACTTAAAAATAACTATTCACATATCACATATCTTAGAACAAGTACAGAAAGGCTTATTTTAATTTATATTGTTTTATTTTGGTAGAAATGATAATGTCACTTTCTAATGAGTAAAAAATAATTCTGAATTTGTGTTTAGACATCTTCTTTACTCTGTATGAGATAACTCTCCTCCCTCTGAAAAATGTTTTTGCCAACAATTTGGTACATAGACAGTTAATTCAAAATGGACATACTTAATTTCACAATTTAAAACATTATGCTGTGTTATGGCAAGCCATGTTACTGTATTTTCATAATGAAGCTTTGTCAACCAGAGCTATTGATAATTTCTTTCAAAGTTTCTTAAAAGCACCTATCAGCTCTTCTGCAGCTATTTTATTGCACTTTATATCTTTGTTTTATGTTTGATTTTGTCCATATATTTTTGATGTTTGACATAAATCCATCTAACTGCTTCATCACAATTGCTGATATTGGAACATTTTTTTGTATTTCCTTGCAAAACTGACTTGATGTTCTTGATGAAGATTTTATTTTCAATCCAAATAAGAAACAACTTTTAAATCAGACTTCATATTCATAGACACAAAACACAACCACAGAAATAATCAATTTGGAATTTTATTTACAGTGATTAAAACACACATCTCTTCCATATAACTAATAATAAACCAGTATTAAACAACCCTAGATTAAAATGCCATGTAAGACCACAATCATCCTGTAGAGGGCAGCATTCTATCACTAACACAGCTAACTTGTGGAGACATGTGACAGCTTTTCCCTTTAGTTTCTCCTTAGTTCCCAAGAGACTATATCTGTTGTTTCATGTCTGTAAGGACTCAACAAAATGTAGCAAAACAAAATCTTAATCAAAAAACATTTTTCACTTTTTCAACCAGATGAATAATTTGTCATTTTATTACTGATTTCACAGTCTTTGCCAGTAAAAGCAACAAGGAGTAAAATATAGCAAATAGTCTTGTGTTAATCAGATGTTTTAAAGATGCATGTAGGAAAAATAACAAAATCAATAAAACCAAGACACCAGGTTTGAAGACACACAAGTCCGGACCATCTCTGGCTATTGATACCTGATTAGTTTAAACACAAACCAAAAACAATTAAGAAAATATGTTAGAGAATTAAAATTCTCCTTGAAACTCAGAATTTTGTGGATTCTGTCTATTTGGGTTCACAGAGCTCTGCATGACATGCAAAACCAATCCAAAGCCCAGCATGTAGCGGCTCAGTGAATGTGGTCTGGACTCTGTGGATCAGAGTCATGGATTCAGAGACTCTGTAGAAGGACAGGATACCTGCTCTGTGATCCAGGTACACTCCCACTCTGGAGGAAACTGGACCGGAGATGGATTTCCAGATGTCATTATGACCAAATTTAAAATTGTGTGAACGACATTCTAATGCCCATGATTTGTCATTAGCTCCAAATAAACTTTTATTACTTCTTCCTGCTCTGATGATACTGTTGTAAGCGACGGCTACATAAATTCTCCCTTTCCTCTCCACCTCCCAGTAACAACATCCAGTCAGACTTTCTCTACTCAGAACCTGACGCCAATGAGTGAATCTTTCTGCGTGACGAGAAAGAAACTGAGGCTCACCCATCCTTTTCACCTTTCTGTCCTCTTTTGATAGTGCCAGCCATACATTTGCAGTGTTTGGATTTAGTGTGAGGTCCTTTGAATGTCTTAAAAATCCAGCTCTGCTTTTTGGTTCTTGTTCTGACAGTGAAACATTCACCTCAGTGAGACTCAGTAAGCTTCCTCTCCACGGGTCTCTCAGGATGTCCTGCAGTTCAACTTGGAGCTCTGACACAGACGCTAAGATGTCCTCAAAGTATCTCAGAGGATTAATATTGATGCTGGATGAGTTTGTGGATTCACTAAATACTGGCATTGAGCTGTAACCGCAGAGAAACTGGTTGTGATCCTCTATCTTTGAGAGCTCCTTCAGCTCAGCGTTTTTCCTCTTCAGCTCAGTGATCTCCTGCTGCAGCTTCTCCTGAACATCTTTGACTTGACGCACTTCAGTTTCCTGCTGGAATCTGATCTGCTGCTTCACATCAGAGCTTCTTTTCTGGAGGAGACGGATCAGCTCAGTGAAGATCTCCTCACATTCCTCCACTGCTTTATCAGCAGAGTGATTGATGTCCTCCACCTCCTGCTGAAGCAGCTTCACATCTTCCTCTCTGACCTGCAATCGCTGCTTGATGCTTCCTCGTCTCTTCTTCAGCTCTCTCTGCCTCTCAGTCCATTCGACTGAAGCTGACACTGTGTTGTGCCCTTGATGCTCATCCATTAAACAGAAGCTACAGATGCACTTCTGGTCAGTGCGGCAGAATATCTTCATTACATGATCATGTTTAGAGCAGATGTTCTTCTTGAGATTCTTGGTGGGCTCCACCAGGTGGTGTTGCTTAAATGTGTCAGAATTATAATGAGGCTGAAGGTGTTTCTCACAGTAAGAGGCCAGACAGACTAAACAGGACTTGGTGGCTTTCAGTTTTGTTCCAGTGCAGAAATCACAGGCCACATCTTTAGGTCCAGCATAGCGGTGGTCAGCAGGAGCAGCTTGGAGTCCAGTGTTCTTCAGGTCCTCCACTACAGTTGCAAAAACAACGTTTTTCTTCAGAGCAGGCCTTGGAGAGAATTTCTCCCGGCACTGAGGGCAGCTGTATATTCTCTTCAGATCCTCCACATTCCAGTGTCTTTTAATGCAGTTCATACAGTAACTGTGTCCACAGGGAATCGTCACCGGATCCTTCAGTAGATCCAGGCAGATCGAACAGGAGAAAGTTTCTCGGTCCAGTTTATTCTGCTCCATTTCTGCTCTCAGTCAGTGACTGTGTGAGTTTCATTTCCTGAAATTGTGCTCTGAGTATTTATTCCTTCAGAGGAATGTAGACTCTCAAGCCTTACACTAATTTGCATCATGGTAACACCCACCTTCAACCATCGAGTCTAAAAAAAGAATGTGGATAGACTGGAGCTGCTGCGAGGAGGTGGTTAAAGAGAGACATGTCCATCGAAAGACAGAGATGTTTTTCAATAATGTTTGTTTTTACCAGACCCACTGACAGTTTTGCCCGTTTGTGAACCATGATGCTTTGAGATGTGACCCCATTTGATATGATTTGATATCAAGTCATATCAAAATGTGATATGATGTGATATGTAAAAGTAAAGATATGACTGACGCTGCATTCTGACCTCTGTTTTGGTTGTCCATTCGTTCTCCTCCAGAAAAATTAGTCATTGTTAATGATTTATGACTATGCATGATATCAATAACAGAACCATGGCTTTACATCTTTCAGTTCAGTTTCTGTGCTCACCACAGTACTGAGACGGCCCGTGTCAAAGTGTTTAATCACATAAATACAGACTGTGAAAGAACCACAGTGACGTATTGTTGAACCTCAGTGCAGCAATTGAAACTGTCGTCCATAACATGTCATTAAAGTGACTGCAGAGTTGAGTTGTACAATACCTGACAGGTTTAAGTCTTACCTAAAGGATAAGGATTCTTTGAGTGAGCAGGTAGCTGTTTACCAAAGTGGAAAGATAAGACATGTGGACCTTGGTAAGCTGGAGGTGCTGAACTCCAGGTTTGAAAAAAAGACCTGAGACTGCCGGATCTGTTTCCTGCCTTCCACTGAACTAAAATAACATTTTGGGATTTTATTGAAATTGACAAATAAACCGTGTTGAACAAACTGACTTGATTGACTGATGTTATGGATTCTGTGTTTTCCTCTACCTCATTTTTCTACTGACACACACACTGCTGCTGCTTACATAACCACATCACACAAGACAAGATTCACTACACTATAAATATTCTGTGAATTCTTCACACACCAAAACCATAACTGTAAAAATGATATATAGTAAAATCACAACCCAGTATAAACATGTATTTTCAAACTGGATTCCATTGAAACATTTCAGTGGCACGTTGACAAAATAAACACTTTTCAATGCAAAAGACGTCAACTTTTGGCTGATTGACCCATTCAATGTTGATTCTTAACCATCAGCTGTTCTGCTGATGGTTTCAACAGCAGCTTCAGAGAACCTGCAGTTCTGAGGTTCCTTCTGCAGAATTCTGAGCAAACCGTGATCAAGATATATTCCTTTGACCAATCAGTGCAATACAGTCACCTGCATAGTTTTGATATCCAAAGGTCTTGCAGTTCCAGAAACAACCTTCCTCCGCCAGCGAAGAGGTTTGCACAGGATGTGTCCTGTGTTGCCCTCCTGGTGGCACACAGGCAAACAGCTCAGGGCTCAGATTCAGTTCAAGACTGAGGAACTCTGAAGATCAAAATAAAAATGTACACACTGATTCATCCAAAATAACTTTTAATGAATTGGTGGACATTTATCTAAGACTTTTCACACAGGAGAATCTGTATAAGATCATGACTCATCATTTTCAACAAGACAACAGATCTGGAAACAAAGCTGGAAAACTTAACCTTCACTAAAGTAACATCCACTGAAGGCAAGCCAAGCTTTTTCCTTCGATTTAATCCATTTTCAAACTCTTTGCAGATTATAACACAATACTTGTTTGGGTGTCCATGTCTGGGTTCTCAGAACCTTATTGTTTTACATAGTGAGATTTGCTGCATGGTTTACACATTAACACTAATGTAACCAACTTTCTGAGTTTTCCTGGGCCACAAACCAAGACCCGCGTCCTGCAGAGCGTTGCTAAACTGCTGCAATGCCTTCTGGTAGCGCCCAGCAGCCATCTTGGATGCGGGATAAGACGCTGTGGTGGCTCCAGGACCCAAAACAGGAATTTTTAGCTGTAAAAGAAGAAAGTAGCTTAGTCTGTTAATATTGTTTAATAGCTGAGAAGTTCACTGTCCTTCTAAATGTGAAGAGAGACATTGAGTCAGTCGTGTGCCCTGGATTGTTGACAGTGGTAGCATTAGAACTTCTTCGGGTTTGAAGATGGCAGATTCTGCTGCTCAACTGAGCAACTCAAAAGGTAAGGAAAGTTTTTTAAGATAAATTATTTTTGCATTTTCATTTAATGATGGCTTCCTAGACCATGAAAGCCACCACTAAAGGCCTAGAAAGCCAGGTAGGCTAGCAAGGTACATCTTGCTCATCCCACCACCAAATGACCAGAAGATGCTCTGAAACTGTTTTTGGTCATTGAACCCTGGTTGCTAAAAGCTAGTTTCCAAAGTCACCAAAAATCTTCAGAAGTTATCCTGACCCTCAAACATATCAACCTAAAACCGAAAAGGGGAAAACAGCCAGAGAGCCGAACATCTCCCAGGTCAGTGAGAACATACTGAAATAGGTGAGAGGCTCTTGAAATGGAAGAGATGGTTTATATCTTTTTGAAGAAATAAAGTATAGATGGTTTATCATGAACTTCTCTGTATCAGACAAGTACTTATCTGTACTTGTCTGCAGGTCTTACAGACAAGTATTTGAACCTGCTTAGACAATTTTGCTGAGATTAACAGCAAGAATTCAGAAGAACTTCATAGATAATGGTGGTGGATCAAACTTTATCCTTTCATGGAATTTGAACTGGTAGCAGTCAGCTCTTGCTTACTGGAAGAGCTGACTGCTGCCAGTCATTTATTATAACTGGAACAATGAATGTTAGTCTGTTAGTCATAATAAATGACTGGCAGCAGTCAGCTCTTGACTTGTTGTGCGTTGCTCAAAATGTTGAGGGATCTTGTGCAACACACCTCTTAATTTCCAGAGAAAGCAGCTGTTTTCCCAGCAGTAACAGGATGTCAGGAATCTAACTTCTTCTTCAAGTCGAGACAAGTTTCTTTGTAAAGCCAATTTCACATCCCTGCACTTTGACTCTGAAGGTTGGATAATGTGATCAAATTAAAACTGTTTTAGTGACAATCTAAAGCCCAATTTTTGTCATTGTGACCAAATTTACAATCAGTCCCACTTCCGGCCTTGCTGGCAGTGTTGTACGTGACTCATGATGTCATTATTTTCTGTCTTCTACCTCTGGCACATTTACTGCTATCATTAACTGACAATGTGGACTTTCTGGTAATCAACAAACTGATCTCTATCCAACGAATCGCAAAGAATGCAATCTGTCAGGTCTTGTAGTCACGAAAGTCTTTTCTACTCTCACCTTTAATTTGGCAATCTGAACGATAAGGAACAAGGAAATGCTTTGAAACTCTGGATGCTTCACATTTTAGAAAGAACTAAAACAGAAACTTGATACATTTTTGTGATTCTCCGACTGAAGAGTTCATAATTACCAAGTAAAGCACTATTTGTTTTATTTAGTCTAATCTTTATCTTGCACATCAGATAAATGTTCCTTCAGTGAACCTGCAGTAGTTTCTGTTTTCACCTTGTTTTCCAGCCTCAGCCAGCAGCTGAACAGGAAGCGCCTGCATATTCGTGACCCATTCCCCGAGTCTTTGCTCCTCCCTGTAGAGCTGCTGATCTCCTCCAGAGTTCGTTCACCGAAACTCCAGTTCACACAAACATCGCCTGCTTTTCCAGCCGGGCAAACTTCTCTGCTGCCCAAATCTTCAAGACAGAAGAAAAAATGTTACGTCACAGTTCTGCTGAAAATGTAAGAAATCAGAGGAAATAGTCACACACATTATGTGAAACACATATGGCTCATAAGATGGGTTACTGGAGATGATTTTTTAAAAAGAGATGCATATATTTTTATTTTTTTGCATTCCATAAGATCCCTCTTTAATTTGATCTTAGGTCTAAGAAAACATTGTTTTGGATGAGAAAAGTTGAAATTATATCTTTCTATTTTATAAATGTAATGTTAAATCTCATAATTATGTTTTCTATCTCATCAATATGAATGCAAGTTACATTCATATATTCATATATATACATTCATATATAAATATGAATGTAAATATGACTCTATGACTTTCCGTCTCTTTGAAAGTCGAACTTATGACTTTTTTTTTTTTTAATTCATGGCAGAAATGGGCTTCCATATTTAAATTCACACTGAAACACAAAAGTTTTGGCTTCATATTCTTGGTTTCACATTTATGTGTGTGTCTGTCTTGTGGCGTGACGATGGTGCTGCAGTTCCATTGTCGAAACTTGTCGTGTTTAAGGAGTTCGGCGTGTTGTAAAAATGGCCGCTGGTTTCAGGTGAACCTACAGCCGAGGAGCAGCTGCTGTCGTCTGTAGAGGGACGGCAGGTGCTTGACCCGGGCCAGCCGGCGGGTCACGGCTCTGCCCAGGTGACCCGTGTGGCTCAGCCTGCCCACCGTCAGGCTGTGCAGGTAAATCGGCTCCACCAGATGAGAAAGGAGCGCCCCCTGGAGGCCAGCCACACTCCATCTATCAAAACAGTTTTTATTTCATTTCACTGGACATTTAGCTGCAAAAGGATATTAAAACACAATTAATATAATTACTTTGCAATTTTGTCTGTGCAGGACATGCTGGCCATGCAGACATGCTGACCCAGCGACGTTCTGGTCCATTTCTGATTGGTTCTGGTTGAGACGAGAGGCAGAGTTCCCTCACCACCGTTCACCTTCATCCTGAGGTGGCAGCGAAACCTCCTGCTGGGATCTAACAGAGAACAAAACCAGTTCAGAGCAAAATGGTCTCGTCCACCGCTGATGTAACGTTTCCTCTATGTTCTCCTCACTTAAAGGAAAACTGCTGAAACACTGAGATGAGAACTCACCTGCTTAAATTTGTTTTGGACCATAATAATAAATTACACCAACAAGATGACTTTGTATTTCTGTGTTTTTATCATGTGAAGCACTTTGAAATGCTGAAATGTTCTTTCCAAATATTCCTTTTCTGAATGGGTTTTATGGGATTTCTCACATGTGGGTGCGGTTTCGTATGGGCAGTTGAGTCGAGCGTCTCCACAAGGCGACAAGCTGACGTACATGTGGAATCGGATTCCCTCCCGCAGTCGGAAACGGTGAGTCGAGTCTTTATCTGGAACGAATATCGACTGGTCCTGCCCCTCTGGTCGCTCACTTTGGGGCAAAAACACTAAAAGATGTTTTTATTCTTTTATGTTTTACAACCTAAAACAAAATTTAAGTGGTGAAAGATTAGACCTGTGTGGAGCATTATGTTGGTCTGTGAATACTACACAATTTCTAAAAATAGTGAATCAAACTACACAGACAGGATTTGTATTATTTGAAATTCATTCAAATAATGAATGAATTATTCATTTGTGAATGAATAATTGATTCAAATAACAAGTTATTTGAAATTAATTAAAATAATAGAAATTTCCCAAATCATATGAACTTTTTTGATGCTCAAATCCAAACCTTTGACCAACTCCATGTTTGATAAAGTTGACAGGAAGAAAACAGATTTTACCAAAGCAGCAGCTCCAGCTGAGAGTAGAAGAACCGAACCAGCGCCCGTCTGCTGAGAACCTCAGCGTGGCAATCTCTCAGAGTCCAACCATCTTCATTCAGCCTGTCTGAGTCCAAACACTTTGTCCCCGTGGCCAGAGACACAACCTGGGCTGATCTGAGGTCAAATCCTGAGAATAAAAGGAAAATGAGATTAAATGGGGTCAATATGCAGGTGATGGACTGAGATTGTGTTAAATGTGACGGGAAGATGGACAGAGCTAAATTCAGATGCTACAACACACATGACTGGGATGTGCAAAACTTTTTATAACGGGCCAGTCAAAGTGCAGGCCTGCGTACAAAAGAAGATCTGTGGAAAAACTTGAAAACTGATGTTCACTGATGCTCTGCATCCGATCTGACTGACTCTCTTTCTGTGAAGCTGCCGATATAAATACTCATCATTTAAAGATTTGTATTAGCAAAAAATATGATGAAAAAGGACTCTATTTAGGTGGGAAGATAGAAAGCATTTTGTCTTCAGTTGATTTATAGTATCAATTGCAATTGTTTTAAATACTTAAATACCTAATCGGTATTAAAATTTAATTTGGCAGATTTGAAGTGAGTCACGATTGAAAACAAAGAACAAAAGAGGCAAAGAGAAACCAAAACTGATCAAATCAGGTGAAAAAGAGCAACTGGCGACACCTAGAGGACAGAGCAGCCTATTGCAAGAGAAAGAACAAAAATCCAAATACTAAGAGCCAAAGAGAAACATGGAAGCCAAGACAACCTGAACCTAAAAGCTAAAGATATGTTTTTAAAAATTCTGTTAATTTAATGTGAGAGCTTCCACTTCAGCTGGATCAGATTTCAGATTCCAGTGTTTGTTTTCACTCACCTCGGGTCATTACGATGCCGGCCAGCACCTTGTGACGGCCACGAGAGGAAGAGGAGCAGCCGTCTCTGAGCTGGGAGTATTTCTCTCTTACTAGGCGGTAGATTGATTCTGCAAAAAACTGCAGAAGAAGATTTTGTCACAGCTGACAGAGGATCATGCACAAAAAACATATTCTTGTCTTCTTGAGGTCAACTATGTATTTATTATAATCAAATTATTAATAACCAAATACATAAGAGATGTAACTGAGAAGCTTTGAAAAGCTGTTAGTGAGTTTACTAAACTATTTGCAGAAGAAACTAAACCAAACATACCTGGTAAGATTTTGTGTTTTTGCAGTGTTGATTGTAAATAAAACAATATTTTCTGTCAGATAAACAATTATCTTCAGATCATTTGCCCTTCACACCATCTCCCTGCTCCACATGCGTCTGCTGCTGCTCCGTCCCTAATGCGCTGCAGTAATGTTCATTAATGCCTCACGCTGCCTGACGGACACCGAAGCAGCGGAAAGAACAGACTCAGGACGCTCTGCACAAAGCTTCCAGCTTTTTTAAGTTTTTCATTTTGACCGTTAAATCTAGATTGCTTTATCTCCTCCAGCCTGTAATAAGCTTCCTATATATTTTTGTTTTTCAGAATTAGAGCTGCACAGACACAGGATATTTTTCACTGTTATGAACTGGCTTTATACATGTTACTGTTGATTATTTGTTTGTTCCTGTTGTTTTATTGCCTTAAAAAAAAGTTGAATATTTGGTTGTGCCACTGTTATGTATCTTCCTTGTTTGCATTTATTTTGTGAAGCACTATGTGTAGTTTGAGCCATTGGAAATGAGCAATATTAATAAATTTTGGTGTAAAAATGTTATGCAACATGTAACTAGTTACATTTACTCAACTACATTTACCTGAGTAACTTTTATGAAAAGACTTATTTTTAGCAGTATTTTTTTCATGGAGTACCTTTTACTTTTATTTGAGTAATTTTATTATAATTTTACTTGAGCAAAATTTCTGGATTTTCTGCTCACTGAATGAAAACCAAACATGTTTTAACCAAAACGTCAGCAGATTCAGACACACCTGCAGTTTGTCAAAGTTTCATAAGGTTTTTGTGGAAAAAATATATTTTGCCTGATTTAGTTATTTTTTGATACTTGACATATGAATTATTGTAAAGTCACTCAAAGATTGAATAAACTGATAACTTGATCGATTATTCAATCTTTGAGTGACTTTTTTTAGGCAAATATTTTTTCACCCTTACTTGAATAAATTCTTGTAAAACTACTCTTTAAATTTACTTGAGTGAAGATATGTTGAAGTCTTGCTGCTCTTGCTTGAGAACAGTTTTTATTTCCACTTCTGAATCACACCAGTTATGAACATGAACAAATGTCGTCATGATGTTTCATTTGTTTTCTTCGTTTCCTTCAATGCAACTTTACATTAAAAGTGAGCTTTACCTTCCAAATGGCACTTCGTGAAAACTGACTCTTTCATGTTTATGTCAGTGTTACGCACACTTCTTCAAATAATCAGTTGCCAATTTCACACTTTTGACATTGTTTTGCACATTTGAGCCACATTCTACCTCAGCCTCTGGGAATCAACATGAGAACAGGGACATTTCAGCTCATAATGAAGCTGTTTCGATGCTGCAGAGGAGCAGACATGACACCGTCCACCATCCTCAGGGCCAAAATTGTGCAAAACACGATCCATCTGGCTGGCGAACAATGCACCTCAGACTCATCTAACGGGACGGTTTAGGAAAGCGGAGATCGTTGAAGAGAAGAGGGTCAAACTCACATCATAGCATGAAGCTGATTCTCTGCTTCAAGGTCAGTAAAAAGTGTCCATAATGTTTTTATATACAGATTTACTCAACAAAAACCAAATCTGAACCAAGTATTTTTGTCTATTTCTAGTTCAAACATCTTGACATAAGATAAACTAACTTACATGTAATTTTTCATCAACATATTAAATATTTTTTAAAGTCAGCAAAACCTTGATATTGATGAAACATTTCTAGTTCCATTGGCAGATTATTTAACTTATAACAAGATATTTTCCCCATGTTATAATCTTCCAGTAGAACTAGTAGTTTTTCATCAATATTTAACAACTATTTACTGTAATTGTAAGTTAGTTTTTGTCTTATTTCAACTGTACTGAGATATACTTGGTAAGATTTTGTGTTTTTGCAGTGCAGCAGGGCTTTATCAAAGTTTCTTATTCTTCATGGATGTTTGCAAAGTGTGAAAAATGCTTATGTCTTTTTAAATCACCCTGAGGTTTCTTCTGCAACCTTACTGCTTTTAATTGCTTTTAAGAATTAAATCTTTGTAATTTCCCGAACCATATTTTAAGCAAAAAAGTCCAAACCCAAATAACTGCAAATAGGAAATAAAGAAGTTGCCATTTCAATTTAAATTAATCTTTAATCTGGAGCAAAATGAAACACAGCACTGAATAGGATAAATGGTAAATTCACCAATCAGTTGTCATAATTGGCTATTGACACCAGATTGAGATTCCTATGAGCCATTTAAAGAATTTATTTACTGTAGTTAAATAACAAGCAACATTATTGTGTTTTAACTTGGTTTGCCATATTTCAACAGAAATGCTGCATAACTGATTGAAAAAGCAGGCAGATTTCTAACGTTCAACTTTCACTTCTTCCTGCACTGCTTCCACTTGGTGTGCTTTCTTTGCCTTTAACTTTGTTCTCTTGCAAAAATAGGTTGAAATTCCTAAATTTACGTTTTAACTATCAACATAGTCTGGCTCCTTCCTGGTGACAGATTAGATTTACTAACAAAGATTTTGTGTTTTAATAGCAAAAGAAACTTAAACTACCTGAGGTAGCTGACATTTGGTCCTGCCTCCATGCAGGGTGTTCAGTTTCCGCTCTGGTTCCAGGTTCATGCTGAAAAGAGCCTGCAGGGCTGCAGCCGCCGCCTGAATCCTGGCCTGACTTTTACTGTGAGCGCAACCTTCGAATACCTTCCCTTCCAGTCGGACCACCACGATGAAGTTCCTCACTGGCGTACCGTGGACTTGCTCCACCTGACACAGGTATGTGAGTCCCGGTCGCAGCTCGTTGAGAATCGCCACCGGATTCAGCTGCCTTTTTGGACTTGCTGAGGAAACCAAGTCCAGGGTGAAATGAGGAGTTTTATTGTCCTTGTTGACATTGGGAAACATTTCCATCTTTGTCATCTTGTTGTGCAGGAAATCATAGTTGTCAAGCAGCGATGGTTCAAACTCTGCCAGGAAAGAATCTGCTGTGAAATCAAAGTTGTCCATGACGCTGTGAGTCTGAGAGAAGTTGGGGAACTGGATGAAGGACTGCAGAGCCGGCTCAGCTGCCCTCATCTTCACCTGCTTTTTCGTGGCTCCCTGACCCTCAAAGTGGAAACCGTCAACCTGCACTCCCACAGAGAACACCGGGCCGTGCAGAGGTCCGCTTTTAGACTCAACCTCATACTGCGAACCAGGTCGTAACTGGTCGAGCTGCACCACTGCGTTCCTCTGAGACTCAGTCCGGGCTGATGTTTTACACCATGACGGCTTCTGGAAACACGACCGACCTTTTCCACACAGAAACGGCAGATTTCTCTGCTTGTGTTTGGAGGAAGCAGCACAAACTGCTGATGGCTGATATCTGCTGACAAAGTCACTCATCCCAGTCACTTCTCGATTCTCTTTCACCTCTAAACGGCTCTCCCCTGTTGGGAAATAAAAATACAGAGTATCGATATATTGTGAAGTATTTCTGCAATTTCTTTTTAGTTCTACAACCTGTGTCTGTGTAAAATGTGACTTTTCATCTGAGGAAAAGGAAAAACTCACCTGATTTTTCAGCAGCTTCAGCTGGATTTGCAGCAGCTTCACCGTGTTTTGAGGGTCTGTTGAGGGTTGATACCAAATTGCTCCACCCTGAGCCAGAAGGACAAAAACATGACACTTTTAAAGTAAATTTTATTTTCCCAGTGAACTGGAGGCATTTTTTAAATAAACTAATTCTAAATACATTATTTTTGAGGGTTATTGTGTATCTTTACCTGTGGCTACATTAAGCATGAAGATACTGAACATCTAACTTTAAAAACTTTGTATAAATTAAATAGATTTTTTTTGTCACAATCAACATTGTTAAGTCAAGATTTGTGAAGAAATTTCTCTCCTGTATCGTCATCCTAAATCTTATTTTTTCTTATTTTGGAGGCAGTAGTGGAGAAAGTACTCAAACAATGTACTTAAGTAAAAGTACAAATACACAGGCAAAAATATAGACTTTGATTTGAGATTCTCTGCATGATAATTTTATGGATGGAAATATCTCATCTCCTGTCCTAACATAGCATAAACTTAACTGTTTTTGCCACTCCTGGCATTTATTTTGAAAGAAATCCAACAGAAAGGTGATGGAAAGAAGGTGGGAGAGGAAGTGCAAAAGGAAGAGGCGTTAGGTCAGCAATGCAGCAATGCTGTAGTCAAGACCAAGACCAGCGCCCCGCGCTACATGACACAATAAAATGCAAAATATGATCAAAATTACATCTCAAATTGAGCTGAAAGATCCACATTCCCATAAAAACACCAATATATTAAATACTTAGAGCTAATATAACTTTAACCAATATCATTATAGTTTCAAACTCTTTGTTCTGCTTTTTTTCCATCTCTGTGCTACAATCCGCAGAGATCTGCTGCCATCCCTATAAAGATACCGCCCTGGGCGGTTGCCCATGTCAGAAACCACCACTGTCTGTACCATTAAACATAGAAACAATGCATTAACGGTAAACAACACTCAACTATGAGCACTGACCAAGGAACAACAAGCATAAGGACACGTGACTGTTCTCACCCTGTCTGCCACCAGGACATGAAAACAACCAAAGAACAACGAGCATGCTCTGTGTGCTCTTAATGTCTTGTTTTAATTATTTGCCAATTAAATATATCTATGAATATTTTAATTAAATATAATAATGATAGTGTAACCCAGCTATATTTGGGTAGTTTGTGTTATTTGTTTTGTTTGTAATGCTTTTACTTTGTGGGTACTGCCCCTTTAAGAGCAAAGTACTTTACAAGTACTGTACTTTACGGCAGCATTCTGACTGCAGTTGCTAGGGCAACTCCCGGGCTTCGAAGTTTCAGAGCTGCTGCGGAACTGAGACGTGCCAGTCTCTGCCCAGCTTCTGCACATCGCTTGACTCCTTTATGCCTCATGTTTTTCTGCTAGAGCATTATTGTGGCTGATATTGGTGGGAGGAACATTAGGAAGGTGTTCGTGTTCCTGTGGAGGAAAAAGGGAGGCCGCGAAGTTCCTGTGTCTACGGACGCCGACCGCCATCTTCATTCTGGGTCGCCATCCCAGTCAGGACCACCTCTGGCATCCATCTTTGGCGTATGCAGCACACACATATAGAGCTCTATATGATTTTGTTTGTTTTGTTTTGCTGGCCAGCTTCTTTTATTTTCTTTTACCAAGGACCATGAGAGTGTTCCACTCACGTTTGGAGTGAATGTTGTTTGTTTTGTTTATTTGTGAGATAAACTCAGAATGAGTTAAGATGAGATTGAATGCGTTTCAGTCCAGTAATTTTGTAATAAATCTTACTGGTTGATAGTAAATTGCTATCTGAACCCAAGTGAATTCTATTCTTTGGTTACAATAGCAACTGCAGTGTGTGAAGAGCATTACAATGAACGGCTCTCAGTGAGGCTTCAGTCCTGTCAGTCTTAGTAAAGATCCGTTCAGAAGAATCGGATCGTTCATGAACGTCTCATCATTATGTCACAGCGTTGTTATATACATGCGACATGTCAGTCAACACCTCCACAAAATAATTCAGCGCATGACTGAAAGCGTTTATTCATCACAAATGGAACATATTTATCCCTGTTCAGTTAGTTTTATGACTTCCCGTCCAAGTGGGGATAAAAGTTAGATGTGCAGCGCTGCTGAATTTACCTGTAGACATCGGATTTCTTAAGATTTTATTTCTGACGATGAGACAGACAACTTCTGCCTCTCAGAGGAAACCAATGCGCATCAGGTTAACACGTGAAGTCCCTGAACTCAACATTTTAACTAACTAAATAAATGAAAAAGTGCAACGAGCCTCGGATGTAACGAGTAACGCGACAGTTTTGTAGAAATGTAGTGAAGTAAAAAGTCCAGATACTTACTGTAAAAGGAAGTGGAGTAAAATTCTACTGAAGTAAAATACGGACACATGAAAATTGTACAGTTACTTCCCACCAGTGTTTGGAGCTGAGCTGGAAGGACAAGCCCTGCAAACTCAACTTCCTTCACAAATAACTAAACCAGTGACCCCATTTGGTCCAGTTTAGATTGGTTTCCTGCCCACTTTGACACAGTTTGGCATTTCTGCTTGTTGCAGGAATTGATTCTGACTCCTGGAAAGAGTTTGTGTGACAATTGGTTGCTCTGATATGGTGTGAATGTGTGCAGGGTTGCTTTTCCTGTCACTTTCTCTGTTATCCATTTATTCAGCAACTTTGAGATGAACCACTGATCCAAACAACCAACCAACATGACTCAGACAGATTAATCACAAATGAAGTTGTTTCCTCTTGATTACACCTCTAGACATGGAGCTGTGATGGCTGAGTGGTTAAGGCGTTGGACTAGAAATCCAATGGGATTTCCCCGCGCAGGTTCAAATCCTGCTCACAGCGAATTCCTACTTTAAATTCAATGCACCTGAAGTTGCTCTACAGACGATTGAGGGACAAAGTCCAAAACCTCTGGAGATCTCCTGGTTTACTTCCTGTTTGCCTTTAGGCTATAGGGTACAACATAGCTGATATCTTCCTCCAGATGGAAAGAAGTTTGTTTGATCAGTGCGTGTTGCAGAAAAACACAGGGTTACTATTGTGCGCCATTATTTTTCAGTGATATATTTGTTGCTTCCTGAACAGTCATGTAGACATCGAGCTGTGATGGCTGAGCGGTTAAGGCGTTGGACTAGAAATCCAATGGGGTTTACCCGTGCAGGTTCAAATCCTGCTCACAGCTAATTCCTACTTTAAATTTAATGCACCAGAAGTTGCTCAATAGAAGATCGAGGGAGAACATCCAAAACCTCTGGAGATCTGTGGGTTTACTTCCTGTTTGCCTTTATTTCTGCAGTGACTTGTTGCATCCATGTTTTGCTCCTTGGTCACCTGTGAGAATATCGAGCTGTGATGGCCGAGAGGTTAAGGCGTTGGATTTGAAATCCAATGGGGTTTCCCCGCGCAGGTTCAAATCCTGCTCACAGCGGCTATATACTGTAACAAGGCAATTGCATATTATATAAATGAAGGTTTTACTGTGAATGGTACATATGATATTAGATTCCTGCTCATAGCCACTCACTTGTTAATCACCCTGGAAAGGTTTTACTATCAACATACAATAAAGTTACCAGGATTTCCGAAGATCCAGCTTCCCAATCTACTCTAAAAACAAACTTTGCAAATTAAGCTGTTTCCTCTTGATTACACCTGAAGACATGGAGCTGTGATGGCCGAGAGTTTAAGGCGTTGGATTTGAAATCCAATGGGGTTTCCCCACGCAGGTTCGAACCCTTCTCACAGCGATATAAGACTACCGAGTCCAACATATAAGATCTTCCTCCAGACGGAGAGAAGTTTGTTTGATCAGTGCGTGTTGCAGAAAAACACGTTTACTCTTGTGCGCCATTATTTTTCAGTGATATTTTTGTTGCTTCCTGAACAGTCATGTAGAGATCGAGCTGTGATGGCCGAGCGGTTAAGGCGTTGGACTAGAAATCCAATGGGGTTTACCCGCGCAGGTTCAAATCCTGCTCACAGCGAATTCCTACTATAAATTCAATACACCAGAAGTTGATCAATAGAAGATCGAGTGAGAACGTCCAAAACCTCTGGAAATCTCCTGGTTTACTTCATGTTTGCCTTTATTTCTGCAGTGACTTGTTGCATCCATGTTTTGCTCCTTGGTCACCTGTGAGAATATCGAGCTGTGATGGCCGAGAGGTTAAGGCGTTGGATTTGAAATCCAATGGGGTTTCCCCGCGCAGGTTCAAATCCTGCTCACAGCGGCTATATACTGTAACAAGGCAATTGCATATTATATAAATGAAGGTTTTACTGTGAATGGTACATATGATATTAGATTCCTGCTCATAGCCACTCACTTGTTAATCACCCTGGAAAGGTTTTACTATCAACATACAATAAAGTTACCAGGATTTCCGAAGATCCAGCTTCCCAATCTACTCTAAAAACAAACTTTGCAAATTAAGCTGTTTCCTCTTGATTACACCTGAAGACATGGAGCTGTGATGGCCGAGAGTTTAAGGCGTTGGATTTGAAATCCAATGGGGTTTCCCCACGCAGGTTCGAACCCTTCTCACAGCGATATAAGACTACCGAGTCCAACATATAAGATCTTCCTCCAGACGGAGAGAAGTTTGTTTGATCAGTGCGTGTTGCAGAAAAACACGTTTACTCTTGTGCGCCATTATTTTTCAGTGATATTTTTGTTGCTTCCTGAACAGTCATGTAGAGATCGAGCTGTGATGGCCGAGCGGTTAAGGCGTTGGACTAGAAATCCAATGGGGTTTACCCGCGCAGGTTCAAATCCTGCTCACAGCGAATTCCTACTATAAATTCAATACACCAGAAGTTGATCAATAGAAGATCGAGTGAGAACGTCCAAAACCTCTGGAAATCTCCTGGTTTACTTCATGTTTGCCTTTATTTCTGCAGTGAATTGTTGCATCCATGTTTTGCTCCTTGGTCACCTGTGAGACCATCGAGCTGTGATGGCCGAGAGGTTAAGGCGTTGGATTTGAAATCCAATGGGGTTTCCCCGCGCAGGTTCGAACCCTGCTCACAGCGATCTAAGAACATATAAGATCTTCCTCCAGACGGAGAGAAATTTGTTTGATAAGTGCGAGTTGCAAAAAAACACAGTTTTACTCTTGTGCGCAATTATTTTTCAGTGATATTTTTGTTGCTTCCTGAACAGTCATGTAGACATCGAGCTGTGATGGCCGAGCGGTTAAGGCGTTGGACTAGAAATCCAATGGGGCTTCCCTGCGCAGGTTCAAATCCTGCTCACAGCGACTATATACTGTAAATTATATAAATGAAAGGTTTTAGTGTGAATGGTACAAATGATATTAGAATCCTGCTCATAGTAACTCACTTGTTAATCACCCTGGAAAGGCTTTACTATCAACATACAATAAGTTACCAGGATTTCATAAGATCCAGCTTCCAAATGTTGTCTAAGAACAAACCTTGTAAATTAAGCTGTTTCCTCTTGATTATACCTGAAGCACATGAATCTGTGATGGCCGAGCGGTTAAGGCGTTGGACTTGAAATCCAATGGGGTTTCCCCACGTAGGTTCAAATCCTGCTCCCAGCGAATTCCTACTTTAAATTCAATGCACCAGAAGTTGCTCAACAGACAATCGAGGGAGAACATCTAAAACCTCTGGATATCTCCAGGTTTAGTTCCTGTTTGCCTTTATTTCTGCAGTGACTTGTTGCATCCATGTTTTGCTCCTTGGTCACCTGTGAGAACATTGAGCTGTGATGGCCGTGAAGTTAAGGCGTTGGATTTGAAATCCAATGGGGTTTCCCCGCGCAGGTTCAAATCCTGCTCACAGCGACAATATACTGTAACAAGGCAATTGCCGATTGTATAAATGAAGGTTTTACTGTGAATGGTACATATGATATTAGATTCCTGCTCATAGCCACTCACTTGTTAATCACCCTGGAAAGGTTTTACTATCAACATACAATAAAGTTACCAGGATTTCCGAAGATCCAGCTTCCCAATCTAGTCTAAGAACAAACTTTGCAAATTAAGTTGTTTCCTCTTGATTACACCTGAAGACATGGAGCTGTGATGGCCGAGAGGTTAAGGCGTTGGATTCGAAATCCAATGGGGGTTCCCCGCGTAGGTTCAAATCCTGCTCACAGCGATTTTAGGCTACAGGTTTCAACATATCTGAGATCTTCCTCCAGATGGAGAGAAGTTTATCAGTGTGTGTTGAAGAAAAAAGTTGGTTTACTCTTGTGCATCATTATTTTCCAGTAATGTATTTGTTGCTTCTTGGACAAGTAAGCAGACAAGGAGCTGTGATGGCCGAGCGGTTAAGGCGTTGGACTAGAAATCCAATGGGGTTTCCCCGCGCATGTTAAAATCCTGCTCACAGCTAATTCCTACTTTAAATTCAATGCACCAGAAGTTGCTCAATAGAAGATCGAGGGAGAACGTCCAAAACCTCTGGAGACCTCATGGTTTACTTCATGTTTGCCTTTATTTCTGCAGTGACTTGTTGCATCCATGTTTTGCTCCTTGGTCACCTGTGAGAATATCGAGCTGTGATGGCCGAGAGGTTAAGGCGTTGGATTTGAAATCCAATGGGGTTTCCCCGCGCAGGTTCGAACCCTGCTCACAGCGATATAAGACTACCGAGTCCAACATATGAGATCTTCCTCCATACGGAGAGAAGTTTGTTCAATCAGTGCGTGTTGCAGAAAACACGTTTATTCTCGTGCGCCATTTTTTTTCAGCGATATTTTTTTTGTTTCCTGATCAGTCATGTAGAGATCGAGCTGTGATGGCCGAGCGGTTAAGGCGTTGGACTAGAAATCCAATGGGGTTTACCCGCGCAGGTTCAAATCCTGCTCACAGCGAATTCCTAGTTTAAATTCAATGCACCTGAAGTTGCTCAACAAACAGTGGAAAGACAACATCCACCACCTCTGGAGTTCTCTGGGTTTACTTCCTGTTTGCCTTTATTTCTGCAGTGACTTGTTGCATCCATGTTTTGCTCCTTGGTCACCTGTGAGAAGATGGAGCTGTGATGGCCGAGAGGTTAAGGCGTTGGATTTGAAATCCAATCCCCGCGCAGGTTCGAACCCTGCTCACAGCGATATAAGACTACCGAGTCCAACATATAAGATCTTCCTCCAGACGGAGAGAAGTTTGTTTGATCAGTGCGTGTTGCAGAAAAACACATGTTTACTCTTGTGCGCCATTATTTTTCAGTGATATTTTTGTTGCTTCCTGAACAGTCATGTAGAGATCGAGCTGTGATGGCCGAGCGGTTAAGGCGTTGGACTAGAAATCCAATGGGGTTTACCCGCGCAGGTTCAAATCCTGCTCACAGCGAATTCCTAGTTTAAATTCAATGCACCAGAAGTTGCTCAATAGAAGATCGAGGGAGAACGTCCAAAACCTCTGGAGATCTCCTGGTTTACTTCATGTTTGCCTTTATTTCTGCAGTGACTTGTTGCATCCATGTTTTGCTCCTTGGTCACCTGTGAGAATATCGAGCTGTGATGGCCGAGAGGTTAAGGCGTTGGATTTGAAATCCAATGGGGTTTCCCCGCGCAGGTTCGAACCCTGCTCACAGCGATATAAACTACCGAGTCCAACATATGAGATCTTCCTCCATACGGAGAGAAGTTTGTTCAATCAGTGCGTGTTGCAGAAAAACACGTTTATTCTCGTGCGCCATTTTTTTTTCAGCGATATTTTTTTTGTTTCCTGATCAGTCATGTAGAGATCGAGCTGTGATGGCCGAGCGGTTAAGGCGTTGGACTAGAAATCCAATGGGGTTTACCCGCGCAGGTTCAAATCCTGCTCACAGCGAATTCCTAGTTTAAATTCAATGCACCTGAAGTTGCTCAACAAACAGTGGAAAGACAACATCCAACACCTCTGGAGTTCTCTGGGTTTACTTCCTGTTTGCCTTTATTTCTGCAGTGACTTGTTGCATCCATGTTTTGCTCCTTGGTCACCTGTGAGAAGATGGAGCTGTGATGGCCGAGAGGTTAAGGCGTTGGATTTGAAATCCAATCCCCGCGCAGGTTCGAACCCTGCTCACAGCGATATAAGACTACCGAGTCCAACATATAAGATCTTCCTCCAGACGGAGAGAAGTTTGTTTGATCAGTGCGTGTTGCAGAAAAACACATGTTTACTCTTGTGCGCCATTATTTTTCAGTGATATTTTTGTTGCTTCCTGAACAGTCATGTAGAGATCGAGCTGTGATGGCCGAGCGGTTAAGGCGTTGGACTAGAAATCCAATGGGGTTTACCCGCGCAGGTTCAAATCCTGCTCACAGCGAATTCCTAGTTTAAATTCAATGCACCAGAAGTTGCTCAATAGAAGATCGAGGGAGAACGTCCAAAACCTCTGGAGATCTCCTGGTTTACTTCATGTTTGCCTTTATTTCTGCAGTGACTTGTTGCATCCATGTTTTGCTCCTTGGTCACCTGTGAGAATATCGAGCTGTGATGGCCGAGAGTTTAAGGCGTTGGATTTGAAATCCAATGGGGTTTCCCCACGCAGGTTCGAACCCTTCTCACAGCGATATAAGACTACCGAGTCCAACATATAAGATCTTCCTCCAGACGGAGAGAAGTTTGTTTGATCAGTGCGTGTTGCAGAAAAACACGTTTACTCTTGTGCGCCATTATTTTTCAGTGATATTTTTGTTGCTTCCTGAACAGTCATGTAGAGATCGAGCTGTGATGGCCGAGCGGTTTAAGGCGTTGGACTAGAAATCCAATGGGGTTTACCCGCAGGTTCAAATCCTGCTCACAGCGAATTCCTACTATAAATTCAATGCACCAGAAGTTGATCAATAGAAGATCGAGTGAGAACGTCCAAAACCTCTGGAGATCTCCTGGTTTACTTCATGTTTGCCTTTATTTCTGCAGTGAATTGTTGCATCCATGTTTTGCTCCTTGGTCACCTGTGAGAATATCGAGCTGTGATGGCCGAGCGGTTAAGGCGTTGGACTAGAAATCCAATGGGGTTTACCCGCGCAGGTTCAAATCCTGCTCACAGCGAATTCCTAGTTTAAATTCAATGCACCAGAAGTTGCTCACAGACAGTGGAAAGACAACATCCAAAACCTCTGGAGTTCTCTGGGTTTACTTCCTGTTTTCCTTTATTTCTGCAGTGACTTGTTGCATCCATGTTTTGCTCCTTGTCACCTGTGAGAAGATGGAGCTGTGATGGCCGAGAGGTTAAGGCGTTGGATTTGAAATCCAATCCCCGCGCAGGTTCGAACCCTGCTCACAGCGATATAAGACTACCGAGTCCAACATATAAGATCTTCCTCCAGACGGAGAGTTTGTTTGATCAGTGCGTGTTGCAGAAAAACACATGTTTACTCTTGTGCGGCATTATTTTTCAGTGATATTTTTGTTGCTTCCTGAACAGTCATGTAGAGATCGAGCTGTGATGGCCGAGCGGTTAAGGCGTTGGACTAGAAATCCAATGGGGTTTCCCCGCGCATGTTAAAATCCTGCTCACAGCTAATTCCTACTTTAAATTCAATGCACCAGAAGTTGCTCAATAGAAGATCGAGGGAGAACGTCCAAAACCTCTGGAGATCTCCTGGTTTACTTCATGTTTGCCTTTATTTCTGCAGTGACTTGTTGCATCCATGTTTTGCTCCTTGGTCACCTGTGAGAATATCGAGCTGTGATGGCCGAGAGTTTAAGGCGTTGGATTTGAAATCCAATGGGGTTTCCCCACGCAGGTTCGAACCCTTCTCACAGCGATATAAGACTACCGAGTCCAACATATAAGATCTTCCTCCAGACGGAGAGAAGTTTGTTTGATCAGTGCGTGTTGCAGAAAAACACGTTTACTCTTGTGCGCCATTATTTTTCAGTGATATTTTTGTTGCTTCCTGAACAGTCATGTAGAGATCGAGCTGTGATGGCCGAGCGGTTAAGGCGTTGGACTAGAAATCCAATGGGGTTTACCCGCGCAGGTTCAAATCCTGCTCACAGCGAACTCCTACTATAAATTCAATGCACCAGAAGTTGATCAATAGAAGATCGAGTGAGAACGTCCAAAACCTCTGGAGATCTCCTGGTTTACTTCATGTTTGCCTTTATTTCTGCAGTGAATTGTTGCATCCATGTTTTGCTCCTTGGTCACCTGTGAGACCATCGAGCTGTGATGGCCGAGAGGTTAAGGCGTTGGATTTGAAATCCAATGGGGTTTCCCCGCGCAGGTTCGAACCCTGCTCACAGCGATCTAAGAACATATAAGATCTTCCTCCAGACGGAGAGAAATTTGTTTGATAAGTGCGAGTTGCAAAAAAACACAGTTTTACTCTTGTGCGCAATTATTTTTCAGTGATATTTTTGTTGCTTCTGAACAGTCATGTAGACATCGAGCTGTGATGGCCGAGCGGTTAAGGCGTTGGACTAGAAATCCAATGGGCTTCCCCGCGCAGGTTCAAATCCTGCTCACAGCGACTATATACTCTAAATTATAAATGAAAGGTTTTAGTGTGAATGGTACAAATGATATTAGAATCCTGCTCATAGTAACTCACTTGTTAATCACCCTGGAAAGGCTTTACTATCAACATACAATAAGTTACCAGGATTTCATAAGATCCAGCTTCCAAATGTTGTCTAAGAACAAACCTTGTAAATTAAGCTGTTTTTCCTCTTGATTATACCTGAAGCACATGAATCTGTGATGGCCGAGCGGTTAAGGCGTTGGACTTGAAATCCAATGGGGTTTCCCCACGTAGGTTCAAATCCTGCTCCAGCGAATTCCTACTTTAAATTCAATGCACCAGAAGTTGCTCAACAGACAATCGAGGGAGAACATCTAAAACCTCTGGATATCTCCAGGTTTAGTTCCTGTTTGCCTTTATTTCTGCAGTGACTTGTTGCATCCATGTTTTGCTCCTTGGTCACCTGTGAGACCATCGAGCTGTGATGGCCGAGAGGTTAAGGCGTTGGATTTGAAATCCAATGGGGTTTCCCCGCGCAGGTTCGAACCCTGCTCACAGCGATCTAAGAACATATAAGATCTTCCTCCAGACGGAGAGAAATTTGTTTGATAAGTGCGAGTTGCAAAAAAACACAGTTTTACTCTTGTGCGCAATTATTTTTCAGTGATATTTTTGTTGCTTCCTGAACAGTCATGTAGACATCGAGCTGTGATGGCCGAGCGGTTAAGGCGTTGGACTAGAAATCCAATGGGGCTTCCCCGCGCAGGTTCAAATCCTGCTCACAGCGACTATATACTCTAAATTATATAAATGAAAGGTTTTAGTGTGAATGGTACAAATGATATTAGAATCCTGCTCATAGTAACTCACTTGTTAATCACCCTGGAAAGGCTTTACTATCAACATACAATAAGTTACCAGGATTTCATAAGATCCAGCTTCCAAATGTTGTCTAAGAACAAACCTTGTAAATTAAGCTGTTTCCTCTTGATTATACCTGAAGCACATGAATCTGTGATGGCCGAGCGGTTAAGGCGTTGGACTTGAAATCCAATGGGGTTTCCCCACGTAGGTTCAAATCCTGCTCCCAGCGAATTCCTACTTTAAATTCAATGCACCAGAAGTTGCTCAACAGACAATCGAGGGAGAACATCTAAAACCTCTGGATATCTCCAGGTTTAGTTCCTGTTTGCCTTTATTTCTGCAGTGACTTGTTGCATCCATGTTTTGCTCCTTGGTCACCTGTGAGAACATTGAGCTGTGATGGCCGTGAAGTTAAGGCGTTGGATTTGAAATCCAATGGGGTTTCCCCGCGCAGGTTCAAATCCTGCTCACAGCGACAATATACTGTAACAAGGCAATTGCCGATTGTATAAATGAAGGTTTTACTGTGAATGGTACATATGATATTAGATTCCTGCTCATAGCCACTCACTTGTTAATCACCCTGGAAAGGTTTTACTATCAACATACAATAAAGTTACCAGGATTTCCGAAGATCCAGCTTCCAATCTAGTCTAAAACAAACTTTGCAAATTAGTGTTTCCTCTTGATTACACCTGAAGACATGGAGCTGTGATGGCCGAGAGGTTAAGGCGTTGGATTCGAAATCCAATGGGGGTTCCCCGCGTAGGTTCAAATCCTGCTCACAGCGATTTTAGGCTACAGATCTGAGATCTTCCTCAGATGGAGAGAAGTTTATCAGTGTGTGTTGAAGAAAAAAGTTGGTTTACTCTTGTGCATCATTATTTTCCAGTAATGTATTTGTTGCTTCTTGGACAAGTAAGCAGACAAGGAGCTGTGATGGCCGAGCGGTTAAGGCGTTGGACTAGAAATCCAATGGGGTTTCCCCGCGCATGTTAAAATCCTGCTCACAGCTAATTCCTACTTTAAATTCAATGCACCAGAAGTTGCTCAATAGAAGATCGAGGGAGAACGTCCAAAACCTCTGGAGACCTCATGGTTTACTTCATGTTTGCCTTTATTTCTGCAGTGACTTGTTGCATCCATGTTTTGCTCCTTGGTCACCTGTGAGAATATCGAGCTGTGATGGCCGAGAGGTTAAGGCGTTGGATTTGAAATCCAATGGGGTTTCCCCGCGCAGGTTCGAACCCTGCTCACAGCGATATAAGACTACCGAGTCCAACATATGAGATCTTCCTCCATACGGAGAGAAGTTTGTTCATCAGTGCGTGTTGCAGAAAACACGTTTATTCTCGTGCGCCATTTTTTTTCAGCGATATTTTTTTTGTTTCCTGATCAGTCATGTAGAGATCGAGCTGTGATGGCCGAGCGGTTAAGGCGTTGGACTAGAAATCCAATGGGGTTTACCCGCGCAGGTTCAATCCTGCTCACAGCGAATTCCTAGTTTAAATTCAATGCACCTGAAGTTGCTCAAACAGACAGTGGAAAGACAACATCCAAACCTCTGGAGTTCTCTGGGTTTACTTCCTGTTTGCCTTTATTTCTGCAGTGACTTGTTGCATCCATGTTTTGCTCCTTGGTCACCTGTGAGAAGATGGAGCTGTGATGGCCGAGAGGTTAAGGCGTTGGATTTGAAATCCAATCCCCGCGCAGGTTCGAACCCTGCTCACAGCGATATAAGACTACCGAGTCCAACATATAAGATCTTCCTCCAGACGGAGAGAGTTTGTTTGATCAGTGTGTGTTGCAGAAAAACATGTTTACTCTTGTGCGGCATTATTTTTCAGTGATATTTTTGTTGCTTCCTGAACAGTCATGTAAAGATCGAGCTGTGATGGCCGAGCGTTAAGGCGTTGGACTAAAAATCCAATGGGGTTTACCCGCGCAGGTTCAAATCCTGCTCACAGCGAATTCCTAGTTTAAATTCAATGCACCAGAAGTTGCTCAATAGAAGATCGAGGGAGAACGTCCAAAACCTCTGGAGATCTCCTGGTTTACTTCATGTTTGCCTTTATTCTGCAGTGACTTGTTGCATCCATGTTTTGCTCCTTGGTCACCTGTGAGAATATCGAGCTGTGATGGCCGAAGGTTAGGCGTTGGATTTGAAATCCAATGGGGTTTCCCACGCAGGTTCGAACCCTTCTCACAGCGATATAAGACTACGAGTCCAACATATAAGATCTTCCTCCAGACGGAGAGAAGTTTGTTGATCAGTGCGTGTTGCAGAAAAACACGTTTATCTTGTGCGCCATTATTTTCAGTGATATTTTTGTTGCTTCCTGAACAGTCATGTAGAGATCGAGCTGTGATGGCCGAGCGGTTAAGGTTGGACTAGAAATCCAATGGGGTTTACCCGCGCAGGTTCAAATCCTGCTCACAGCGAATTCCTACTATAAATTCAATGCACCAGAAAGTTGATCAATAGAAGATCGAGTGAGAACGTCCAAAACCTCTGGAGATCTCCTGGTTTACTTCATGTTTGCCTTTATTTCTGCAGTGAATTGTTGCATCCATGTTTTGCTCCTTGGTCACCTGTGAGACCATCGAGCTGTGATGGCCGAGAGGTTAAGGCGTTGATTTGAAATCCAATGGGGTTTCCCCGCGCAGGTTCGAACCCGCTCACAGCGATCTAAGAACATATAGATCTTCCTCCGACGGAGAGAATTTGTTTGATAAGTGCGAGTTGCAAAAAACACAGTTTTACTCTTGTGCGCAATTATTTTTCAGTGATATTTTTGTTGCTTTCCTGAACAGTCATGTAGACATCGAGCTGTGATGGCCGAGCGGTTAAGGCGTTGGACTAGAAATCCAATGGGGTTTCCCCGCGCATGTTAAAATCCTGCTCACAGCTAATTCCTACTTTAAATTCATGCACCAGAAGTTGCTCAATAGAAGATCGAGGGAGAACGTCCAAAACCTCTGGAGACCTCATGGTTTACTTCATGTTTGCCTTTATTCTGCAGTGACTTGTTGCATCCATGTTTTGCTCCTTGGTCACCTGTGAGAATATCGAGCTGTGATGGCCGAGAGGTTAAGGCGTTGGATTTGAAATCCAATCGGGTTTCCCCGCGCAGGTTCGAACCCTGCTCACAGCGATATAAGACTACCGAGTCCAACATATGAGATCTTCCTCCATACGGAGAGAAGTTTGTTCGATCAGTGCGTGTTGCAGAAAAACACGTTTATTCTCGTGCGCCATTTTTTTTCAGCGATATTTTTTTTTGTTTCCTGGTCAGTCATGTAGAGATCGAGCTGTGATGGCCGAGCGGTTAAGGCGTTGGACTAGAATCCAATGGGGTTTACCCGCGCAGGTTCAAATCCTGCTCACAGCGAATTCCTAGTTTAAATTCAATGCACCTGAAGTTGCTCAACAGACAGTGGAAAGACAACATCCAAAACCTCTGGAGTTCTCTGGTTTACTTCTGTTTGCCTTTATTTCTGCAGTGACTTGTTGCATCCATGTTTTGCTCCTTGGTCACCTGTGAGAAGATGGAGCTGTGATGGCCGAGAGGTTAAGGCGTTGGATTTGAAATCCAATCCCCGCGCAGGTTCGAACCCTGCTCACAGCGATATAAGACTACCGAGTCCAACATATAAGATCTTCCTCCAGACGGAGAGAAGTTTGTTTGATCAGTGCGTGTTGCAGAAAAACACATGTTTACTCTTGTGCGGCATTATTTTTCAGTGATATTTTTGTTGCTTCCTGAACAGTCATGTAGAGATCGAGCTGTGATGGCCGAGCGGTTAAGGCGTTGGACTAGAAATCCAATGGGGTTTACCCGTGCAGGTTCAAATCCTGCTCACAGCGAATTCCTAGTTTAAATTCAATGCACCAGAAGTTGCTCAATAGAAGATCGAGGGAGACGTCCAAAACCTCTGGAGATCTCCTGGTTTACTTCATGTTTGCCTTTATTTCTGCAGTGACTTGTTGCATCCATGTTTTGCTCCTTGGTCACCTGTGAGAAGATCGAGCTGTGATGGCCGAGAGTTTAAGGCGTTGGATTTGAAATCCAATGGGGTTTCCCCACGCAGGTTCGAACCCTTCTCACAGCGATATAAGACTACCGAGTCCAACATATAAGATCTTCCTCCAGACGGAGAGAAGTTGTTTGATCAGTGCGTGTTGCAGAAAAACACGTTTACTCTTGTGCGCCATTATTTTTCAGTGATATTTTTGTTGCTTCCTGAACAGTCATGTAGAGATCGAGCTGTGATGGCCGAGCGGTTAAGGCGTTGGACTAGAAATCCAATGGGGTTTACCCGCGCAGGTTCAAATCCTGCTCACAGCGAATTCCTACTATAAATTCAATGCACCAGAAGTTGATCAATAGAAGATCGAGTGAGAACGTCCAAAACCTCTGGAAATCTCCTGGTTTACTTCATGTTTGCCTTTATTTCTGCAGTGACTTGTTGCATCCATGTTTTGCTCCTTGGTCACCTGTGAGAATATCGAGCTGTGATGGCCGAGAGGTTAAGGCGTTGGATTTGAAATCCAATGGGGTTTCCCCGCGCAGGTTCGAACCCTGCTCACAGCGATATAAGACTACCGAGTCCAACATATGAGATCTTCCTCCATACGGAGAGAAGTTTGTTCGATCAGTGCGTGTTGCAGAAAAACACGTTTATTCTCGTGCGCCATTTTTTTTCAGCGATATTTTTTTTGTTTCCTGATCAGTCATGTAGAGATCGAGCTGTGATGGCCGAGCGGTTAAGGCGTTGGACTAGAAATCCAATGGGGTTTACCCGCGCAGGTTCAAATCCTGCTCACAGCGAATTCCTAGTTTAAATTCAATGCACCTGAAGTTGCTCAACAGACAGTGGAAAGACAACATCCAAAACCTCTGGAGTTCTCTGGGTTTACTGCCTGTTTGCCTTTATTTCTGCAGTGACTTGTTGCATCCATGTTTTGCTCCTTGGTCACCTGTGAGAAGATGGAGCTGTGATGGCCGAGAGGTAAGGCGTTGGATTTGAAATCCAATCCCCGCGCAGGTTCGAACCCTGCTCACAGCGATATAAGACTACCGAGTCCAACATATAAGATCTTCCTCCAGACGGAGAGAAGTTTGTTTGATCAGTGCGTGTTGCAGAAAAACACATGTTTACTCTTGTGCGGCATTATTTTTCAGTGATATTTTTGTTGCTTCCTGAACAGTCATGTAGAGATCGAGCTGTGATGGCCGAGCGGTTAAGGCGTTGGACTAGAAATCCAATGGGGTTTACCCGCGCAGGTTCAAATCCTGCTCACAGCGAATTCCTAGTTTAAATTCAATGCACCAGAAGTTGCTCAATAGAAGATCGAGGGAGAATGTCCAAAACCTCTGGAGATCTCCTGGTTTACTTCATGTTTGCCTTTATTTTCTGCAGTGACTTGTTGCATCCATGTTTTGCTCCTTGGTCACCTGTGAGAATATCGAGCTGTGATGGCCGAGAGTTTAAGGCGTTGGATTTGAAATCCAATGGGGTTTCCCCACGCAGGTTCGAACCCTTCTCACAGCGATATAAGACTACCGAGTCCAACATATAAGATCTTCCTCCAGACGGAGAGAAGTTTGTTTGATCAGTGCGTGTTGCAGAAAAACACGTTTACTCTTGTGCGCCATTATTTTTCAGTGATATTTTTGTTGCTTCCTGAACAGTCATGTAGAGATCGAGCTGTGATGGCCGAGCGGTTAAGGCGTTGGACTAGAAATCCAATGGGGTTTACCCGCAGGTTCAAATCCTGCTCACAGCGAATTCCTACTATAAATTCAATGCACCAGAAGTTGATCAATAGAAGATCGAGTGAGAACGTCCAAAACCTCTGGAGATCTCCTGGTTTACTTCATGATTGCCTTTATTTCTGCAGTGAATTGTTGCATCCATGTTTTGCTCCTTGGTCACCTGTGAGACCATCGAGCTGTGATGGCCGAGAGGTTAAGGCGTTGGATTTGAAATCCAATGGGGTTTTCCCGCGCAGGTTCGAACCCTGCTCACAGCGATCTAAGAACATATAAGATCTTCCTCCAGACGGAGAGAAATTTGTTTGATAAGTGCGAGTTGCAAAAAAACACAGTTTTACTCTTGTGCGCAATTATTTTTTCAGTGATATTTTTGTTGCTTCCTGAACAGTCATGTAGACATCGAGCTGTGATGGCCGAGCGGTTAAGGCGTTGGACTAGAAATCCAATGGGGCTTCCCCGCAGGTTCAAATCCTGCTCACAGCGACTATATACTACTAATAAATTATATAAATGAAAGGTTTTAGTGTGAATGGTACAAATGATATTAGAATCCTGCTCATAGTAACTCACTTGTTAATCACCCTGGAAAGGCTTTACTATCAACATACAATAAGTTACCAGGATTTCATAAGATCCAGCTTCCAAATGTTGTCTAAGAACAAACCTTGTAAATTAAGCTGTTTCCTCTTGATTATACCTGAAGCACATGAATCTGTGATGGCCGAGCGGTTAAGGCGTTGGACTTGAAATCCAATGGGGTTTCCCCACGTAGGTTCAAATCCTGCTCCCAGCGAATTCCTACTTTAAATTCAATGCACCAGAAGTTGCTCAACAGACAATCGAGGGAGAACATCTAAAACCTCTGGATATCTCCAGGTTTAGTTCCTGTTTGCCTTTATTTCTGCAGTGACTTGTTGCATCATGTTTTTGCTCCTTGGTCACCTGTGAGAACATTGAGCTGTGAATGGCCGTGAAGTTAAGGCGTTGGATTTGAAATCCAATGGGGTTTCCCCGCGCAGGTTCAAATCCTGCTCACAGCGACAATATACTTAACAAGGCAATTGCCGATTGTATAAATGAAGGTTTTACTGTGATGGTACATATGATATTAGATTCCTGCTCATAGCCACTCACTTGTTAATCACCCTGGAAAGGTTTTACTATCAACATACAATAAGTTACCAGGATTTCCGAAGATCCAGCTTCCCATCTAGTCTAAGAACAAACTTTGCAAATTAAGTTGTTTCCTCTTGATTACACCTGAAGACATGGAGCTGTGATGGCCGAGAGGTTAAGGCGTTGGATTCGAATCCAATGGGGTTCCCCGCGTAGGTTCAAATCCTGCTCACAGCGATTTTAGGCTACAGGTTCAACATATCTGAGATCTTCCTCCAGATGGAGAGAAGTTTATCAGTGTGTGTTGAGAAAAAAGTTGGTTTACTCTTGTGCATCATTATTTTCCAGTAATGTATTTGTTGCTTCTTGGACAAGTAAGCAGACAAGGAGCTGTGATGGCCGAGCGGTTAAGGCGTTGGACTAGAAATCCAATGGGATTTCCCCGCGCATGTTAAAATCCTGCTCACAGCTAATTCCTACTTTAAATTCAATGCACCAGAAGTTGCTCAATAGAAGATCGAGGGAGAACGTCCAAACCTCTGGAGACCTCATGGTTTACTTCATGTTTTGCCTTTATTTCTGCAGTGACTTTGTTGCATCCATGTTTTGCTCCTTGGTCACCTGTGAGAATATCGCTGTGATGGCCGAGAGGTTAAGGCGTTGGATTTGAAATCCAATGGGGTTTCCCCGCGCAGGTTCGAACCTTGCTCACAGCGATATAAGACTACCGAGTCCAACATATGAGATCTTCCTCCAGACGGAGAGAAGTTTTTTCGATCAGTGCGTGTTGCAGAAAACACTTTTTCTCGTGCGCCATTTTTTTTCAGCGATATTTTTTTTGTTTCCTGATCAGTCATGTAGAGATCGAGCTGTGATGGCCGAGCGGTTAAGGCGTTGGACTAGAAATCCAATGGGGTTTACCCCGCAGGTTCAAATCCTGCTCACAGCGAATTCCTAGTTTAAATTCAATGCACCAGAAGTTGCTCAATAGAAGATCGAGGGAGAACGTCCAAAACCTCTGGAGATCTCCTGGCTTACTTCATGTTTGCCTTTATTTCTGCAGTGACTTGTTGCATCCATGTTTTTGCTCCTTGGTCACCTGTGAGAAGATCGAGCTGTGATGGCCGAGAGGTTAAGGCGTTGGATTTGAAATCCAATCGGGTTTCCCCGCGCAGGTTCAAATCCTGCTCACAGCGATATAAGACTACCGAGTCCAACATATGAGATCTTCCTCCAACGGAGAGAAGTTTGTTTGAGCAGTGCGTGTTGCAGAAAAACACATGTTTACTCTTGTGCGGCATTATTTTTCAGTGATTTTTGTTGCTTCCTGAACAGTCATGTAGAGATCGAGCTGTGGTGGCCGAGCAGTTTAGGCGTTGGACTAGAAATCCAATGGGGTTTTACCCGCGCAGGTTCAAATCCTGCCTCACAGCGAATTCCTAGTTTTAAATTCAATGCACCAGAAGTTGCTCAATAGAAGATCGAGGGAGAACGTCCAAAACCTCTGGAGATCGCCTGGTTTACTTCATGTTTGCCTTTATTTCTGCAGTGACTTGTTGCATCCATGTTTTGCTCCTTGGTCACCTGTGAGAATATCGAGCTGTGATGGCCGAGAGGTTAAGGCGTTGGATTTGAAATCCAATGGGGTTTCCCCGCGCAGATTCGAACCCTGCTCACAGCGATATAAGACTACCGAGTCCAACATATGAGATCTTCCTCCAGACGGAGAGAAGTTTGTTCGATCAGTGCGTGTTGCAGAAAAACAATTTATTCTCTTGCGCCATTTTTTTTCAGCGATATTTTTTTGTTTCCTGTTCAGTCATGTAGAGATCGAGCTGTGATGGCCGAGCGGTTAAGGCGTTGGACTAGAAATCCAATGGGTTTACCCGCGCAGTTCAAATCCTGCTCACAGCGAATTCCTAGTTTAAATTCAATGCACCAGAAGTTGCTCAATAGAAGATCGGGGAGAACGTCCAAAACCTCTGGAGATCTCCTGGTTTACTCATGTTTGCCTTTATTTCTGCAGTGACTTGTTGCATCCATGTTTTGCTCCTTGGTCACCTGTGAGAAGATCGAGCTGTGATGGCCGAGAGGTTAAGGCGTTGGATTTGACATCCAATGGGGTTTCCCTGCGCAGGTTCGAACCCTCCTCACAGCGATATAAGACTACTGAGTCCAACATATAAGATCTTCCTCCAGACGGAGAGAAGTTTTGTTTGATCAGTGCGTGTTGCAGAAAAACCATGTTTTACTCTTGTGCGCCATTATTTTTCAGTGATATTTTTGTTGCTTCCTGAACAGTCATGTAGAGATCGAGCTGTGATGGCCGAGCGGTTAAGGCGTTGGACTAGAAATCCAATGGGGTTTACCCGCGCAGGTTCAAATCCTGCTCACAGCGAATTCCTAGTTTAAATTCAATGCACCAGAATTGCTCAATAGAAGATCGGAGGAGAACGTCCAAAACCTCTGAGATCTCCTGGTTTACTTCATGTTTGCCTTTATTTTGCAGTGACTTGTTGCATCCATGTTTTGCTCCTTGGTCATGAGAAGATCGAGCTGTGATGGCCGAGAGGTTAAGGCGTTGGATTTGAAATCCAATGGGTTTCCCCGCGCAGGTTCGAACCCTGCACACAGCGATATAAGACTACCGAGTCCAACATATGAGATCTTCCTCCAGACGGAGAAGTTTGTTCGAGCAGTGCGTGTTGCAGAAAAACCGTTTATTCTCGGCGCCATTTTTTTTTCAGCGATATTTTTTTTGTTTCCTGATTCAGTCATGTAGAGATCGAGCTGTGATGCCGAGCGGTTAAGGCGTTGGACTAGAAATCCAATGGGGTTGACCCACGCAGGTTCAAATCCCTGCTCACAGCGAATTCCTAGTTTAAATTCAATGCACAGAATTTGCTCATAGAAGCGAGGAGAACGTCCAAAACCTCTGGAGATCTCCTGGTTTACTCAGTTTGCCTTTATTTCTGCAGTGACTTGTTGCATCCATGTTTGCTCCTTGGTCACTGTGAGAAGATCGAGCTGTGATGCCGAGAGGTTAAGGCGTTGGACTAGAATCCAATGGGGTTTACCAGCGCAGGTTCAAATCCTGCTCACAGCGAATTCCTAGTTTAAATTCAATGCACCAGAAGTTGCTCAATAGAAGATCGAGGGAGATCGTCCAAAACCTCCTGGAGATCTCCTGGTTTTACTTCATGTTTGCCTTTATTTCTGCAGTGACTTTGTTGCATCCATGTTTTGTTCCTTGATCACCTGTGAGAATATCGAGCTGTGATGGCCGAGAGGTTAAGGCGTTGGATTTGAAATCCAATGGGGTTTCCCCCGCAGGTTCGAACCCTGCTCACAGCGATATAAGACTACGAGTCCAACATATAATCTTCCTCCAGACGAGAGAAGTTTGTTTGATCAGTGCGTGTTGCAGAAAAAACACTGTTTACTCTTGTGCGCCATTATTTTCAGTGATATTTTTGTTGCTTCCTGAACAGTCATGTAGAGTTTGAGCTGTGATGGCCGAGCGGTTAAGGTTGGATAGAAATCCAATGGGGTTTACCGCGCAGGTTCAAATCCTGCTCACAGCGAATTCTAGTTTAAATTCAATGCACCAGAAGTTGCTCAATAAAGATCGAGGGAGAACGTCAAAAACCTTGGAGATCTCCTGGTTTACTTCATGTTTGCCTTTATTCTGCAGTGACTTGTTGCATCCATGTTTGTCCTTGGTCACCTGTGAGAGATCGAGCTGTGATGGCCAGAGGTTAAGCGTTGGATTTGAAATCCAATGGGTTTCCCCGCGCAGATTCGAACCCTGCTCACAGCGATATAAGACTACCGAGTCCAACATATAAGATCTTCCTCCACAGAGAGAGTTTGTTTGATCAGTGCGTGTTGCAGAAAAACACGTTTACTCTTGTGCGGCATTATTTTTCAGTGATATTTTTGTTGCTTCCTGAACAGTCATGTAGAGATCGAGCTGTGATGGCCGAGCGGTTAAGGCGTTGGACTAGAAATCCAATGGGGTTTACCCGCGCAGGTTCAAATCCTGCTCACAGCGAATTCCTATTTAATTCAATGCACCAGAAGTTGCTCAATAGAAGATCGAGGAGAATCCAAACCTCTGGAGATCTCCTGGTTTACTTCATGTTTGCCTTTATTTCTGCAGTGACTTGTTGCATCATGTTTTGTTCCTTGGTCACCTGTGAGAATATCGAGCTGTGATGGCCGAGAGGTTAAGGCGTTGGATTGAAATCCAATGGGTTTCCCCGCGCAGGTTCGAACCCTGCTCACAGCGATATAAGACTACCGAGTCCAACATATGAGATTATCCTCCAGACGGAGAGAAGTTTGTTTCGATCAGTGCGTGTTGCAGAAAAAACACATTTATTCCCTTGCGCCATTTTTTTTTTTCAGCGATATTTTTTTGTTTCCTGAGTCTGTAGACATCGATCGAGCTGTGATGGCCGCGGTTAAGGCGTTGGACTAGAAATCCAATGGGTTTACCCGCGCAGGTTCAAATCCTGCTCACACGAATTCCTAGTTTAAATTCATGCACCACAAGTTGCTCAATAGAAGATCGAGGGAGAACGTCCAAAACCTGGAGATCTCTGGTTTACTTCATGTTTGCCTTTATTTCTGCAGTGACTTGTTGCATCCATGTTTTGCTCCTTGGTCACCTGTGAGAAATATCGAGCTGTGATGGCCGAGAGGTTAAGGCGTAGGATTTGAAATCCAATGGGGTTTCCCCGCGCAGGTTCGAACCCTGCTCACAGCGTTATAAAACTACTGAGTCCAACATATAAGATCTTCCTCCAGACGGAGAGAAGTTTGTTTTGATCAGTGCGTGTTGCAGAAAAACACATGTTTACTCTTGTGCGCCATTATTTTTTCAGTGATATTTTTGTTGCTTTCCTGAACAGTCATGTAGAGATCGAGCTGTGATGGCCGAGCGGTTAAGGCGTTGGACTAGAAATCCAATGGGTTTACCAGCGCAGGTTCAAATCCTGCTCACAGCGCGAATTCCTAGTTTAAATTCAATGCTCCAGAAGTTGCTCAATAGAAGATCGAGGGGAACTCCAAACCTCTGGAGATCTCCTCGTTTACTTCATGTTTGCCTTTATTTCTGCAGTGACTTGTTGCATCCATGTTTTGCTTCCTTGGTCACCTGTGAAGATCGAGCAGTGATGGCCGACAGTTAAGGCATTGGATTTGAAATCCAATGGGATTTCCCCGCGCAGGTTCGAACCCTGCTCACAGCGATATAAGACTACCGAGTCCAACAATATGAGATCTCCTCCAGACGGAGAGAAGTTGTTCGATCAGTCGTGTTGCAGAAAAACACTTTATTCTCGTGCGCCATTTTTTTTCAGCGAAATTTTTTTTGTTTCCTGATCAGTCATGTAGAGATCGAGCTGTGATGGCCAAGCGGTTAAGGCGTTGGACTAGAAATCCAATGGGTTTCCCAGCAGGTTCAAATCCTGCTCACAGCGAATTCCTAGTTTAAAATTCAATGCACCTGAAGTTGCTCAACAAACAGTGAAAAGACAAATCCAACACCTCTGGATTCTCGGGTTTACTTCCTGTTTGCCTTTATTTCTGCAGATGACTTGTTGCATCCATGTTTTGCTCCTTGGTCACCTGTGACGAGATCGAGCTGTGATGGCCGAGAGTTAAGGCGTTGGATTTGAAATCCAATGTGGTTTCCCCCGCCGCAGGTTCGAACTCTGCTCACAGCGATATAAGACTACCGAGTCCAACATATAAGATCTTCCTCCAGACAGAGAGAAGTTTTTATCAGTGCGTGTTGCAGAAAAACACATTTATCTTGTCGCATTATTTTTCAGTGATATTTTTGTTGCTCCTGAACAGTCATGTAGAGATCGAGCTGTGATGGCCGAGCGGTTAAGGCGTTGGACTAAAATCCAATGGGGTTTACCCCGCAGGTTCAAATCATGCTCACAGCGAATTCCTAGTTTTAAATTCAATGCACCAGAGTTGCTCAATAGAAGATCGAGGGAGAACGTCCAAAACCTCTGGAGATCTCCTGGTTTTTCATGTTTGCCTTTATTTCTGCAGTGACTGTTGCATCCATGTTTTGTCCTTGGTCACCTGTAGAATTCGAGCTGTGATGGCCGAGAGGTTAAGGCGTTGGATTTGAAATCCAATGGGGTTTCCCCGCGCAGGTTCGAACCCTGCTCACAGCGATATAAGACTACCCGAGTCCACATATGAGATCTTCCTCCAGACGGAGAGAAGTTTGTTCTCAGTGCGTGTTGCAGAAAAAACACGTTTATTCCCTGCGCCATTTTTTTCAGCGATATTTTTTTGTTTCCTGTTCAGTCATGTAGACATATCGAGCTGTGATGGCCGAGCGGTTAAGGCGTTGGACTAGAAATCCAATGGAGTTTACCGCGCAGGTTCAAATCCTGCTCACAGCGAATTCCTAGTTTAAATTCAATGCACCACAAGTTGCTCAATAGAAGATCGAGGGAGAACGTCCAAACCTCTGGAGATCTCCTGGTTTACTTCATGTTTGCCTTTATTTCTGCAGTGACTTGTTGCATCCATGTTTTTTGCTCCTTGGTCACCTGTGAGAATATGGAGCTGTGATGGCCGAGAGGTTAAGGCGTTGGATTTGAAAATCCAATGGGGTTTCCCCGCGCAGGTTCGAACCCTGCGCACAGCGTATAACTACTGAGTCCAACATATAAGATCTTCCTCCAGACGGAGAGAAGTTTGTTTGATCAGTGCGTTGCAGAAAAACACGTTTATCTTCGTGCGCCATTTTTTCAGTGATATTTTTGTTGCTTCCTGACATCATGTAGAGATCGAGCTGTGATGGCCGAGCGGTTAAGGCGTTGGACTAGAAATCCAATGAGGTCTACCAGCGCAGGTTCAAATCCTGCTCACAGCGAATTCCTAGTTTAAATTCATGCACCAGAAGTTGCTCAATAGAAGTCGAGGGAGAACGTCCAAAACCTCTGGAGATCTCCTCGTTTACTTCATGTTTGCCTTTATTTCTGCAGTGACTTGTTGCCATCCATGTTTTGCTCCTTGGTCACCTGTGAGAATATCGAGCTGTGATGGCCGAGAGGTTAAGGCGTAGGATTTGAAATCCAATGGGGTTTCCCCGCGCAGGTTCGAACCCTGCTCACAGCGATAAAGACTACTGAGTCCAACATATAGATCTTCCTCCAGACGGAGAGAATTTGTTCGATCAGTGCGTGTTTGCAGAAAAACACGTTTATTCTCTTGTGCGCCATTTTTTTCAGCGATATTTTTGTTGTTCCTGAACAGTCATGTAGAGATAGAGCTGTGATGGCCGAGCGTTAAGGCGTTGGACTAGAAATCCAATGGGGTTTACCCAGGCAGGTTCAAATCCTGCTCACAGCGAATTCCTAGTTTAAATTCAATGCACCTGAAGTTGCTCAACAAGACAGTGGAGAACATCCAACCCTCTGGAGATCTCCTGGTTTACTTCATGTTTGCCTTTATTTCTGCAGTGACTTGTTGCATCCATGTTTTGCTCCTTGGTCACCTGTGAGAATATCGAGCTGTGATGGCCGAGAGGTTAAGGCGTTGGATTTGAAATCCAATGGGTTTCCCCGCGCAGGTTCGAAACCCTGCTCACAGCGATATAAGACCCCGAGTCCAACATATGATCTTCCTCCAGACGGAGAGAAGTTTGTTTGATCAGTGCGTGTTGCAGAAAAACACATGTTTACTCTTGTGCGCCATTATTTTCAGTATATTTTTTTGCTTCCTGAACAGTCTGTAGAGATCGAGCTGTGATGGCCGAGCGGTTAAGGCGTTGGACTAGAAATCCAATGGGGTTTACCCGCGCAGGTTCAAATCCTGCTCACAGCGAATTCCTAGTTTAAATTCAATGCACCAGAAGTTGCTCAATAGAAGATCGAGGGAGAACGTCCAAAACCTCTGGAGATCTCCTGGTTTACTTCATGTTTGCCTTTATTTCTGCAGTGACTTGTTGCATCCATGTTTTGCTCCTTGGTCACCTGTTTGAATATCGAGCTGTGATGGCCGACAGGTTAAGGCATTGGATTTCAAATCCAATGGGGTTTCCCCGCGCAGGTTCGAACCCTGCTCACAGCGATATAAGACTACCGAGTCCAACATATGAGATCTTCCTCCAGACGGAGAGAAGTTTGTTTGATCAGTGCGTGTTGCAGAAAAACACATGTTTACTCTTGTGCGCCATTTTTTTTCAGCAATATTTTTTTTGTTTCCTGATCAGTCATTTAGAGATCGAGCTGTGATGGCCGAGAGGTTAAGGCGTCGGACTAGAAATCCAATGGGGTTTCCCCGCGCAGGTTTGAACCCTGCTCACAGCGATATAAGACTACCGAATCCAACATATAAGATCTTCCTCCAGACGGAGAGAAGTTTGTTAAATTCAATGCACCAGAAGTTGCTCAATAGAAGATCGAGGGAGAACGTCCAAAACCTCTGGAGATCTCCTGGTTTACTTCCTGTTTGCCTTAATTTCTGCAGTGAATTGTTGCATCCATGTTTTGCTCCTTGGTCACCTGTGAGACCATCGAGCTGTGATGGCCGAGAGGTTAAGGCGTTGGATTTGAAATCCAATGGGGTTTCCCCGCGCAGGTTCAAATCCTGCTCACAGCGACTATATACTGTAACAAGGCAATAGCCGATTGTATAAATGAAAGTTTTACTGTGAATGGTACATATGATATTAGATTACTGCTCATAGCCACTCACTTGTCAATCACCCTGGAAAAGTTTTACTATCAACATACAATAAAGTTACCATGATTTCCGAAGATCCAGCTTCCCAATCTAGTCTAAGAACAAACTTTGCAAATTAAGCTGTTTCCTTTTGATTACACCTGAAGACATGGAGCTGTGATGGCCGAGAGGTTAAGGCGTTGGATTCGAAATCCAATGGGGTTCCCCGCGTAGGTTCAAATCCTGCTTACAGCGATTTTAGGCTACAGGGTTCAACATATCTGAGATCTTCCTCCAGATGGAGAGAAGTTTATCAGTGTGTGTTGAAGAAAAAAGTTGGTTTAATCTTGTGCATCATTATTTTCCAGTAATGTATTTGTTGCTTCTTGGACAAGTAAGCAGACAAGGAGCTGTGATGGCCGAGCGGTTAAGGCGTTGGACTAGAAATCCAATGGGGTTTACCCGCGCAGGTTCAAATCCTGCTCACAGCGAATTCCTACTTTAAATTCAATACACCAGAAGTTGCTCAATAGATAATGGAAAGACAATATCCAAAATCTCTGGGTTTACTTCCTGTTTGCCTTTATTTCTGCAGTGACTTGTTGCATCCATGTTTTGCTCCTTGGTCACCTGTGAGAACATCGAGCTGTGATGGCCGAGAGGTTAAGGCATTGGATTTGAAATCCAATGGGGTTTTCCCGCGCAGGTTCGAACCCTGCTCACAGCGGAGTGGAAACAATTCACTATCTGTTAAGCGATGTCATATGAAGGTTCATGTAGTGTCTGAATTATATTGAGGTTTCTTTATTGTGGTTGTGTTTTTAAACTCTGTTTTTTGGCATAATTAACTTAGACACGGTGGGAGGAAGTCCTGCTCTCTGATTGGGGTCTGACAGCTGTGGATAATTTCATTTTCATGCAACAATTAAAAGCAAATTGTCTCATTTACCTGTAACCTGGACTGCTGTTCCTCAAGGACACAAGAATGTGGAACGAAGTTTGTTCTGAGATAAGATTATATTAATTTTAATCATTCAAGAAGCAACAAATATATTACTGAAGAATAATGGCCTATAAATGTAAACCTGCATTTTTCTGCAACACACACTGATCAAAGAAACTTCTCTCCGTCTGGAGGAAGATCTGATATGTTGGACGCTGTAGTCTTACATCGCTGAGAGCAGGATTCAAACCTGCGCAGGGAAACCCAGTTGGATTTCAAATCCAACGCCTTAACCGCTCGGCCATCACAGCTCCATGTCTTCAGGTGTAATCAAGAGAAAACAACTTCATTTGCAAAGTTTGTTCTTAGACAACATTAGGAGGCTGGATCTTCTGAAATCCTGGTAATTTTATTGCATGTTGATAGTTAATAACTTACGTACTATTCACACTAAAACCTTCATTTATACAATCTGCTAACGACTTCCTACAGTATATAGTCGCTGTGATCAGGATTCAATTCTATTTGGTACTTTATAGCAATGAACAGATCTGTTCTTAGTTACCATGACAACAGAAGGAAATTATCAATTTGTGTCGCATCTAATATTTTTGTTAGTAGACTTTCTTTTAAAAATTTCAGTTTTTTGTCCCAATTTCTTTAATTTTGGTCCAGGGTTTGTAAATGTTCCCCAAACCGCATTTTAAACTCCCAATGAGAGCAAACTAACATCTGAACCAGAAAAGCACAAGCCGCAGTTATTAGTGATTTCTAATCATGTGCCCTTATTTCTATTCAGTATCAGTTCCAAGCAAGAAATATATTGTTTTGCAGAGGATTTACGACATTATGTGGGACGAGCATGAAAACCATCATGCTACTGTTCCCAGAGAAGTGAATCCATCGCAGCGTCCATCAGCAGAAATGTGTGTTGAAATGCCTCAAAGGTCTGAAGGCAGCGATGGAGAGCACTTGTCCAAAACATGTCCCATCCATGAAAACGTCCAAACGCAGACAGACTGGAGGACAGCAGCTGTTGGCCCGTAATCCTGCCTGACATCGGGACAATCAGCCAATGGCAGCAGCTCGTTTATTTGACTTTTAAAGGCAGCAGAAGGGGATTTTTATTGCAGTAAAACACATTTTTTAAAAATCTCATAATGATTTCATGTTTTATCTATTTTACTTATTCAGTCATGTCGTCAGCTTGTCCAGCAGTGTCAGCTGAAATTAATTTGTTTTATCATGAAATGGAAGAAATCCTTCTTTCAAGTTTTTAAGAATAAAAACAAAACAAAAATTGATTTGCATATTTATTTATTTAACTTGTGGAGTTTTTTCTTGCTGCCCTTTTTGATCAAATCATTCAATAAAATCACCTTCAATCTTCAGCAAAACCATATCAAATGAAAACAGAACATAAAAATATCTAAAACAGTGTTTAATGTTGAGATTCTGATTCAACTTGTGATGGACCGTCTTGTAGAAACTTATTCACAATGCAATGATGCACTAAATAAAATATTCAAATGAATGTGAGGAATTATTCCACTTTTATATTGTAATTTTCCTCAGTGAGAAAAATATGTCATCATTTCTAAAATACCTACAGCTGTTTAAAAATTACATAATTTTATGGACTATGCATAGTGATGATTCCTGGACGGCTTTGTTTAAAGGAAGCACTTATAAAAAGGTTGATGGGTCTTTAATAATAGTGGAATAAGCTTAAAGCATTTAAAGTAAGAACTGGATGTGAAACTGCAGGCATGACGGAGTAATCTGCAGCTTTTAGAGGATCAACATGTGCACAACAATGGCTGCTTCATCAAGCTGACCAGTAATTATGATTAATTCTGCTTCCAGCTTATCTCCATCAGATAATATGTTTATGCAAATCCAGCATTTAGACTTTTGCTTCACAGATTTAACCTCTGAACTCCTTCTGCTCATCTGTTTAAACAGTGAAATATAAGATTGTTTTTAACAATCTGCAGAATACTTCAGGGATGAAAACTAATTATCACTTCATATTATGCTTGTTTGTGGTGAAAAATATCAGATATTGCTTATCTCATCTACTATTTGAAATTTCTCTGTGAGTTTGCTTAAGTTTCCTCCCAAGAAAAGGTTGAATTAAATCAGATAAAATGTTTAAAATCATCTCAACAGACCCAAGTTCTCCTTTTTCCTCTGGCTGAGACGGGCAAACCTACGTTTGGTTTCTGCACCTCAACCACCAGTTTCAGTCATTCACCAGTTTATAGCAACATGACAGAAAACTTTTCTGTTTTTCTATAAAATCGTTGCACACTGTCAGAACGCTGCATGCATGTATTGGTAAGGAGGAATATTGTACATAAATCACTTTTTTTCTTTTTAATTGATATCTGTGTTGATCTTACAGCGTCTGTGAAGTCTGATGAGCTCACAACTTCTCAATAAACCCTGAAGCAAATGTGGTTGATTTTTTGCCTCTTCTTCCACCTTCATGTTTATAAACGGTCGCCTGGCTTCTGTTTTAGTTAAACCTGAATGAAACCTGTTCACTTGTTTAATATGAATGAAAAGTACCACAATAGCAGCTGGAATTATGTTTCCTGCATATCTGAACTTTAACAACTAACAACACAGCATCCAAAACTAAATTTGACAGAGTGAAACGTGAGTTTACAGATGCAGAAAACTGGATGGCGATGCTCAAAATAGTGATGTAGATATTGATCATGCTGTAGAAAAACTAACATTCTTATAAGTCAGACAAAAACTGAACTGAGTCTGACTTTCATAAATTAACAAGTGAATTTATTTACTGCAAAAACAAAAAATCTTACCAAGTGTTTTTTCTAGTGAAAATATCTTAGTGCACTTGAAATAAAACAAAACTAACTTTGAAGTGACTTTTCAGTAAGAGTTTGTTTTAAGTCAGTAATTTCTTAATATTGATCTAAAGTACTGGGTTCACTGGTAGAGAATTTTCTCATCAATATTAAGGAGATTTTGACCTAAAATAAACTCCTATGTCGTTCTGAAAAGTAAATTAGTTTTCTTACTTTAAGTGGACTAAGGTATTTTCCTAGAAACTAGACCAAAAGTACTTGGCAAGATTTTGTGTTTTTACAGTGTTGGAGAATCAATCCCACTATCTGGGTTTAATTTTACCTGGAAAAAGTTTCATTTAAGTAATTAAGTTTATTGTAGATGTTATTATTTCTTAATAAAAATGTTTCAAACAGACAAAGATCAGCCTGCAGATCTCATTCTAACAGAAACTGGAAAAGAGGCTGGACAGATTTAACGTTCAGTTCGACTCAGTGAGTTTAGATTCTTGACCAACCTTTGGCTTTCTTCCTCCTCTTCCTCCTCTTCCTCCTGCACCTTCTGCTCACATCACCGTCTGACCGCTGCATGCTCCTGCTGCAGGTCTCCTGCACCGGTGCCATCACTTCTCCTGATCGACACGGAACAAGAAAAACCTCCAAAGTGTTTGGTAGAGAGGCTGAATCTCTTCTCCTCCCGCCACTCTTCTGCTGCTGCTGCTGCTGCTGCTGCGGCTGCTGCTGCTGCTGCTGCTGCTGCTGCTGCTGCTGCTGCTGCTGCTGCTGCAGGCTTTAGCAGGCAGTGACATCATGAGGAGGAGGAGGAAGAAGTGGGGGTCACAACATTTTTGTTTTCAAGTCTAAGAGCAGAAATACATGTCTTCTTCTTCTTTTGTTTAGTTCAAAGTTTCTGTTACAGTTTTGTTGCTTTCAGTTATTTAAAACGCCCTTCAAGAACAAACAATAGTAATAACTTTCTTCTCTGTCCTGTTTGTGTTTTGGATGCAGAATTTCAGGGCTGGGTTAGGTTAGGGAAAGTCGCTGCTGATCATCAGCAAAACAAATTAAGTTGGTGTAAAGTTTTTGAAAATACATTTGGGCTGTCTCGTTTTTTCACTCTGATAAATGACAGAATATGTGACACCAGACTATTTTCTCTTCTATTTGCATAACAATAAGAGTTTTGCATAATCCTTTCTCCTTGTTCTCCACACCTTGCTTAATCCCCATCAATCATCTTCAACAAGTTGATCATTTGAAGATAGAGCAACTTGTATTTGCATTTTATTTACTTGTGTTTTTTTGATGAAATGATTTTAACTTTTTATAAAAACTTATCTTCTTTTAATTTGTAAATATTTATCTAGTTATTTAATTGTTTGCTTTGTGTGACTAACTCATAAAGTTATGCAGAACAGTCATCACACAAACAGTTGGTTCTACATATTTTGGATCAATTTGACAGAATTTATTTGATTTAAATTTTGTTTTTTCTAATTGGCTGTTGTTCATTTTTATTTTATTTTTTCCACATCATTTTTATTTCAATATTTTTGTATGTTTTTTTCTTTGCGACATGGCTGGACATTAGCGCGTAAATGAGGCCAGCCTCGTTCTGAGTTATTGTCCTGATAACTCGGCTGCAGACCTTCTCGATGCGACGCCGGGGGGCTCAGAGGAAGCTGGTGATAAAGTCAGATGTTCTCACTTTTGAAGCACCTGGACGTTTCTACGGTGTGAAACCATTTCATGTAATGTGGTAAAATAATATGCACTGCATCTCCTCCTGCCGCTTCCTGACATTCAAACTCAGATAAAGTAGATAAGATCACACAGACAAAGCACAGAGGTTATTACTGCGTCTGATGGGAAACAGATTTCACAGATTGTGTCGTAGTCCAGCCTGTGGCTAAAACCCCGCAGGGCGCAGGGAATGAGGTGTTGTATGAAATGAGCTCAGTGTCCCATCATGTTCTCCTCAGGGCAGACATTACGGAGCGCCGCTGTAAAAACCCTCTGCAGCCTTCAGGCGAACTTCCTGCCGCTTTGTCAAGCAGGTTTGGCTGCAAGGAGGAACTGGCTGCATGAGAACATGAACCGATCCAAAGTTTCTCACTGTTTGCTTTGAGTTTCTGTCCAGATTTATGTTTTTCAAATACATTTTGAAGAATTTGAAGTGATGTCATCATCATTTAAAATGTTTGGATTGTGTTTAATTCCATAGGGAATTCCATTCTCTTGGTTTCATTCAGATTTAAGAAATCATTTACCATAACTATGCAGACGATTCGCAGCTTTACCTTATAAAAGCAAACAGCATCTGGAACAAATTTCAAGGTAACCTCGTGAAACACTGAGTTCCTTCAAATCACGGCTTGATGTAAAGGATTTTAGACTCACAAAATCTAAAAACCCTTAAGTCAAAATTTGATTGTGATGTAGAGATGATTAGTTTAGAGTTGTCTTTGAATTATAACTGTTAGATTTATTTATATGTTTTATGTATATTTTGATGTTTCATTATTAGTTATCATGTTTTCATCATGCAAAATACTTTGAACTTTCTTATTCTTGTCAAGTTTACAAATTAACTCGACTTATCAGCTCCAGATCTGTCTCTCTTTCTTTACTTCCTTCAGTTTTTGGTTTTATTTGGTTTTAAAAACAAGCAATGCATTTATATCAATCAGTGTCATGAAGCTGTTTTGTAGTTTGTTTTAGTTTGTGTTAGTTTTGTGTAACCATGTGTTGCAGATTTCTGCACAAGTCCCTTTTGAAACTGAGAATTGGATCTATCTGGGCTTTTCCCTGGATAAACAGAGGAAAGAAAAAAAAAGTTTTTCTGTTTTCACCAAACATTGAATCTTTGTTTTAGGCTTTGCCATAATTTCCTTCTGGTGCTTCTCTAACAGCCAAAAGTCTGTCATGCATTTCATGTTACCCCTTTCTGGGCTCATTGGGTTGGATGTTAAAGAAATTACAGCATTTACTGTTTAAACACATAAACATTTCCACCAGTCATTGTGTTGTCTGGTGTTTGAGGCTGCAGCCCTAAAGTCGGCCGCCCTTCACTGAACAGGCGTTGAGTTTAATTACGCCGTGAGAAAGTCACACCATGATTAAGTTGATTAGATTTCATGAGTTTCTGAATGGCTGATTAAGTATTTACTGACCGGCAGATCAGATCTCATCTCCCAGTGGGCTCAGTGTGGAGCAATCCACCATCGGGTCACTGTGAACCGGGCGTCCGGCTGTCAGCTTTAATCATGTTTACTTTAGTTGATGCAAAATGAAAATCCAGGGATTTATGCATAAATCAAACAGAAGAGAAATTTGATCAGACTGGAAATATTAATACACAAATCGGAGCAACATTAGGAAGAGATCCAGGTCAGTGACGACCTGCAGGAAATGGTGACCTCTAGTGGTGATATTGTTTTATGTTGCAATTTGACTGGTATTTTGTATTTAGCAAAAATGTGAGTTTTGAAAGCAAAATTTGTTTAGCTTCTGTAAATCAGTCATATTCATAATTTTAAAGCTAATGTCGTCACCCGTCTTGTACATTTCAATTTGATAAAACATAACTTAATGCATAACAATCAATATAATAAACTATTAACATTGTTATTACATGTTAATAGGTGTATTAACATGTTTTATTCTGCACTATACATTGCAGCAAACCTTTATGTTCATTTTTGTAGTGCAGACTCAATGTTAGAAATCACTTCAAACTACCGTCAGAACGCAGTCCTGTTGGAACCGTTCATCTTACTTTGGACTTTAGGATCCATCCGCCTTCATTGATCCAGAGTTTTCTTCTCAGAACCAGAAAAACTTCTGGTCTCTTCCCTCATTATTCTGAACTGAGCATCATCTCAGCTATAGTCTTTCTCCTGCAGAGTCACAGATCCTGCTTCCTGTCTCCAAATGCACTAACCCTGATTTCACTCCACTGTTTTCTGCACCTGGGGCAGGAAATAAGAAATTAGGTTTTTATTTGCACCATAAACTGCAATCGCACAGTCTAAAGGCTTAAGTAATGCTGAATAACAGCCAAACACAGGAAGTTGAGCAAAAGCAATCGTTCAACACACATTTGTTAATTTATAATTTCAGGGATTCACACTAATGTCTCTATGTTATAAAATCTTGACTCTGTGAAGTAAAAGGCCTGCATTTGCAAAGGAGTGGAAACATACTTCCTTTTCATTTGATTTTCTAAAGCAGTGCAGTGAGAGATACCATGTTGCACAAAACCTCTGCTCTCTGGACCACAGGCAGGTTTTCTGTCTCCGAGTCCAGATTCTCTTGCAGTCCAAACCAGATTCACTCCGCCGCTGCTTGCTGGGATCAGACTTCATGGATCCAAAGGAAACGTTGCTTTAAGCATAATTAGGAAGCTGATAGTCAATAAATAATAATGAAATCATGTTGTCTTAAGAAATTAGAGCTGGAACATGTAGTTTTATTGTTCAGGGATTTATTGAAAGATTTTCTGCCAGTTCACACGACTGGCCACTAGAGGTCACTTTATTGTCTTTGCTTGTTGTCAGATGTTTATCATTTTTTTGTAATATTTTCTCATTTCCTCTGAGTAGAAAAAAACAACTGTCTTTTCCACATATTGATAAAACACATTTTTTATTTTTATGTTTTGGTCTCTTTTATTTACAGTTTTACAAGAAATTGTATTTAAGATTCCTTTATATGCAAAAATTAATTTAAGACTTCTTGTGATGATTTTACAAATAAATGAATTCAGTTTTTATGAATTTACTTTATGTTTGCAGTGGGTGTGGTCAGGTTGGATTTTCGCGTCTTAAGCTATAAATGAAAATTTTAATCTGTGTTGCAGAAAACAAACATACACCATATAAAGGGTGTGAAAGGTGTTTTACTTTACAAATTTGAAACATGTGAAAGTTAGTTTTTTCTTTATGATTAATTAGATTACGTACACATTTTTCTTCTGTTTATTTAATAGTCATATTAACGGCATAATAATTTTCATTAAGGTATAGTTTGAGTGGAAAATATAAACTTCAGGATTGATAGTCAACCTGCTTTTATTTTGAAGTGAAATGTTTGGCTTTTTCTCTGTCATACAGCAACTTGATAACATTCAATAAAAATATCTAAAAGGAGACATTTTTTATTTGAATGATTCTTCTTAATGATTTCACCATTAGACATGTTGTTGGATTATTATTTACATTTTAAATAAACGTCTAAATTACATCCCATCGTTTTAAAGGACTCAATGTTTTAACACTGCTGTGGATTTACTTTCAAAATAAAATGCTTCATTAAATCATTCTAGTTTTTTTAAAGGTATAAAACATTTCTCATATGCATTGTGCTTTATTTATTTACTAATAAATACTTTATTTATTTTAATAGGTATAACATATTTTCCCATAATAAATTGCACTTTATTATTTATTAATAAATGCATTTCTATGTCTATTTTAAAGTTTTCCAATTTTACTTCTTTTTAGAAAAAGGTACACAGTAATTTCTCCCATTATTCATCCTACTTTATTTACGTATAAATAATTTTTTTTATAAATAATTGTCTTTAAATAGTACAAATGATTGTAGGAAGAAGCACAGATGGAGGAAAGTAAAAACCAATAAAGAAGAAAAAGAGGAAAAGAGAAATAATGTTGCGTATTTTACCTTATTGTGAATGTATTATTATGTAATCGTCCCTCTGGGAATAAATAAATATTGTTTTAATTGAAGTGATGGAAGAAAAAAAGAGGAGAATAAAATGAAGCTGAGGATCCATCCAAAGCTTTCTGCTTTTATTTCGAAGGGCTGATACTCTACTTCCGGGAGTCGGGGCTTTAACTTGCCTCCCTTGTTTTTGAAAGCAGAGCAGCTGAGCGGAGCACTGCGGATCGCTGCAGTCCTGCTCCGTCCTGTCCGGTTCCTCACCGAGCCTCTCCTCCTCCTCCAGCCGCAGACGGCGCCTCATCCCTCCGTCTGGGAGGCGCGCAGGAAGAATGACGCGCCGCGAGTGACCGCCTCTGCAGGGTTGCCCTTGGACTTGGACGGGCTGATGGAGGTGACATTGTGACGGATCCGGAGCGCCGGGGATGCTGGCCGGGACCTGATCGGAGCAGCAGCAGCAGAGTGCCCGCTGAGGCTCAGGGGAGGCTGGGGGTGGAAGTAGGGAGGCCTGAGTGGTCTCCACCTCCGGATCAGATCCAGCCAGACACAAGGCAAGTGTGCATGAGCAGATAAACAAAAGCCACCCAGGCTGGTGCGTCTGCACTGCAGATAAGCTGCAAGCTTCCTCTTCTAAACATGACGGGCAGCAGTGGTCTCGGACTGTGAGTTTTTGGGTTGCAGAAGCGATGGCCGAACACGAGGAAGCGGAGTCTCTCAGGAAGGAGGATGAGGAACCTGCCGCCAACCAAAAATCCAAAAGTCTGCCCGTCTTAAACGAAGCAGCTCCCCAAGAGAAACCGCCGCTGGACAGCCCGACCCGCATGTCCTCAGCAGCAGAGGAGAGCTCCGAGTTCATCCAGCTGCCCGCCCGGACCGAGTCTTTCCAGGCCGAGTCCCCAACCAGAAGCTCCTACCTGCCAAAGCCCGGGAAGTCCGCTCTGAACAGGCCGAGCTCCTACCGGGACGAGCCGCAGGTCCGGAGGAGTCAGTCCAGACTGGGTCAAATCCGCCTGCCGAGCAGGAAGTACCTGCGGCTCATCCTGCAGGACTCGCGCTGCTTCCTGTTCTGCATGTACCTGACCTTCATCCAGTCGCTCATGGTGTCCGGATACCTCAGCAGCGTCATCACCACCATCGAGAAGCGCTACAGCCTCCGCAGCTCGGAGTCGGGCCTCCTGGTCAGCTGCTTCGACATCGGGAGCCTCGTGGTTGTGGTCTTCATCAGCTACTTCGGCGGTCGGGGTCAAAGGCCACGCTGGTTGGCGGTTGGCGGGATCTTCATCGCCGTGGGCGCCGCTCTCTTCTCCTTACCTCACTTCATCTCCCCGGCCTACCAGATCCAGGAGCTGAACTCCTCCTCGGCCAACGAGGGCTCTGCATGAACAGCAACGCCAGCGGCCGGGACCGGGTTGACATCACTTCCTGTCCTCGGGACCAGGACGGAAACGAGCACCGCCTGTATGTGGCGCTGTTCGTCATCGCGCAGATCCTGGTGGGGATGGGGTCCACGCCCATCTACACGCTGGGGCCCACGTACCTGGATGACAACGTGAAGAAGGAGAACGCGTCGCTCTACCTGGGTAAGGTTGGCCTTCTCTACCAGTGGAGGATGCTTGTTTACAGCAGAGTCAACTTCTGGTCAACTTCACTGCCAGAACTGGCCGAAGTATTTCCACAGAGTTTTGTGGAAAGTTTTGAAGCCCCACGGGATTCAAAACTTCCCCACAGTCCAGGTTCCTCAGCAGCTCAGAGTCCAGACTCTGAACCAACAGGTCCTGATCTTAATTTCTGCTCAGATGCGTTTTACTTGTTTTATTTAGAAGCCCAGCTGCTCCAATATGTTGAGCTTCACTGGAGGTCAAAGGTTTGACAGCAGCTGTCCCTCCCCAATATGGAGGCACAACGCCGTTCGTCAACATATTTAGTTTAACATGATTCCCAGTCGACTTTGATTTGTATCTGATTATAATCTCACACAGTATTTAGAGATAGTCCAACTCACTGTCTGTTCACACACAGGAATCTCCTGGCACCATGTTTAATTCCTAACAGGAAGTCGTGGTTCTTTTGAAGCATTGTGATTGGCTGACAGGTGTAGGTTAGTGCTACACTGCCCCCTGTAGGTGTGGCATGTTTAAAACAACACTCAGAGGTGTCATTCAGCAGGTTGGTGTGGATAAACACTTTTTTAAACCGATAAGGTTTGGACAAGATTATTTTATCAGTCTGGGCTTGGATGCTTCTGGGCCAAAACAGAAGAAGTTTTGAACGATGACGTTGATTTTCTGCATCCTGGATTTACCCTTATTTCTGCAGCAGGGTCCAGACGGTTTTAGAAAGCTCTTTGTTTCCTCTACAAGTTCTGCAGCTACTGTAAGCACATTCACATCCTACCCCAGAAACTCTCACCCCAGTAGCCTCAAACAAACTCTACAGTAATTAAGCCAGCGAATGGGAGCAGGGTTCATGAAAGAGGCCGAGGGAGGTGGTGAGGGTTGCTGTGCGTGCAAACATCTGAAATCCCATCAGAGGGTTGGACTCAGCTGGAACTACATGTTCTTTTGGAAACGACCAGAATAGTAACAAGGCTGAGTAAAGTCACCAGGAATGGTCAAATGCATTTAATCCTGACCTGAAATAAGTCAATATAATGCGTAAACGTATTCGAATGAGGAAATGCAAATGTAAAGTTTTACAAGAAATTAAGAAACGATCTTAAGAAACGATCAAACAGCAAAATCTAACTTTCTGTGCCTTCAGAAACGTCAACAATCCTCTTCGATTCTCCACCTGAGGGAAAGAAGAATGAACTGTTCATAGTTCATTATGAACTATGAACTGTTCATAGTTCATAATGAACTATGAACAGTTCATAGTTCTTAATGAACTATGAACAGTTCATTGCAGTTTTCTGGCTGATTATCAGTCTTTAAAAAAAACCTGACCTGCCGATTTTAACTCGGGTGACAGACTTGTTTCATCTGAAATTGTGCTAAATAAAGAAAGTTGTTATAGCAACAGCAGGGTGACTAATGTTAACTGCAAATGAATGCATGACCTAATATAATAAACAAATACACCTTTGCTTATTTATTTTTTCCTTAACATCCCATTCTGCGTGTTTTTTTTACTGTATTTTAATATTTACTAACTTATTATTTTATTAATTATTTGGCTCGCTTTCATTTTTAAATATTGTTGTCCTTTCTTTTGTGCACATTTACAGTAAAATAAATTCTGATCTGTCAGTGAAACTTCTCTCTGAGCAGATCACTGAAGAACGATGGTTGATTTTTAAACCTTCACTCAGGTAAATAATATCAGCTTTACAAGTAAGATTGATCGATATGCAAAAGTCAAGAAAATTTTATTTATTCATCGCCGCACTCTGAGAACAGACAGGAAATGCAGCTTCTTCATAATTTTCTACTAACTGAAACATTGCTAGTTTTTTCAGGTGAATATTTCTTATAATTTCACCTTCAGAAACTCCAATGTTTTTAAAAACATGTTTGTATTTTCTGACCTTTTTCTCAGTTCCTGTGTCTAAATATAAGAAAAAATGCTCTAAAAGTAAAAAAAAAAAACTTTGGCGTATTAAAGATGCTTTAGTGTTTTTATCAGCGGTGCATTTAGTTTAATATGTAAAATCTGTGCAGTCAGAGCAGCATGTCGGGTGTTTGGTCCAGATTTACAGTTTTGAATTTTTACTATTATTCCACATTAATCTGAATTTAGGCTGTTCAGAGGAGCTGATTGTTTTAATATGGCAGAGCGGGTTTAGCAGGGAGGTGCTGCGCTGTAATCCTGTTGTATTTCAAGCAAAATGTGTCACAGAAGAGGCATTTCATTAAGACCCCAGAAACTGTGTCAGCCCAGAACAACAGAAAAAATCGGCTTTAAACGTCAGGGAACGCAGCACGGAAACTAAGCTCTGAACGCATCACAAGTTTTCATAGTTAACTTATTTCTAAAGGTGATATTGACATGAAATTTTCACCAAAAATTGGTAAAAACCCAAGTAATCGATATATAGAAAAAAACCAAAACAAATGCATTCAGAAATTAAGTTCTATGAAAATGACACCAGGACAAATTATTGAACTGATTTGGTTTCTTTCTTTGGTTATTGCCAACAACTTCATATTAATAACATATTAATAAATATGTTTACTCTAAAAATGATGATGTGTTCAAGTCTTATTTTACCTGCTGCTGCATATTTTACATCTAAAAACTGAAACACCAACATTTTGTTACTAAAGTTTCTGCAGTAATTTTATATAAAAAGTTCTGTTATTATCACAACTATTTTTTCTGAAAATGTTGTGATTTAAGGAAAATAACAGAAATGCATGAAAGGTGAGGCTGGAAAGCAGTAAAATCTGCTAGTGAATCTCAAAACACTGAGAAGTTCTAGAGCAGAGCGGATATTTGAAACTCAAGTTATTTATGACTCTTTAAACTCGTGCAGACAGAGGAGAGTCGCTCGGCTCCCAGAATGCTTTGTGTTCCTGGATCCTCTCGGCCCGTACCCGTTCAGCTGCTCTTGTGGCCGGTGAATGCCAGAGTTGTTGTCTCCAGTGGACAGTCGGCGGCTGCTGGACGTCGCAGAGAGCCGCAGCTGACAGTTTGCCTCCAGAAACGCGTCGGTTCGGCTGACGGCTGCTGACAGCTTCTCCTGGTCCTGGAACGGAGCTCAGTCTGCTGAAAATCAGCTTTTAATTTTTTCATTTCACATCCAAACAGGAAGCAGGTTCTTCAGCTCTTTTCATATTATGAAATCAATATTGAACCCAAAGTTTAATTATAAATGTATTTTTCTCAGTCGATAACCTCCAGATTAATGCCACATTAATGGGTTGGATGATTATTTGCTCTTTTGAAATAATCTGCTAGAAAAAGCTGATGAAACAGTCAGAGTTAAATTTTAATTTAAAAGAAGACAGAGTAAACTCTTTAGCATATTTCTCAGTTTATTCCCATTTCTTAGGAACTTTTTTTTTAAAAGTTTTTACTTCTCTTATCGGAAGATTTGGGCTTTTTAAATATGTCGTCATTTATTACGTTTCACCTCTGAATCTGTAACTGTGCAGACTTAACAAGGATCATCGTGCCTTGTCTTTACATATCTCATTTTATTAATAAATACAATAAATACAATTTTAGACTGCACTATGCATAAATTTAATCAAAAGCAGCTCATTTAAAAGCCACTTTTAGAGCTTTGGGTTTCTCCAGTCAGCAGGAATTTGGTTTTGCTGCCACGCTTTTGGTTTTTTATGCATTTTGTGAATTTCCTGGACGTGTTTTAAATGGTGGAACCTCTTTGCAGCTTTTACAGAGTCATTGTTTTATGTCCGATGCATTGCATAAGGAGAAACCTGCAGTGTGAAATCGAGACAAAGAGCTGACTGTACATTCATTGGCCTCTTATGCTACTTAGCCTTCTGGGTTATTACATTAGTTGCAGAGCTTGAGATAAGTGACGACAGATTATGGATTTATTTAATCTGAAGCCGTATTGTGGAATGCGACACATACAGACAGTTACTGACCTGCTTTACCTTTTCAAATCTTTTAAATATAGAAGCAAGGAACAAATTTCCTGACACAGATTTGTGTTTAAACATATTTCAACTCTGAATCAAAGTGTCTTCTGATTTATTATTCTTTTTCTGCAGAAAATGCTGACTGGGACAAAAGTTTTAAATAAAGAGTCGTGTAAATCTTCAGCCACATGGTTGAGCCTACTGGGAACATGGCCAGCAGCAACACAAAGAGGCTTTTTGTTTTCAGATCTGGGTTTTTTGTTGGGCGACTTAAACAAAGAATCCAGCTGCCGGTGCGTTTGCATCAGCTTTTAGAGCTCCACAAACACGAACGGTTCTACTTTTAAAGGATGAAATTGGGCGATTAGACCAGACGTTAGGAAGCAGAGGACTGAGAGGTCTGACTCAAAAACGTTTCACGAAATAATTTACCACCTGACAGACGATGTTCCAGCTCCATAAAACAGCTAAAGTTTTATGGAGCTAAGTTTTCCAATAAAAAGAAAATGTACACATGGCATCTTAGTGAGATGGATCTTTAAACTGACTGACTAAAATTATAACATTTTTTCCTCTTCCTGTAAAAATGCAGAAAAAATAATTCACTGCGTCTCATCTGACGTTGACAGATCTCATCAAAATGTGTCTCTAGAGAAATTTTCCTTGACTTTACAGATCATTAGATACGACAGTTTTGTGTCAACATTTTGCACGTCAGCATCTCAACTGACGTTCAGGTGAAACGAGAAAAAGGCGAAGTCACTGATCTTCCTCTCATTTTGGCTGATTTGAGCTTTTCTTTGCGTCGGCCTCGATACGCGCCGACGCCTGAAGGCTCGGCAGACGTCCAGAATAATTCAGGACTATTTCTTTGTGACCCCAATAAGAGACGCTCTGTTTGGCCGCCATGGCGGCAGGAACACTTTAAAAATGAATCTCTAGACGTGGAGCAGAACCGTCTGACGTTAACGGAGCAGAACTGGGTTTTCTAAGTTCTGCTGCTCTGTATGGCGCTGCCACCAACAATACTCAGTAATGAACATCATCCAATGTTGCTGTTTAATTAGATTTAGCTTCAAAGTAGATTACAGCAGCTTTTGTTTCTTGACTTTGGAGAAGCTTTGTCAGAAAATTGTTCTTCTGTCAGTTAGATCCCACATATAAGGTCTTATTACAGAATGATCCAAAACATGCAATGCATTTGGGTTTGTTACTTATTTACCCTGAATCCATAAATAATTTAAATGTATATATATATATATTTTTTTTTTGTGAGATTCTGACTATGAACTTTTATTATTATCACACAAAATATACATTGAACATCCATGAGACACAATAATAATGTTTAACAGAAAACAAACTTTTCAGATTCTTAATAATATTTTAATATTTCTGATTTTTAAAGCTGTGTAAGAAAAATAGATTTTTGCATTAAAAACATTTAAACTGTAAACGGACCAAGAAAATACAAAAAAGAATAATAATTTTTAAAAAGTGAAGCTGATATATTTTGTTCTTGTGAATTGCTGTTTTGCTGCCGATTCACAGGAAGTTCTCCACTGGGACAATAAATGATATTTATATTTTAATCTTCTAAACCTGTTCTGACCACAATCCACTTCTTGTGGAGCTCACCTAAAAGTCATAAATACACTTGCTGTGTGGTGCTCCTTTTTTTTAACCGCACTTTTCCTTCCACTAAACTTTCTGTGAATATGCGTTATGACTTTTTAACAGAGCATCTTTGTGGCTCAGATTCATGTCCAGCCGCTCCTTGCTCAGACGGACATTAAGTTGTTCTAATGTGTAAACGGTAAGCGGTGCCGTCTGCCCAGTTATTATGGTTTTCAGCCAACATGGAAATAGTGAGAATCCATCACTTAACCCAAGAAGTGTTGAGTTAAGTCACCCAGTGACCAATAATCTGAAAGAATTATATTTTTCTGAATTTCTGTTGGCTTTAATTTAAATTATTTCTTGTTTATTTTAACTTTTCTATTACAATGAAGCACAAACTGTTGTAATAAATTAGCAAGAAAAGGAAATTCCTTCAATCTTTTCATAAACCATGAAGTTCCTGCAGTGTGGAAGGACTTGTGTGGAAAAATGAGACATGTTTTCTCAGACAGCTGTGCTCCGGTTCTCCTGCCAGGAATCGTTTTCATGTTTTCAGCTTCATCGGGTCGTGTTAGTCGACAGCAGAACGAGTCGGAGCTTCTTATGGATAATCAGGCTGTTTTATTTCTTCCCTTTCTTGTACTTTCAGCCTCGCAAGATCTGTGTTCCTAGAAGGAAGAATTGCATTATAGTTTATACATTTGGGTCGTTGTCGACAGAAAGTTTGAGAGTAATCTCAGAAATTTTGTAGAAAAAACTTACAGAAGTAGAAAATATTCAAGAAAAACTGAGATTTAGAAATAAATTTTAGAAATGTTAAAAATCTTGGAAGTTTGTGTTTCAGAAATTTGATATTTTTAAGAAAAAAACTCAGAAATCTGAGATAAACTTTGGAAATTTCTGAGTTTAATCCAAAAATGTCATTTTTTGTGGAAATTTACTCCTTTTTTTCTGTCTTCAGTGGCTGATGAAGATCAGCTGGACCAAACCAAACCAAAGCAGCTCTGAGGACTCGCAGCCAAATGCATATTGGAGAGCAGAGCTGAGAAAAGGACATTTCCTCCGTCATGCTTCAGGAAATGATCCTTTTAAATATCAGTTCTGGTTTCTTTTGTACAAATTGTTCAGCTGTTGCCCCCGGCAACAAGAAATTCACCAGGAAAGTCCTCATGGGTTAAAATCATCAGATTTCCATTCAGCTGAGTCTTCATGGGTTTGATGCTGGAGTTTGAACTGGTTGGTTGGTTGGTGAGGCTGAACGCAGACTGCTGTGTCAGCGTTTCATTGTCTGTTCCCTGGTTCCACCTGGACCGGGTCGGCGCGGCCTCCGGCCTCCAGCCTCCTGCCCGGCCCGGCCTCCGGCCCGCATGGCTCCTCGCTCAGCGTTTCCTTGTGGAGGACAAAGTGCTGCTTCAGGGCTGCGAGTCATAAATAAACCCGAGCGGAGAGGCAAACAGCCAGGGAAACATTAGCCGATTGAAAGCTTACAAGCTGTAAGCTTGTTGAATGATTTCTGCATACAAACATGCAGCAGTTTAAAGTCATGCTTTACATTTCTGAGGCTGCATGGACTCCCTGGTTCGGGCTCGTCCAGGAGGTCCGGCCGCAGCTGGAGGCTTTTAATGGCGCAGCAACACCAGAGGATCGAGGCCTTTGTGATGCAACGCAGCAGCCGCAGCAGCAGCAGCAGCAGCAGCAGCAGCCGCCGCCGCCGCAGCAGCAGCAGTAGCAGCAGTAGCAGCAGTGCTGACTTTAATCATTTTAGGGAGCAGGAATGCACCGATTAATTGGGCCGAGTAATCAGGATCAGCAGATTCTCTTAAGGATCCTCTAACGCAGCATGTAGTTTTAAATGGATGAAGATCCAAACGCAGCAGTTTAGTTTAATGCTGAGGTGCAATAAAGACGTATAAATGTCTGTCCCTAATCGCTGATTTGGACCTTAACTTATCACAATATTTTGTAACACCTTTAAGCATGTATTAAACAAACCCACATTGAATATTTTTTATTAATTTGATGTAATATTCTAATTTTCAATGCCATGTTTTCATGAACTGTCATCTAAAAATAGTCATAATTAGCAGAAATAAAGGCTTTCCAAGGTGCACCTCTGTGTAAGGTAGATAATGTTTCACCTGGTGATATAAACAGTCGCTCACTGACATTTTATTGAATGGGTTTGGAGTGAACTCATCGTTTTGTACCTGCTTTCAGCCAGAAGTTGGTTTCTGGAAACATGAGTCACTCCACAGCGCCGACTCAAACCAGATCCGACCAGATGGGACTGAATCTACCTGTTGTATAACAGGAAGCATGTTCAGATACACTTTGTAGCTCCAGCGCTCTGGACGCAGCAATGAGGAGGTTATATTTATGCATTGAGGAGGAGATTATAGTTCGGATGCAAGGCTGTTATATCAGACTGTTTAACCTCTGAAGTGTATGGTCCTGGAAAATAAGCAGAGGAGTCAGAAAACTGAACTAACCGATAAATATATACATTTTTTTTTAGTGCAGAAGAGAAAAAAGCAGCGCAGTTTTGCTGCAATAAGACAGAGCAGACACATTTCAGATGAAATGTATTGTTTATTCAGTTCAAATATTGAGTTTTATTTTGTTGTGTTTGGGATCAACCTCTTGCTGAACATCAAACTGGGTCTCAAGCATCTGGCTGTTCAGTTCATGGTTGGTGTTACTCCTGATACACTCAGTTTGGTTGGGAACCAAAATTTCAACATTTGTTAGATTTTTAGCTGCTGTTGTTCTTTTGTCTCTGCTCTGAGTCAAACCAAAAAAACAGTTTGAAAAACCTGTTCCCCTCCGAACCTGTGGGGGCGCTGTGTGAAGAACTACTGAAGGAAACGACACAAAAACGACTGAGTGCAACTTCCTTCTTCATAAAATGTTAAAAAAATGGAGTAGCATCAGATTTTATTGGTTGTTGGATTTCTCTTTTGCTGTTGGTAATGGACCATGAGCCATTTCTCCTGCTAATGCTAGGCTAGCACGTTTGTTTTGGTTGTATTTACCCAGAATGCCCTGCTCTGCAGCCCACTTCCTGCTTTTGTAGGGGTTTCCGATCTGCTGTGTTCACATATGCATTCATACTGAATCAGAGTTCACTTCAACAGAACCAAGACCGACATCGTCCCTCGTAGATCGTGAACATTGTCACCAATACCTGATCTAGAATTTTCTTAAATATCGAGAACGGTCAGATGTTATCGGATTGGTGCATCTCTAAAATGACTAAGATGTTAATGGAAATGAAGCGGTGGTCAGAGGTGGATAAAGAACCCAAAAATTACTGTACTCAAGCAAGAGCAGCACTTCATCATATTTTCACTGAAGAAAAACAAAGATTTGGTAAAAAGTCTAATAAATTTCTGAGTAAGTCATCAAAACATCAGTATTTAAAATGACAACATGACACAGACCAAATATAAAACAATGTGGAAAGTTCAGTATTTTACTAATCTCACTGAAAATGATTCATATAAATAACATAATTGGAAATAGAAAAGTTTGTGAAACTTTTAACAGAATCTGCAGGTGTGATTCTGTTTCTGGTGAATTTCTGGTAAAACATGTTTGTTTCTCATTCAGTGGGCAGAAAATCCAGAAGTTTTACTCAAGAGCAAAAATACTTCAAAATAAAATGACTGACGTAAAAGTAAAAAGTACAATAATCCTCCTTTAAAGTAAATATTTTTTCCAAAAAAAGTTACTCAAGTAAATCCACCTAGTTACTACCAAGCTGTCAGGAAACCGGATCCCCTCTGCTGACCTGTAATCGGGTCACACTCCAGTATTTCGATTGTTGGCTCTGTTGACCTACATAGATACAAAGAGAGATGATTAGGTTCCGGTCCGATTCCCAGCTCACACATTTCATCATAAATGACTCCATTATGGAGGCGGCACAGCAGGAACCAGAGGCTGGAAACTAGGGAACGATGAGGCTGGAAACTAGGGAACGATGAGGCTGGAAATCAGGGAACGATGAGGTTGGAAACTAGGGAACGATGAGGCTGGAAATCAGGGAACGATGAGGTTGAATATCAGGGAACGATGAGGCTGGAAACCAGGGAACGATGAGGCTGGAAACTAGGGAACGATGAGGCTGGAAACTAGGGAACGATGAGGCTGGAAATCAGGGAACGATGAGGTTGAATATCAGGGAACGATGAGGCTGGAAATCAGGGAACGATGAGGTTGGAAACTAGGGAACGATGAGGCTGGAAATCAGAGAACGATGAGGTTGGAAACTAGGGAACGATGAGGCTGGAAATCAGGGAACGATGAGGTTGAATATCAGGGAACGATGAGGTTGAATATCAGGGAACGATGAGGTTGAATATCAGGGAACGATGAGGTTGAATATCAGGGAACGATGAGGTTGAAAATCAGGGAACGATGAGGTTGAAAATCAGGGAACGATGAGGCTGGAAACTAGGGAACGATGAGGCTGGAAACTAGGGAACGATGAGGCTGGAAACTAGGGAACGATGAGGCTGGAAATCAGGAAACGATGAGGCTGGAAACTAGGGAACGATGAGGCTGGAAACCAGGGAACGATGAGGCTGGAAACTAGGGAACGATGAGGCTGGAAACTAGGGAACGATGAGGCTGGAAACTAGGGAACGATGAGGCTGGAAACTAGGGAACGATGAGGCTGGAAATCAGGAAACGATGAGGCTGGAAACTAGGGAACGATGAGGCTGGAAACTAGGGAACGATGAGGCTGGAAACTAGGGAACGATGAGGCTGGAAACTAGGGAACGATGAGGCTGGAAACTAGGGAACGATGAGGTTGAATATCAGGGAACGTTGAGGTTGAATATCTGGGGACGATAAGGCTGGAAATCAGGGAACGATGAGGCTGAAGTGATTTTTTTTGTCTTTTTGTCCTTTTTATTTTGTAAAAACTTATTTTTGGGGGGATGTGTGGGAGAATCAATCGACTATAAAAAATCTGCTGAGGTTTTGTTTATCAGAAAGCTGTGCATGTTTATTTTTTATTTTATTTTGGTTCACAGAACTCTGCACTGCTGCTATTTTTATTTTTTTTGCAGCCTGACCTTCAAGCTCACATCAACAATAGAATAAACTAAATCAGCCTGTGGTGAAGAGCTGCATGTAACTGTTGCTGTGTTGAAGCTCCTGCATATTTAAAATGCAAGAAAATGATTAAAATCTTTCATTTCTGGTCTTTTTACATCATAAAACTTTTTGTTTATGATTGATTTTTCTCACAAACTTTATTTGTGCCAATAAATGAATACATATGAACATTAAAAGCAGCAGAATTATTACAGAATCGGTGCGTGATTTATCCACTTTAAAGTGATTTGCAGGATTATTTATCTGCGCTGCTGCAACATAAAAAAAAAACAGCATTAAAAAAACCATTTTCATTTATTACAAGGACAGAAATACTGCATCGCTTGCCGTCTTTAGTCTCTGTCCGGATTATTTATCACGTTCCCCGTCCTGGGTGTTTGTCCGTCTTCACGTTTCTGTCAGCCTGGTTCTGTCTGATCCGACCCGATGCTCTGCAGCTCGTTGCGTAACGCGGCCGGAGGCCGACGCACGGTTTCCCCGTCCAGGATTATCCTCCATGCTGCTGCAGGCCGAATGTTTTATCATCCTGAGCTTCGCTCGTCTGTTAAATTTTGCATTAATTGTGCATTTAATAAATTGCTGACATATTTAAATCATATTTCTTATTTTTATTTTATGTTTTGTGGAAAAAAATTACAAACTTATTAAACTGATTTATTAAAATCATCCTGAATTTAAAAATAATTAGTGTTTATTTATTGAAATGTTTAACTTTTTGACCATATTTCTGTTCATTACTTGAGTTAAGATCAGGTTAGCAGTTTGACACCACTCTTTTTGTTTTTGCTGAAAGAAAAGTATTTAAGAAGTGTGTTAGGAAAACTCAGGAGTCAGAAATAAAACCATTATGGAAAGTAGACCATCACCGGTGACATGAACCCAGTGCTCCCAGTGGGTTTACTGGACCGGTCAGATAAGCCTCAGTCTGGTTCTGTGCCTGGCCCAGCTTTGAGTTTTAAAACACGCCATCACATTTTTGTGTTTGCTTTCAACCGGAGCCAGAGGTTTATCCACTTTAATTCCCTCTAATTGGAGAAATCTTAACTCCCAGCCTCCAGCCGGGTCCTTATTGCTCCGTCATATGATCTGCACACATGACCGCCACTCACCGCTCTTATTGTTTGAGTTGTCATGGTGTCAATTGTTGCATAAATTCTAAAAAAATTAGCAAATGTCACTGAGTTCATGAACAAATTGATGTCAGAGGTCATTTCCTGTAGTTCTCAGAGGAAGAAACTGAAGTTTTCACACAGACGCAGAAAATGGTGGGTATTCTGTAAACCCTGTCAAAAATCAAAACTAGATCAAAAACAAGAACCAGAACATTTCCACTCTTTGCCATTCAAGATATAAATGCCCCCTAGTGGCAGTAAAAGTAATAACTGTTTGTTTCTGCCCCCTAGCGGCGATGAAAAACATAATATTGACTGTTTGTGTTTCTGCTTGCAGCCATCATGTATGTGATGGGAGCTCTGGGCCCGGCGGCCGGTTACCTGCTGGGCGGAGTCCTGATCGGGTTTTACGTCGACCCAGAGACCATGGTGAACATCGACCAGAGCGACCCGCGCTTCATCGGCAACTGGTGAGACCAATCAGCTGCTCTGCTGGGGAGGAGGTCAAAGGTTACAGCTGGAAACATGTTTACCATCAGACCCAGGGCTGGACTTCTCCTGGCCACCAGATCCAGGTTCTCACCAAAAGAATAAAAAATAACTTCAGAAGTTTCAAATGCTTCAGTGTTTCTCATAAAAATCCCAACGTAAGATGGACGAGTTGCATATAAAACACGATGTTTACAAAACATGATTCATTTACAGAAAACAATAAAGTCTGGCCAAAGTCAGACAGGATATTTTAGGATTTATTTACTTTTGTAAATATGTTTAGTAAACATGTTTTTACAGCGATTTAATTTGATTTATTTTCTCTTCCCCTCTTTCCATCCATCCGTCCGTCCGTCCATCTGTCCGTCCATCCATCCATCTTTTCTTTTTTGTGAAGCTGTAATCATCCTGAATTTTCGGTTTTGATGCGTTTCATAAATCGTTCTGTCGTCTCTTGAACTGCTGCTGCTGGTGATTCAGATGTTCAGAGCTGCTTGTGAAGCCGCCGTCTCGCCGCCTGCGAAGCCGTTGACTCAGCAGGAAGCCGCCGTCAGGCTTCCTGCGTGAATTACAGCTGATGAAGGCAGGACAGGTGTTTGTGAACGGATCGGCTCATTTACGCCCAATAACATCCGGATGGCCTCTGTTCTCGCCTCGTGTCTCTGAGTGATCTGATCAGTCGAGGCTCGTCGCTTCACACCTGGGGTGTGTGTGTGTGTGGGGTGTGTGTGTGTGTGTGTGTGTGTGGTGTGTGTGTGTGTGTGTGTGTGTGTGTGTGTGTCCTGATCTCCCGTCGCTTCTGTAAATGAAAACAACCTGGAGCATGTTGGTAATGTTCCTGCTAGTTCTGCTCCCTCTCTTGAGATTCAAAATGTTAATCTGAGGTGTTTTAAAAATATTTGAGTCATAATAATTTGGCTCCAAGTTTTCATGCGCCTTAAACTTCTTTGCATTTTATCAATGCAACTAAAATCTTCAGTTTTCACCTTCCATCAAAGATCGCAAAATATTTCACATTTTATTTTACTTTCTTTATGACACAGAAAACTATTTTTATGCAGAGGTTTTGGGTCAAACTATTAAAAAATGAGTTTCATAATGTGATGAATCTTCATCTGGGTTTTTTGATTGGAGTTCCTCACAATTTAAAAAAGATATGAATGGTTATGAAATGTGATCTGACACCAAAGAGGAAGCGTTTCTGGTTTGACAGACTGATTGGCTCCTGCTTCCCAGGTGGAGCGGGTTCCTGCTGTGCGCCGTCGCCATGCTGCTGGTCATCTTCCCCATGTTCACCTTCCCCAAGAAGCTCCCTCCTCGACACAAGAAGAAGAAGAGGAGGAAAAAGCTGAGCCTGGACGACATGTCCAGCGACGACGACGTGCTGAAGGAGAAGAGCAACAACAGCAAGCAGCAGACGGTCACTTCGTCCATGGGCTTCGGAAAGGACATCAAAGGTTCGCGCCGGCCGCCATCTTTGTTCTGTCCTAGAGCCGCTTTCAAAAAATCTGCTGCGATGCAAAGTATTAAGAAAGAAACTAGTGGTTATAATTTCATATTTAGCTTCTTCAATGCTTTTTTTTCAACAAATGTAGAAAACTCTCACAAAACATAATTAATAATTAATATAATCTTTTTTTAAATTCCTTTATTTTGATTTTATCTCCAAAGTTTGGTGCTGGAAAAGTTTGCAAACTTATTTTGAAAATGCTTGATTTTCACTGTGGGGTAAATTGATCTTTGCAGAAGAATTAGATTGGGAACAAACAGAGAACCAGTTTTCATTTGATAGAAGCAGAAGTCATAATAAAATCTGTATCCTTGATGTTTTGCAGATTTCCTCCTGCAGAACTTTATATTTCATAGATGATTCTTTTAGTAAAAGCAGACTTTGTCTTCTCATCGCTCCGTTGTCTTGCAGATCTTCCCAAAGCTGCGGTGAGGATCCTCAGCAACGTGACCTTCGTCTTCGTCAGCCTGTCCTACACAGCAGAGAGCGCCATCGTCACCGCCTTCATCACCTTCATCCCCAAGTTCATCGAGTCGCAGTTCGGGATCCCGGCCTCCAACGCCAGCATCTACACCGGTGAGCTGCAGAACAGCTCCAAGAGAGCGGAAACATTTCTTTATTTAACGTCTGAGAGGAGAGGAGAGGCAGACAGCGGGACAACACCCTGCTCCGCCCGCCTCCATTCGCTCTGCAGAGACGTCCAGGGCTGCAAGCCAGCATTAATAATAAAGAAACTGCTGGTCTCCAAATGAAAGCGAGCACCGAGGAGACGGAGCTGCAGGACTGCTCTTCAAATATTCATAAAACCCCCCCACACACAAACACAGATATGCACGAAAACGTGGAGTTAAATCAGCATTTATACTGTTACAACTTCTTACACATTATAAGACTTCAACTCAATTCACTGCATGATTGCAGAAATAAGTACCGCTGAGAATTAGGGCCAGAAAACATGAAAAATAAAATTACATAAATAAAGCTGAAATAATACCGGACTATAATTGTTTTATTTTGAGAATAGAGTTGTAGAAAGTCAAAATAAAGTCATGCAAGAATAAAGCGGAATTAATACAAAAATTAAGTCATAATAATATGAGATTAAAGTTATAATATTACGCAAATTAAATCAAAATATTATGGTAAGTTGTAAAATGACTTTTTTTTCAGAATATTTCAGTTTTATTCTTGTAATTTATGACTTTTTATGTTTGACCACATGACCAATCAAAGATGTTTTTTTGTTTTGTGACGTTGTGAAATAATGAAGCGTCACTAATGAAGCTTTAAGCTTTGTTTCAGGGGATTTTCCAGCTAATGGCTAATCCAACATGCAGCTGGTGGCTTTTTTTGTTCCAGTTTGTTAAAACATCTGTTCTTAAATCAAAATAATGCTCAGAGTGGTTTTGTTTTTAGGGGTAAAAATGTGGAGCATCCATTTCAAAAGGAGGTTAAAGTGAAGCCTGTTAGTCTTCATGAAGTTTATAATTAAGTTAAACGTTTCTGGAAGATTCAGCTCGTGCTCGGCTGAGTCTGCATGAAGTCACGCCTTGGGAGGCTTCTGTTATCTGAGATCTTTAAGTGTTTGGTTGCATAACCGTCTCAGCTGGACCAGGAGTGGGCTGTGAAGTCGTGATTTAATCTGCCACTCAGACACAGACATTTTGATTCCCACTTCATGCCCATCACAGTAAAAGCCGACCCGGAGAGCTGCTGCTTTCACACCTAAAAGCTCTCCTGTCCTGGAACATCACATCTAATCCTACATTTTAACACATTTTTTGGTACAGATTTATAAAAATCCCAAAATAAATAGCAATATTTATTTGCTATGTAATAATGATGAGCTAAATGTCTTCAAAAAACCCAAACTTTAATGGCTTGGGAAATACATATAATATGTATTATTTGCACCTGATTCTTATCCTGTTGAAGCAATTAAGCCAAAGCTGCACATAAGCCCCACATATATAGTAGCATATATAATAAATCTATCCTTAAATTGAATCGTTTTAGAATCAGCTGGTTCAAATTCTGTAAAAACTAAATCTCCTATTAAGCATTTAGTCTAATGTTATTTCATTTCATAAGTTCCTTTCACTATCTGATTATTATTCAGTTCATCCAAAACAAAATAATATTTCTGATATTTTCTAAAAAAATGTTTATGTGGTTAAATTATCCGTTATCCGATTAATCAATAACTAAAATAATTGTAACCTGCAGCCCTAATGTATTTTGTTTTTTCATAAAGCCTATCGAAAATATCCTTAAAAATGGAAATGTGCTGTTGGTTGGTGTTTGTAAAAGCGGCCAATCACAGAGCAGCATTCATTTCCCTGGAAGCTGATTGGCTGAGCCCTCAAGTATACTTGATCAAATTTGTGTTTTTGAAGTGTATTTAATTTATGGTCATCTTTAAACATTTTATTAGTTTACTAAAGAGGCTGATGGGATTTGATGCATACAGGGAGGAAGCGGAGAGGCGGCGCGGTTTCTGCTGGGCTCCCACTCTCTGTGTGTGTTGCATTGGTGATGCATGGCTGCCTGGCGGCGGCGGCGGCGGCGGCGGAGATCGCTCCGCTCTCTGCTGCTGCTGCTCAGGCCAAACTGACGGCTGTGAAAAACAAAAGCAGCTTGGAAAAGTTGAACTTGACAGAAATTAAAGGGAAAATGGATCAGAGCTCTCAGGTCAAAGCTGGTTTGGAAAAAGGAAATCAGATAGTAATGAAAAAATGAAACTCATGCAATAATAAAAGTCATGACTCAACAGACAAATATTTTTCCTTAAAAAAAAAATCCACACAGTTTTGACAGAAACCACCTGAAACTGAAAAAACAATCTTGAATCCAAACAGCAGTTTTGAGCATTTTTTTAAATCGTTTTTTATTCAAACTTTTTTCTGTTTCAAATTTTTCTTTTTTGATCAAACTTTTTGGCCCCAATTTAGCTCCATAAAAACTAACAAACCGCCCTGCTGTGCCTGAAAGACCACATTTATGCTGCTATCTTAGCCTTATTTAGGTTTATGATGGTCAGAGAAGACAGTTGTAGTTATGTTTTTGTAATTTCTAAATATTAATGAACAAAAATCCTACAAAAAACGTGTTTGTGTTCGTAGGACAGGAAAGTGGAAGAGGTATCATGCCCTGTCACATTAATGTAGAAACAGTGAAAGTTCTGCTGGTAAACAGGATTACTGCGCCTTTCTTTGGATTTAATTTAGATAAATACATTGTTGTGTTTCTGTTTTCCTTCCTGGACTAACAGAGCCTTGGTTTTACTATCCAGAAACAACATTTCCTGGGCAGTAAAATCAGAAATGACTAATAACATGTTCTCCATTTTACTGTCTTTTCTTTGTCTTTTAGCAATTCTTAGACAATCAGGACTGTTGCAAAACATATATGTTGCATTTTATGCTCCAAAGTGACTTTTGGTGCACAAAAGCAAAACTAAGGAACAGAACCAGAACAATATTTCTGTTGTCGGCCAGATTCCCTAAAAATATTCATTTAGCTGCAAAAACATTTTTCTGCCTGTTTGATCTCTGACTGCAGAAACTAATGCAAACTTCCCACATGAAAATAAACACGCTGTATTTCTGCTTGTGCATCAGATTAACAATCCGCTTTGCACTAAACACATCACATCTAGCAGAGAATAGCAGTTCAGCAGATGCACAGACTCTGGTTTGCAAACATTTGGTGATCTTTGTGAATTTGCTCCAGTTTTGTCAGTCTGTTATTAGCTTGGCGCATCTGCTGCAGGTTTCAGTTTGTATTGAATTAACCAGCTAAATACCATTTGCACCAAACTGTATTTAGTTCTGGACATTTTGAAGTTGTCTGACTTGTTTCTTGTTTCTGCTCCATTATTTTCTAAGTGAAAAACTCACTGGACTCTTTAAAAAGCATCATTAGGCTGAGCAGGCGGCGCCAGCCCGGTCTTCTGATGCTCCGCTGCTGTTTTGTCCCGCAGGTGTGATCATCGTGCCCAGCGCCGGCGTGGGCATCGTGCTGGGCGGCTACATCATTAAGAAGCTGAAGCTGGGCGCTCGGGAGTCGGCCAAGCTGGCGATGATCTGCAGCGGCGTGTCGCTGCTCTGCTTCTCCACGCTCTTCATCGTGGGCTGCGAAAGCATCAACCTGGGAGGAATCAACATCCCCTACACCACCGGGTGAGGAGAGACGCAGAGAGGCTGAAACATGTCCAGTCGTTTCAGGGTTTCCTGCATGTTGCTTCATTTTATTCAGTTATTAACTGAAATAATTCGACAAAAAAGTCTATGTGACGTACCAACATCATAATACGGATTTTAAAATATTTTCCTAATAAAAAATCTGAAAAGTCTTCGGAATTTAGTAATAACACACTGAAAAGTTATTCCAAGTATTTTATCTTGTTTCTAGTGCAAATAGACAAAACCAGTTAATAAGTAACTTTATAAATTGGAGCTTGTTTTGAGTCAATTATTTCTTATTACTGATTTTTGTTTTAAGTGAAAAAATCAGTTTTTCCAGATATTTTTTGTCATTTAAAAATTTTAAGGAAAAATCTTTTGAAATTTGGATTATAAAGATTGTAGATTTTAACTTGAGGCTCTGTTTCCCTGCTGCAGTGTCTGACTGACTGAAATACTTCTGCACTGGTTTCTAAATACAACCTGCAGACATTTTAAACAGCTTTTTGCAGCTTCCCCCCCTCACCTCTTCTCGCCTCCACCGGTAAACAAACTCTGAAAGGTTTTAATCTAATCCAGTTTGGGTCCATTTTGTTATCAGCTCATCTGTAAATTGGTGGAGTCTGCAGATCAGAGCAGAGATGCTGCATGATGAGTCGGTAAACGGAGGCGTTTTCTGTTTGGACGCAGCGTCTCTTTGGGAGATTTCATGACTCAGATGGAGAGAGTCCAAGGACAGCTTGGGACAGACGCGCTCTGGATTGCTGCCGCATCTTTTCACGTGTTTCTTCCTCCATCATCCTCCCTTCCTGCTTTCATCTTTTCTTTCTCATCCCTTCTTACTCAATCATTTTTTTGCTAAGTCGTCACTAATTCACGTGTTTCTTGCTGCATCCTGCTCATCTCTCGTTCGTCTTGCCTCTGAGTGCGTTTTCCTCTCTGCAGACCGACGCTCACCATGACTCAGAGGAACCTGACAGGAGGCTGTAACGTGAACTGTGGGTGTAAAATCCACGAGTACGCGCCGGTCTGCGGCTCCGACGGGATCACGTACTTCAACCCCTGCCTGGCCGGCTGCGGCAGCGTGGCCAACGACACAAACGGGGTAAGAAACAGGGGTGGGAGGGGAAAATGCACATGCAACTGATATTTTACTATTAATAATTTGGCAGAAAACCTGGAAACATGGAAATTAAAAAAGACGAGTCAAAAGTTATGTCAGAAATGTAGAAAAGTTTCTTTTTATTCTACAGAAAACAAACTTAAAATAACAAATCCTGGTCTTCTGGTTTCACCGTTGTATTCTCTGTACAATGGCTGCTGGAAAAGAAAAAGAGTTTTGTTGTTCACTTACCATCCAGAAACCACTTCCTGCATTGTTGGTTGTGCAGGAGGCTCCACTTCTGCTTTTCAAAGATGTATGATTATGTAATTATGCATCTGTTTTCAGCCATTTAAAAAAAGTTGAGTTTTGGGGCGTGGCCAACAGCTGACTCTCTGGATTCACAGGAAGTATTAGAGGTGATTTTTAAAAACCCAAAATGTATTCCCACCATCAGACTGTCTTGCTCCACACCTCGTCAGTCTTGTTTTCCTCCTGATATCTGAACCTCCAGGTGTGTCGTTGTGTCGTTCAGATCAGGAACTACTCGGACTGCGCCTGCGTCCAGAGCCGCCAGGTCATAACGCCGTCGTCCGGCGGTCAGGGCAGCAACCAGCTGCAGCTCGTCATCGTCAAAACCTACCTGAACGAGAACGGCTACGCCGTTTCAGGGAAGTGCGACCGAACCTGCAACACCCTCATCCCCTTCCTCATCTTCCTCTTCATCGTCACGCTCATCACCGCCTGCGCCCAGCCCTCCGCCATCATCGTCACCCTCAGGTAATTCGCTTCCCACCAGAGGATTGGTGCTTCTGCTTGAACTGACCCAAGAACTTTACAATGAAATACGCTGAAGCAAAGTACCATTTGTAGCCTCTAGGGTCGTAACAAAAACACCTTTGGGTTTCAAAAATCATCAACTTCCATCCCTGTCAATGGAAAGTTAGTTGGAAGGAAAAAGTGTGGGAGCCACCATCTTAAAAGGGACAGTGAAGTACAGCAGTAAACTGTATTTTTGTCTAGTTTTCTTATGCAAAATGGCTTAGAAAACTTGAAATGAGACAAAACTAATTTACAGTTAACTCTTCAGTTTGATTTAAGTTAGTAATTCCTTAATACTGATTGGAAAATACCAGTTTCACTGTCAGATTATTCACATATAATATGGAAAAATAAGTGAAATAACTTGACAGTGGAACTAGAGCTGGTTGGATTTTGTGTTTTTGCAGTGTAACACGGCTCTGCTTCTGTTTTTTTTTTTTTCTTAATTTTTACATTTTGGGTGTTTTTGTGCTGCAGGTCTGTGGCAGAGCAGGAGCGGCCGTTCGCTTTGGGGATGCAGTTTGTTCTCCTCAGGACTCTTGGTGAGCAGAAACAAACTCACCGTTAAATTCTGTTTGGTTCTGTTTGGTTCTGTTTGGTTCTGTCTTCTCTTCACATAAATAACAGAACAATTCCTCGTCCTGGTAAACCTGAAATGATTCAAAAATGCTGAAAAATAGATTTTAGTCTGCTTCATTCTTTTGTAAGATTTTATTTTAGATGATTCTTTTATATTTATTTAAGAAAAAGCTTTAAATGAATGATCTTTTTATTTACAGAAGCTGCTTTTCCTTAACAAATGTTTGCAAAACTTTGTCAATATTCCTCTGATGGTGAAAAAACAAAGATTTGCAACCGTTTCCATGAAATGAGTAACAGAGATAAAATCACACATGAACAAGTTTGACCAGCTGATAAGACATTAAAAACATGCAGGCAGTAATTATCCAACCACTCCCTGTTTTCTTCTTCTTCTCCACATTTTAAAAAACCTCATCATGGCAGCAAAACATTTTATCAACAAAACGAGAACTTTTACGAAATTGGCGTGTTTCCATTAGGCAAATTTATTTTCAAAGTTCTGTGGTGAACGGAAACGCAGCTTCAGTTTTCCTCTCGTCAGTCTCATAATTCAAACAGCATCTCTGGACGGTTTGAAAAGAAAACTTGCTTTCTGAATCTTCCTCTTCCTCCCAGCCTACATTCCGACGCCCATCTACTTCGGCGCCGTCATCGACACCACCTGCATGCTGTGGCAGCAGGACTGCGGCGTTCACGGCTCCTGCTGGGAGTACGACGTCACCTCCCTGCGCTTCGTCTACTTCGGCCTGGCCGCCAGCCTCAAGTTCCTCGGCTTCCTCTTCATCTTCCTCACCTGGTACTCCATCAAGTATAAGGAGGAGAGGGTGGAGCGCTGGCTGAAGCGCCACCTGTCGCCCGTCGACACCGTGGGAAGCCTCGTGTGCCACCCGGGGGGCCACAAGGGCCACGCCCGCACCCGCTCCTGCCCTGTCAACATCCCCCGCACCGACCCCGCCGTGCCGAACGCCGCCAACGCCCTCAACCGAGGGGTCAGCACGCAGAGCTGCCCCGGCAACGAGCTGAAAGCAATAGCTCCTCCTCCTGCCCCTGCGGGAGCAACTGCAGCCTCCCCGGCTCCATCCCCGGCCCCGGCTCCGGCTCCAGCCCCGGCCTTGGCTCCATCTCCGGCCCCGGCTCCGGCTCCATCTCCGGCTCCAGCCCTGGCCCCGGTTCTGGCTGCAGCCTCCCAGGCCTCGGCCCCGGCCCCGGCTCCATCCCCGGCTCCAGCCCTGGCCCCGGCCCCGGCCCCGGCCCCGGCCCCGGCCCCGGCTCCGGCCCCTTCCCCAGCCCGCTCGCTGGAACACGTCTCAGTTCAGGTTTAAACCACCGGAGGCCCAGATTCATTCACAGGTTTTTGTGAGCTGAAAGCTTTGAGCTCCTCTGACAAAAACAGAGAAAAATCTGCTGCAGAGCCGGTTTGATTGTGGTTTGTTTGTGGTTTGATTGTGAGAGGGAGAAAAGCTCAGTCGGCTGTTTGGATGGACGGCGGCTCACTGCTCATAAACCCCCCACACTGCAAACACACAGAAGCTTACCAAGTATTTTTGGTCTCGTTTCTAGTGCAAATGTTTTATTACACTTAAAATAAGAAAACTTATAGAAAGATATAGGAGGTTTTTTTAGTTCCTTAACTTTGATGGAAAAATTGGCAGATTATCTCACTGATAACATGGGAAAAATGTTTTGTTATAAGTGAAATAATCTGCAACTAAGGACGTTTTCTGCAATTTCAATACATTTTTGACATAAAGTAAGCTCATATTTTTAAAAATAATTTTTAGGGTGATTTTATCTTATTTACAGTGCACTGAAATATTTGCAGTGGAAACCAGACCAAAGTAAGATTTAGTTTTGCAGTTTGCTCTGGCGACTCGTGCCTTCTGCCACCTCAATCCTCACAGAACAAGCAGAAATCTCCTGTCAGACTGCAGGACTCTCCCGAATGGATACCTCAGCTTTTCCTCACATCTGTCTGCTTCTTCATTTCTTCACCGTCACGTGAGCGATGTTCGTCGTAAAAAACAAAACAAAACAACAAAAAAAACTCCTGGAAATGTGATACAGTGTTAGGAACTGGAAACCGATGGCATGGTGCTACGTGAAAAGCTTTTAGAGTCCAGCTTTTTGTTTCTGTGTTTTAAACGGGTCAGTTGGGCCTTTTGTTGCTCCGTACGTCTCAGCCGCCCAGCAAGCAGCTCAGTCTGAACAGGATCAGTGTTTCTCCTCCAGTTCCTGGAAGGAAATAGCTGAGATATTTCAGCCAGAATGGCAGCAGATGCACTGGAAACAAGCAGCTGATCCCCATGTGGCTCCAAATCAAGTTGTCTATCAGCTGTGAAAGGAAAATGGTCTGAAACTGTGAGATTGAATTCTCTGCATCAGTTCGCTGAACTTCTCCTCTGGAGGGAAGTAAATATAGAAACCTCTTCATGACTCTCTAGCGCTGCTAGTGATTGCAGAATAGATTTAGCTCCACTGAGATGCTCTCCTCACCACGCCGCCTCATTTCTGCTCTAGCTTCACTTTATCGCCACCTGCAGGCCGATTTCTGCTGCCCAGCAGAACAACAGGGTCGTTTCTGGTCTCATTGGATGAATAAAATTTTGCTAAATCCGCTATATTGATGACAATATTCATTAATATACAAGGACCAAAATAAAATCAAATCCAACTGAAGCAATCGGCATCGCCAAGCTGCGCCGCAGTACGCAGAGGTTAGTCCTTTAAACAGTACTGACAGTGTTGGGCCCTCTATTGTTCATCTGCTAACAGCAGAGCAAATGTCTCATGTAGCAACATTAATTTCTCTGGATAGATTCTGAACCTCAACTTTGTTTAATAACGTTTAAAAGTTCAACTTTTATGTTGAAGTTTTGTTTATCAGCTTCATTAATGTAGGCATTTATCCACAGGCTCTTATTTTGAAATCATTTATGCTTTGATTCCTTTTCCTCACCTCTTTTTTTTTTTTTTACTTTTTTGAGCAAATGGAAAGTGTTCAATAAGTATTGTATCTCTCCATGAAGCTCTAAAATCTGCTGATGTTCTGACCTGCAACAAACTCAGCAAAATCTCAGCAACTATAAAACTGAAACCAGGAGTGAAAGTTTTGTTCCCAAATCACAACATGATCCTGTAGAGGGCGATATGCTGCGATATGCTGCGATGTGTCACTGTGTTATTTCTTCTAAATACCATGTTAGCTTGTGGCTTTAGTGGGACTAATGTTATGATTAGTGCTATACGGTTAGCGTAGCTCGCTCTTTAGCTTGTAGTGCCCACCACTGGTGACCTAACAATATTTGCTTTGCAAAACTTTAAATTCAGTATTTTATTCATGTGTTTCTGCTTAATATTATCTCATGAAATCAAATTTAAACCTTCTCACCTAAACCTAAAAATTAAAACAGGTAAAAACTGGCCTGGAGCTGATTTGTTACAATTTATATCATAAAAGTAAACTATTCTGCTTTTTAACAACAGTAAGAATTAAAATGTTTTCTAAAAACAGTTTAGAGAAATTCGGCCTAAAACGATTTAGAAATCTTCCGTTGAGCCTGACAGGGACGAACTGCTGGGATTTCCAGGTTAGCAGCTGCAGCTCTGAGGTCTTTCCACGCTGCCCACTTCCCACAGCAGAATCCCAGTGTTCCCAGTGTTCCCTGCTGTAACAGGAAGTTCTCAGGCTCTCTCCTGCTGAAGGTGTAAACAGGAACCATGAACAAAGTCCGGACCTCATTCCTCGGCACATTCCTCCCACATGTTTCTGATGTAAAAACTGGATCCGTCTGCCTGAAAGAGACGATGGAGATTTCCATCATGACGTCTGTGAGCAGAAACTGATGATTTAAAAACTGTTAAAAATCACCTGCAAGTCGCATCCTGACCAGATTCAATTTGATATTTTATTGATTTGATTTTTTTTCCTTCTGATTTTTTGTTGTAAATCCTTCAGAAATAATTAATTTTGTTATAAATCCTAAAATTAGGTGCAGCGGTGATCCATTATCGCCCCCTGCTGAACAATCACTACATTAGCAGAATGATTAAAACTAAATTAAAACATCATATGAATCTGAAAAGTGATTCTCTTTTAGAATATCAGCACTGGGTGACTTTTTTATGTGTGAAAATGTAACGAACTGGATCCACTAAATGTACCACATTATTGAAATCTGAACAACTCAACCATTTATTTTAAGATTTTTACATTTCAAACAAACGTATTTATGAGCTGAGTTCAATTTGGTATTTTCTCTGTTAAAATAAAAAACAGCGTTTAAAATTTTCTGCAATCACAAATTTCTAAATAAAGTGTTTTTGCTGGTCACCTCTGCAGAGCATGCAGAGAGCACCAGATTAACAGCAGAATTACATTTAATCTGTTTCACATTTAACAACATTTGAATTTGTCTGCAAGTTTGCTTGTCTAAAAAAACAAAACATTCAGTTGGAGAATGTAAACGGCTGTTTAGTGTTGGAGGTAAAAACTACTTTTTCCTGCTGTAAATGTTTTAATATTTATAAATTCCTTACTCTGTCCAGCTCTTTCAAATCACAGAAAACTGCAGATAAATATTTAAATCTGAAGCTTCTGATAGTTCAGACATTTATACAAGTTTTAAACTGAAGAACAGAAAAGTGCAGTTTATTAATGGAGTTTTAGGAAGTTAGAACTCAAAAAATGCTTTCAAATCAACATAAATAAAATATTCAAAATCATAACTACTTCCTCATTATTTGAACATTTTGCAGTAAGTTCTACATTGATTAAGAATCTGATATTTTCTTGACCTCAAATAACTGATTTTACAGATTTTCATACTTTATCCTGAAAAATCAAATTTTTACAGCAATAATTAAAAAAACAAATTTAGATTCTCCCTGACTTTATGAGAAAAGTTTGTTCTGCTCATTTCCATAACATGTTAATGTTTAAATTAAATTCCAATTTTTAGTTTCTGCCTTTTTAAAAAAGAGACAAACTGAAGTTTGATACATTTATATTATTTTGTGCTGTTTTGATGATGGTTTGAGCTGCTTATTGTGAAACAGCCGTTATGCATCGGCACCGTTTTATTGCTCCTTCTGGGTTTTTATTCCTTTAGAATTACCTGTTCCATGTTTTGTTTAAAATTAAAGTTTCTGCATCACCTTTGCATGTTGAGATTTTAACCAAAAATCTGCGAAACGTCTCAAACGTTTTTATTTTGGAGCAAAGTGTTGCTGAGCTCAGCACTGAGATGCAGGATAAATGTTACATTGAATGCAACGGGAGACGTTAAGACCTGATGGAGCTTTTTGTTTGTTGTGTCTCAGTGATCGTCTCATGATGCTGTAAAAGAAAAAAACTTGATCCTTAGTTTCAGTGTTGACACTTTAGAAGCAGTAGAAGGAAGTAAAATGTTCAGCACGACTGTCTTCATGTAGAAAAGAGCAGAAATAGAAACTTTAGTCACGTCTGTATTTAAACTCCTGCCATTTTTAAACCGACGCTCACAGGATGAAGGATCTCTGAAAACTCGTCAATAAAAACAACGAAGGTTTACAACGTCACACTCTTCACCTCAGATTTCTGTCGTTTCCGTTCATCTCATCGTTTCCAGACTGATCCAGGATCAGATGAAGGCTGACAGTTTTTTAAGAAGTCAGTATCTATTTATTTTGGAGAAAAGTGTTTTTGACGCAGCACTGATGAGACGGGATGCGGATGTTCACACCTGCCTCAGATTCTTGACTTCTGTTGATTGAAAATGTGACAAACTGAATAAAACAGTATTACACAAAACCACTGTTTTTATTTTATTTCATTATTTTAAAACAACTACCCTGTTTTATAGTCTTAAAGTCCCTAAAACATTTGATTTGTGAAAATTCAGTTGGGGGGGAAAAACGATTATCCAAAGCTCAGTGACTTCCTGTGTCACTGACAGTTTTCTTGCCACTCTTCAAAATGGGAAAGACATAAGAACATGCTGTTCCCATTTCAAAGTCAGGAAATTATTCCACCTAAACGTTCCCACATTAGATCCCAGCAAAGTCAGAAACAAAAGAAAACAAGGTTTCACTTTTTATTGGTTGTTTTCCAGACAAGCTTCCCCTGAAACCCAACCGGTTTGGATGGCATGCATCAATAATTACATTGTTTGACTGTTTCCTCCTCCAACAGCAGCTTTTAAAAGCAGTTTAATATATAATATATATATATATGATACAGTGCAGGATCCTTCATGAGGCTCATTTTCCCTTTTTTCAGTCTCTTTAAATCAGTGACCTGATCAAACTGCTCCTTCACGCTTTCCTTCATCCAATCGCAGGATTTATGTCACAGTAAAATCAAAAACAACCAAATATTACAGTAAACATGGTGTAAATTTAAGACAAGCTGTCCAAAAACGTGTCAAACAAAACATGGTGAAAAATTAAAATCTTTTTGTTCAACCAGACTTTAAGTTCATTATGTATAAAAACGAATTCTTTAAAAGGTGCAAAAACTAAAACCCGGCTGGAACCAGAAGTGGGACGGCGTTGAGCAGAAGGTCCAGAGCGGACGGAGCAGGACGTCTTCAGGAACCTGAAGAACCAGCAGAACAAACCCGCTCAGCCAATGAACTTTAACCTTTTAAAGGTCAAACTCAAGCAGCTTTTCCTCAATTTAACATATTTAATCTTAAAGATACATCAATGATTAATCAATGCTGCCTCATATCCTCTAAGTTTAGTTGATAATAGTTCTGTGGTGGAAAATTTTCATCAAGTTATTTTTATTATGACTTTATTAATCTGATGTTGAATAAATTACCAGATAATTTCTTCCAATTCAATCCCGTCTTTTGTTAGGAAAGCTGAATGATTTCTTCTTTTTGTCAAATTTTATCCATTTCTGGCTTGAGGATTAAAACTGTAATAATTTGACTGGCAGCCAATCAGAAACATGAACATAGGAAATAACATTTTACTGAATTTCTCTTTTCTTTGGAAAATAAAAGCTATTTTTCTGCTGCAGGAGGAGTTTCTACCTGTTAGGAGACTTTCTGGATCAGGCTTTTTTCTGGGTCGTGTTTATCCTCCAGATCTTCATCAGAGTCTGAAAACAGGACAGAAAACGATCAATGTGACGATTCAAACGCCTTTAACAGAAACTACAGTTCTGGCTCTTTTCTCTGTAAAGATCAGGAGTGAATGTTGGTTTCGGATAAGTGACCTGCGAGAGACTCGGGTGGAGAGTAAAACTGGCCGTCGGATAGAGGACCGGGACCCATGAGCGGAGCGCGCTCCACGGCGTCCAGGAACGACTGATACCCTGCAGACGGGACAAACGAGGTCAGCAGGTCCGACATGGAGTTCATGTTCATCTGCGGTTGACCAGAAAACTCACTGCATTCGTCCTCGTTCTCCTGCGGCAGCACCTTGAAGTCGAGCAGCCAGGTTTCTATCCAGGCCAGGATGAAGGAGACGATGGGCAGCAGGTAACCGAAGGCGCCTTGGAGGAGCAGCTGCTCACAAACAAACCAACAAATCACAAACTCATTCATTTTCTGATTGCTTCTGTTCACATTCATCAGAAAAACTCAATGATTTGATGGTTTTATAATCTGAACGTATTTATAAAATGTGGAAGATTCAGATTTGTCTGAGCTAATCTCACTTTAAGGTCCAGGATTTTATTTTTTTATGTTTTGTAAATGATCACAAAATGTCAGTATTAGGACTTAATCTAAATATTTTAGAATATAACATTTTGTATTTATTTTAATCAGTTCAATAGGCAGGTGAACACAGAGCTTTAATAAACTGAAATAAGTTCAGCTGAGATGAAAATATTAGCAGGTTGTAACAGAAACAAACTCTTTATTAAACCTGATATTGTAATTATATCTAAAAATATTTGCATGAAGTTTTGGATCAGCAGCAGCTTTATTCTTCCTCTTACCTTTGATAAAATGACTTTAATAATCAGGAAGGCACAGCTGACTGCAGTGGTTATCTAAGAAAAACACACAGTCTGTAATATGGATATGAATCCTTCAAGCTTTTTGCAGCAACTTAAAATTAAAATAATTCAATAAAATAAACAAATATAGAACATAATGAAACACAAAAGCCAGATAAAAACAGTCAAGGTCCTCACTTCCTTTAAGATGTTTGTTTGGATCTTTTCTCCATGAATGTTTTGTGAAATAATCTGATTTTAATTTATGTTTAAATAATGAAAAACGGCTGACAGGCACAAGCACTTACAGCGACGGCCCACCAGTGACGCAGCTTGCAGATGGCGTACGCCAGGATGAGAGCTGCAAACCTGAAGACGGCCAGCAGCTGGAAACAAGCCGCCGCTCAGATTAAACAAGAAGATAATGAATAAAAAACAGCTAAACTGGAGACGCTCTTACAAAAATGTCGAAGAAAGAGGCATGGTAGTCGTAGTGCAGCACTTCCTTCTCCAGCTGCGCCTGAACGCCTCCGCTCACCTGCAGCACAACAAACAGAAACATTTTGGGTTTTTGCTCAATAAAATCATGTTAATTACTAAATACTCTTAATATTTTCCTCATCTTACTTGTAAAAGTTTGGATCCAACCAAAAGCATCACTCAAAAATTCACAAACCCCAATTAGAAAGTATGATAAACATGTTATATATATATATGTTATATATATATTGAATATATTTTAAAGTCCAAAGCTTTTCAAATAAGAGCAAAAGTTTTCATCTGGAGCTGCAACATTAATTTTACTGAAGAGTTGCAGCATTCAGAGCATAAATCAGATTCAGAAATTTACATTCTGCAGATTTTTAATTAAACCACCCAATATTAGAAACACATTAAAATATGCACATAAATATGTTTCAAAAAGAAAAACTAATTATTGTCTAAAATAACAAACATTCCTTTGTTTTCTCTTAATTATCTGTAGGAAAAGATTCATCTGCAGATAAAATAATAATAATTTCTAACAGCAGGTTGTGAAAAGCTCACATGACGTAACGTTGAGCTGATTATTGACGAGTTAAAGCGTGGAAAGTAAAAGGATGATTTTGTTTTATTTTTAATTCATTTTAGGGAAATTGAAGCAGGTGAAGTGAAAATGAGTTCTGGGTGAAACGTTTACAGACAAAGAAGTTTTAAAGACTTTTTAACGTAAAATTTACATTTATTTTGTACAGTTTTGGTTTAATTTATGCTCTGAGTGTCTGAGTCCCAATACTCCAGCTGATGATTAATTGATTACTAAATTAACTGATTATTTCAATAATCGATCCATTTGAATGAATCCAGTTCATGGTTTCAGCTCTGTGTTCATCTAGTAAACTTTTCTCCTTCTTTCTCCAGTTAAAAGTTTCAAACACAGTTTGGACACAACAAATTAAGATTATGGGATTAAATGCAGCAAAAAGTCCCAAACCATCAAGATGGAGGCTGCAGCTCCTCATTCCTCACACGCATAAAAGCAGCAGAACATCCAGGTGCAACCGAACGCCCCCCAATGTAATGCCGCCCTGGAGATCTGCCCATATTCACGGCATTAACAGAAACATGTTCAGACTAAAGTTGAGATTTTTTAATGATATTCTTGTTTAGTTAGGGATGTTCTCACTCTCCTTATATTCATCTTTGGAAGTCAAAAATAAACCCTAAACTGAGTTTAATAAACTTAATATTATTAGTTTTTTGACATAATGAGAATTATTTTCTAGATAAAAGACAAAATACACAACAGTGTAGATTATTTGAAAGACCGTAGGCCGGGATTCAAACCCGGAACCTTCCTACTGCGAGGCAGCAGAGCCACCAGCTGCGCCGCCCTCTGCTGTCGGAACAGGAAGCAGCAGGTCAAAAAGTCACTCAAACTATTTATAACAGAAGTAAATTCACTTCTGTTTGATGAGTCACAAGCAAACAAGTCAAAAAAAGAAGTAATTTTGTGTTTTTTTGTGTTGGAGGTTGAACCAGATGTAACTGGATCATTGTAAGAGTCTGACAAAAAAAAAAAACAGACATTTCCTGAATCTGAGCAGAAGCCTGACCTTGACCTGCTCCTCCACAGACACCCTGACCTCCTTCTATCCAACCGCAGACAGACGACCTGCAGCGAAGCCATAAACCCAACAAGACAGACAGACATTCAGTCTGTTCCTGGGTCAATTATTTACTGAGTAAAATGACTTTTTACTATATAAACTGACCTTTTTTACATCATGAACGTCTGTGGCTTTAACTCTGAAGGTTTTATGTGTTTCAGACGACATAAAATTTTGGAAAGCAGCAGAAAACTGAACTTTGAATTGTTCAGCTGCAGGATTAGTTACAATCAGTGATTCTTCAATTTGTTAAAAAGCTTTGAAATTGTTTCTGCATAATAATACATAAACAGCAGGCCTGTCAAATAAACAATAAATCTCTTAATTGCATGAACTCTGTATTTTAGGACCTGCAGTGTTACCAACACAGAGTGCAAAAATATCGTCTTACATTTAGCTCAATAATCCAGAGCAGAGTGATGAACAAAAGGTCAAAGGTGACGAAGAGGCAGAATGTCCTCCGAACATCTGAGATGCATTTCTTCTCCCCGAATTCGTACGACTCCACCCTGGCGGACAGCGGCGTGCTGCTGACTGAACCCAGCCCTCTGCCGGTCAGCCGCGAATCCACGCTGCTGCACCTGCTGTCCATCGCTGGCCCCGCCCCCGGACAGGACAGGCCCCGCCCACTGCTCAAAACGGCGTCCTCACAGGCAGCAGCGGTGGGTCATGTGGCGGTTTGCAGTCAGTTTGTGGAGGAAAACGGCATCACAGCATCTGGAAGGAAAAAGATTTTTACATTTACTGATGTTATAACTGGTGTGATGTGTTATAACTGGTGTGATGTGTTATAACTGGTGTGATGTGTTATAACTGGTGTGATGTGTTATAACTGGTGTGATGTGTTATAACTGGTGTGATGTGTTATAACTGGTGTGATGTGTTATAACTGGTGTGATGTGTTATAACTGGTGTGATGCGTTATAACTGGTGTGATGTGTTATAACTGGTGTTATGTGTTATAACTGGTATGATGTGTTATAACTGGTATGATGTGTTATAACTGGTGTGATGTGTTATAACTGGTGTGATGCGTTATAACTGGTGTGATGTGTTATAACTGGTGTGATGCGTTATAACTGGTGTGATGCGTTATAACTGGTGTGATGCGTTATAACTGGTGTGATGCGTTATAACTGGTGTGATGTGTTATAACTGGTGTGATGCGTTATAACTGGTGTGATGTGTTATAACTGGTGTGATGCGTTATAACTGGTGTGATGCGTTATAACTGGTGTGATGCGTTATAACTGGTGTGATGCGTTATAACTGGTGTGATGTGTTATAACTGGTGTGATGCGTTATAACTGGTGTGATGCGTTATAACTGGTGTGATGCGTTATAACTGGTGTGATGCGTTATAACTGGTGTGATGTGTTATAACTGGTGTGATGCGTTATAACTGGTGTGATGTGTTATAACTGGTGTGATGTGTTATAACTGGTGTGATGCGTTATAACTGGTGTGATGCGTTATAACTGGTGTGATGCGTTATAACTGGTGTGATGCGTTATAACTGGTGTGATGCGTTATAACTGGTGTGATGCGTTATAACTGGTGTGATGCGTTATAACTGGTGTGATGCGTTATAACTGGTGTGATGTTTTATAACTGGTGTGATGCGTTATAACTGGTGTGATGCGTTATAACTGGTGTGATGCGTTATAACTGGTGTGATGCGTTATAACTGGTGTGATGCGTTATAACTGGTGTGATGCGTTATAACTGGTGTGATGCGTTATAACTGGTGTGATGCGTTAAACTGGTGTGATGCGTTATAACTGGTGTGATGCGTTATAACTGGTGTGATGCGTTATAACTGGTGTGATGCGTTATAACTGGTGTGATGCGTTATAACTGGTGTGATGCGTTATAACTGGTGTGATGCGTTATAACTGGTGTGATGTGTTATAACTGGTGTGATGTGTTATAACTGGTGTGATGTGTTATAACTGGTGTGATGTGTTATAACTGGTGTGATGTGTTATAACTGGTGTGATGTGTTATAACTGGTGTGACCTGTGAAGACGCTGTTGCAATAATTAATGTGACTAAATATAAATGCATGGATGCGTTTATCTATAACATGAACATGTTTTCATTTAGTCATTTTAGTGATGGAGGATTTTTTTACATTTTCATACAATATATTCAAAAAACAAAAAACCCACCTATAGTTAGTATCTGTCTTTCTGAGATTAAATACTGAATGATGGTTTTATATCCCACCTAATATTCCAGTAGACTTCACTTGATTAGGGACAATTATAGATGTTTAGTTAAAAAAAAACTCAGAACAAGTCAAAATGTTCACATATCTTATTTTGTCTCAAGATAATCTTAAACGTAGAAACATTTTGCTAAGCACAGCAAATTCCATTTAGGAAAGAAACAGAATATCATCTGTCAGGGTTACAATAGAGACAGAGTTATTTCTACAGACCTGCTTGAAAACTCACTTAAAACTAGTGACATGTATTTCCCTCAAACAAATGTTACAAGTATATTTTCCTGTGACTATTGTAGAGCTTTAACTCCTCCTCGGCGAACTTGGGGAAGTGAAACTAACTGCAAATTTACTTTAACTGTTAGTAGTTTTCATACAAAGTAACATAAAACATGTTTCAAACTCCAACAGTGTTTTGCTGTTGATGTTGTTTCCTACAGGTTCACAAAATCCACATTTTACAAACAGTCTGAGCAAAATCTTCATTTTTTTGTATATTAAAGACTTTTTTAAAGTCATATATTTATAGTAAATATAATAGAAATAATACACAAAATTTGTCAAGACCTGCATGATCCAAACCCAGATCTGGAGCCAGTGAGATAAAACCAGGCCAATAAAACGGTTTTACATCCACAGGCTGATATTTTTCTCACATTATGAACAGAGTCAGTTTGCAGCTTCCTCTTCACTTCCCTCTGAACCCGCAAAGCAACTTTACATTTTAACTGGTTTAGATCTGACATGGCCGACAAAATTCATTCTTATTCATTTAGGAGAAAATAAATCAATATTATGGATCCAAATTTGCTCAATTATGGTTGATTAAAGCTGTAATATGAGCACAAATATTTCAGGCATTTTTACTGTTAAACATGTTATGAATTAACAAAGGATCACAGATGGACTCTTTTATTCTTACTGTTTCAAATAATTTGAGAGTCTAAGGGAGAAAAGTTTAGAAAAATAAAAGGTGAGCAGCTTTCCCAGCATCTGATGACCTAGTTAAATATTCCCCAATGTGGGAAGTTAGTGTTAATGAATTCATGTGATGAATTCGTTTCTACTGACAGGAAATATCGCCTCTCAACTTCTCATTTGTGGCTGTGTTCAGTCTGAAAACACGTGTTGAGCTTTTGTGGCAAATAAAAAATGTTTCAGTTGCAGGTTGGTTGACGAAGACGAGGTCCAAAGCTAGAAAACACAGACTGAAGTACGGAAATTTGTTTCCATGTTATTTTTGCACAACATAATAAATGTGAACTTTTTGAGAGAAAAAAAAGCTTTTAGGAACATCAATAATAATTTTTTGTAGCAGCTTTTGAGATGAGTCAGGAGAGGGGCTTGTATGTGACAAGCAACACACACCTCCAAATTGCAACTTTCCCAGAGGTGACAGATTCAGACAGACTGAAATCGTCAAAGAAAACTTCTACCATCATATCCAAAAATGTAAGAGCATATCAAAGTGTGAGCAGAAGCTTTTAGAGATTTATATATATAAAACCAAAAACATTGGCGTTCAAAGACTTGGCAACTCTGAATAAGCTCAGACTCCTGGAACGCTAATGCTAACCCTCTAAAACAAACACTGATCTAAAACATGTAAGGAGGAAATAATCCCGGTAAGGATGATGACAGTGCAGGTGAAACTGGTTTTATCAAGCAGCTACTTCAACAAAACCGGATTGTCTGAAAACATAAAGATGGAGGAGGAAGAACGCAGAAAGACTGAAACACAACAACAACAACAGCTCTAAGTTTTACTTTTAATATTATTACCTTAAGAGTTTCCTGTTAAATAATAGTGAAATAATACTGAAAGACAGTGGTGTCCAAACGTTGTAACATTAGGGCCAAAATGTTAAATAGTTTTTTCTTTAAATTAAAACTGAAAAGATTTATTTATTAAGAAATTGACTGTGGACAATAATATACTAAATAGACAATATTTTAATAAGGCAAAGCAGCAAAATCATTGTAGGAAAGGATTCTATAAATCATTTGATCCAAAATACAGTTGATGTTTTAAATGGGAGGATAAATAAATATAGTGAATAACAATATTTGTCTGTAAAAATCTCAAATTGAAATTTGCTACATTCTTGAGTTACAGACCAACCAGCCAAAACAGAGTCATGCAGAGGGCTGTAAATGGCCCTGGGGCCACACTTTGGACATCCCTGCTTTAAGAGATAACCAGAAGAGCTTCAAACATAACCATAACTGTAAATAAGTAATAAATTAAGATTAAATATATTGATGTTACGTCACAACTCAGCCTTCCAGGATGTGTCTGGACGCACCTGTTCACCAGGTAACACATTTTTACTGGAGGGAACAGTTTATACAATTAAAACTGTGATTTCAGTATTTATGTAAACAAACTCATTGGAAGTCTCTACAGACCCAGATATTTTAGATCAGGTTTAAAAAGCTGACGGACATAAACAAGCTGACAAGGCCTCGAAAAAACACAATACTTCGGAATGTCCCTTCAAACGGTCATCTGAGTCACCTGGCCAGGTAGGAAAACAAAAAGCGACAAAACAAACAGAGAAAATGAGATAAACGAGCCCTGAGCGGCTCTCTGGCCGCTTTTACTGCATCACTGCGTTCATTTGACAACCAGCTAGCTAGAAAGCTTCCTCCAGGTTTCCTTTAACGCTAACATTTCACTCCGTCACAACTCTTACCTGGCAGAGACGCCCAGACAAGATTTAATGTTCTCTGGATAAAAACGTCGGACGTGTTTTTGCGGCTGATTTCAGGCTCGGGGAGGCGAAGAAGTTATCCGTTTGCTCTTCGTTTGCTGCTCTGGAAGGATGGAAGTCATGCTAGCAGGCAGGTTGGAGCAAAGGATTCTGGGAATTGAAGTCTGCAGCTGGAGCCAGAAACGACCTCAATACAAGAGGCAGCGTCCCCTGGTGGAGAATAAATATTACTTATTTATTGCGTATTTATTCTTTTTTTTTTTTTGTTTTTTTTTTGCTGTTTTATTTACTTTGTTTGTTGAATAAAAATACATATTTAATATAAAATTAACTAAAACGAGATAGAGAGGCTGTTTGAAGAGGCACTATAAGGAGGCAATTAAAAGAAAATTGACTTTATAGAGGATTCATCAGAGGAAATGAGGAACCAGAAGCGCAAAAAGCGATTATACACTTTATGAATCTATGTGGAACCCAAAAATATTAAATATTCTTTACACCAAAATGTCTTTGTTCTGTTTGTGCAAGACCATAATGTAGTTTCCTGTTTAATGAATCAAAATGAGGTTGTTTCTTTCTTCTAATCTTAATCTAAATTTTGGATTAAAATTTTTTATAGTTTTATTTTACTATAAAATGAAAATGAATAATATTCAATTCATATTTTTTTCCATCACACCTTGAAAAATCTTCAAACCAATTGTATGTTTTTTTTTATGCATTTCAAGAATTAGAGGAATTCATCTGGATACCTGGTTGAACTTCAAGAATTTTACATCATGTGTCGGGTTTAAATGTTTCTGACCAATCAACATCAGGATATCCCCAAGGTAGGTAACGAAAAGCAACTCATTGTCCGGATTGTCAAACATATTTTCCAAAATCATTTCCACGTAATTCAGGATCAAATTGTGGTCAAGTCCAGTCTTGACCAGAATACAGACACAGATTATTGAATATTTAATTGGATCCATGGCTTCTTCAAAGATGCTTTATTTCACTTCAAGCTAAGAAAATGTTCCTTCTATTGCCGCAATTGTGTACAAAAAAGACCGATTTTCCGCAGGACAGGGTTTTTGTAAAAACATGTCATATATTCACACAGTGCAACTCTTTATATTGTTGTTCCTGGGATTCTGCGTTTTATTCCACCGGCTTTGTTGTCTGTGTGGAGTGCAGTTCCTCACTGTTGTAGGAACAAAATATTTATGTACTTTTTAGAATTTTTAAAAATTTTAATTAGACTAAGTAAAGAAAAATAAATAACATAAGTGCTAAAAAAAAGACATCAGTACAGTAAATCCCAGTCAACAATCTGAACAGAAATTTATTTGGGTTTACAGAGTTCTGCAGAGTTTCCATTGTTCCAAATCCAAAGCCCAGCATGTAGCGGCTCAGTGAATCTGGTCTGGATTCTGTGGATCAGAGTCATGGATTCAGAGACGCTGTAGAAGGACAGGATACCTGCTGTGTGATCCAGGTACACTCCCACTCTGGAGGAAACTGGACCTGAGATGGAGCTCCAGATGTTGTTGTGACCAAATTTATAACAGTTTTTGGAATACTCCAAAGCCCAGGATTTGTCATTACCTCCAAATTTACATTCATTGCCACTTCCTGCTTTGGTATTGTTGTATGCAACAGCTACATAAATTTTTGTCCCTCTGCACTTCACCTCCCAGTAACAACATCCATTGAGACTCTCTTTACTTAGAACCTGGCACCATGAAGTGAATCTGTCTGGATGACTAGAATAAGACTGAGGCTCATCCATCACTGTAACCTTCCTGTTCTCCTCTGATAGCTTCAGATAACTGTGAGCCGTGTTTGGATCCAAACTGATTTGACATGAATATCTCAAGAATCCAGCCCTTGTTGTTGGTTCTGGTTCTGGTTCTGACAGCAGAACATCCACCTCAGTGACCATCAGTGAGATGTTTGTCCATGAGTCTCTCAGGACGTCCTGTAGTTTCTCTCTGAGCTCTGACACAGCTGCTGCCACGTCCTCAAAGTGTCTCAGAGGACGGATGTTGATGCTGGATGAGTGTGGGACTCACTGAGTGCTGGCAGTGAGGGGTAGTTGAGGAGAAACTGGTTGTGATCCTCTGTGTGTGAGAGCTGCTCCAGCTCAGCGTCTTTCCTCTTCAGCTCAGTGATCTCCTGCTGCAGCTTCTCCTCAACATCTTTGACTCGACTCACTTCAGTTTCCTGCTGGGATCTGATCTGCTGCTTCACATCAGAGCTTCTTTTCTGGAGGAGACGGATCAGCTGGGTGAAGATCTCCTCACTGTCCTCCACTGTTTTATCAGCAGAGTGATTGATGGCCTCCACCTCCTGTTGAAGCAGCTTCACATCTTTCTCTCTGTCCTGGATTCTGCTGGATCTTTCCTCGTCTCCTCCAGCTTTCTCTGCCTCTCAGTCCTTTCTGCTGCAGCTGACACTGTGTCGTGGCCTTGATGTTCATCCACAGAGCAGATGTTCTCCTGCAGGTTCTTGTTCGGTTCCACCAGCTTGTGTTTCTTAAATGTAGCTGAATCATAATGAGGCTGAAGGTGTTTCTCACAATAAGAGGCCAGACAGACTAAACAGGACTTGATGGCTTTCAGTTTCCTCCCAGTGCAGAAATCACAGGCCACATCTTCAGGTCCAGCATAGCAGTGATCAGCAGGAGCAGCTTGGAGTCCAGTCTTCTTCAGCTGCTCCACTAAAGCTGCTAGCATGGTGTTTTTCTCCAGGACAGGCCTTGGTGTGAAGATTTTCCTGCATTCTGGACAACTGTGAACTCCTTCCTGATCCTGTTTATCCCAGTGATCTTTAATACAGTTCATACAGTAGCTGTGTCCACAAGGAATAGCCACTGGTTCCATCAGTAGATCCAAACAGATCGGACAGGAGAAAGTTTCTCGGTCCAGCTGAACTGCTTGCAGCTCCATTTTCCCTCTCAGTCACAGTGACTGTGTGAGTTTCACTTCCTGGGAACAGAACATTTTTCTTCTCTGATCTATGAGTCACATGTCAGTGCAGAAAGGCTGCAACCAATAAGCTTTCAGCTTCAGGAGACATTGGCCGCCCACTAGAGCAGGAAGAAGGGGAAGGGATATCAGGCTGCTTTTACTACAGAGATATTGGCTTTTAAAGTAAAAAATGTCAAAGTTTAATAGTCATCTGTTCAAAGCAACTGACTTCATCAAAAGTCAGATCTCTAAAATCTAATTTCTTCACAATGTCAAAGAATGAAATAAGGAGTCATTGTTGCTGGAGAAATGAGATAATTGACATATATGATGGGAAACATTTAACTTAATTGCTATCTACTGTTGAAGAAATAAAAAACAACATATTTACTGTTTATTATTAAATTTACTTTAGATAATTTAGTGTTATCTACCGCAATGATGTTGAGAGGTTCTTCTTTTTTTATTTGGCTCATATGGATACTGATTCATTTCTTTAGTCTTTTGCATAATTATTAGGATCTGTTTTAGACTCTGTGGCACAATTTAACCAAGCAGGATCAGGGTAAATAAAAACTTGCTCCTGGATGATTGAAGCCATCCGTAAGTTTAGGAGTTGTTGGACAATTTCAACATTTATGGAAAGATACCAAGCTGGATGTTCATGGTTTGCTCCTCAGAGACCTGATCACATCAGTGATAGGCTGAAAACGCCAGAAATATAGAGTCTGTTCATCGGTTTGAACAAGAAACATCCTGATTTGTCAGTCAACAAAGTTTAGTACATCATTTCTCATTTTATTCTCTGACCACCAGTATAAATAAATTGCAAATGTTTTGTTAATAAATTTGGGGAAACACATTGCATCCATCATCACTATTTCTGCTGCGTCAGCAAGCAATCACGTTTATTTGTGGAGAACATTTCATCAACAAGGCAGTTCAAAATGCTTTACCATTTAAAAACACAACAGTACAAAGTTATAAAAGATACCACATGGTAAACATTATATTTTGTGAAGTAACATCGTTGCACAACAAATGTTGATGGATGGATCTGTTGCTCCTGCACACATTGGGTGTTTTCCAGTCTTTAGAACAAAGAGATCTGAGGTCAGATAGGATCTGATCACAGATTTAGAGCGAAGAATAAATAGCAGAACTGGAAATTTTACTATTATCTCCTTATTTACTAGGGTTAGAATTAACCCATCAGCTCATCAAATTAATAATTTGTTGTAATAATGAAGAGAAAAATTTCCACATTTCTCTGTAATCAATTTGTTTTATTGATGAAAGTTAAAGAGACAGAAAAGCATATATTTATTTTCTTTATATAAATGACATTATTGTCAAATAAATCAGCATCAGTTCAAAGTTTATGTTTGTTTCAGATTCTTCTTTGGATCACAATAAAGAAAACATAAAAAGTTTTCTTCAATCTCAACTGATTTAAATAAGAACAACATTTATTCTGCAGAACAGAAACCAGAACATCCAAATTTATCAATACAAATATTAAAGCAAAACCATCAGAACCCAGAAAGTTTTAGATTTTCATATGGAGAAATATTTCTGTCAATACTGAAAGAAAACATGAGCTGCACTTTATGGCTCCTGGAAACACAGAACGACATTTAAACCAGAAAATAAAGAACAGCAGAGCAGAAAAGAGCAATGAGTCCTGATCACCAATCAGGCAAAAGAGAGAAAATCTAGTTTGGTTTTAAGAAATGTACAGAGTCTCCATAGTTCCAAGGCAAAACCCAGCATATAGCGGCTCAGTGAATCTGGTCTGGACTCTGTGGATCAGAGTCATGGATTCAGAGACTCTGTAGAAGGACAGAATACCTGCTGTGTGATCCAGGTAAACTCCCACTCTGGAGGAAAATGGACCTGAGATGGAGGTCCAGATGTTGTTGTGACCAAATTCAAAACTGGTTGACTGACACTCTAATGCCCAAGAGTTGTCATTATGTCCAAATACACATTCATTCCCACCTCCTGCTCTGCTGACATTTTTATACGCGACGGCTACAGAAACTCTCCCTCTCCATTCCACCTCCCAGTAACAACGACCAGTCAGACTCTCTCTGCTCAGAGCACGAGTATAACGAGTGAATCTGTCTGGATGACTTGGATAAGACTGAGACTGATCAGAATGTGTTACCTTCCTCTGATAGCTTCAGATAACTGTGAGCCGTGTTTGGATCCAGACTGATTTGACATGAATATCTCAAGAATCCAGCCCTTGTTGTTGGTTCTGGTTCTGGTTCTGACAGTAGAACATCCACCTCAGTGACCATCAGTGAGATGTTTGTCCATGAGTCTCTCAGGACGTCCTGTAGTTTCTCTCTGAGCTCTGACACAGCTGCTGCCACGTCCTCAAAGTGTCTCAGAGGACGGATGTTGATGCTGGATGAGTGTGTGGACTCACTGAGTGCTGGCAGTGAGGGGTAGTTGAGGAGAAACTGGTTGTGATCCTCTGTGTGTGAGAGCTGCTCCAGCTCAGCGTCTTTCCTCTTCAGCTCAGTGATCTCCTGCTGCAGCTTCTCCTCAACATCTTTGACTCGACTCACTTCAGTTTCCTGCTGGGATCTGATCTGCTGCTTCACATCAGAGCTTCTTTTCTGGAGGAGACGGATCAGCTGGGTGAAGATCTCCTCACTGTCCTCCACTGTTTTATCAGCAGAGTGATTGATGGCCTCCACCTCCTGTTGAAGCAGCTTCACATCTTTCTCTCTGTCCTGGATTCTCTGCTGGATGTTTCCTCGTCTCTCCTCCAGCTCTCTCTGCCTCTCAGTCCTTTCTGCTGCAGCTGACACTGTGTCGTGGCCTTTATGTTCATCCACAGAGCAGAGATAACAGATACACTTCTGATCAGTGCGGCAGAACATCTTCATCACCTCATCATGCTTAGAGCAGATGTTCTCCTGGAGGTTCTTGTTCGGTTCCACCAGCTTGTGTTTCTTTAAAGGAGCCACGTCATAATGAGGCTGAAGGTGTTTCTCACAATAAGAGGCCAGACAGACTAAACAGGACTTGATGGATTTCAGTTTCCTCCCAGTGCAGAAATCACAGGCCACATCTTCAGGTCCAGCATAGCAGTGGTCAGCAGGAGCAGATTGGAGTCCAGTCTTCTTCAGCTGCTCCACTAAAGCTGCGAACATGATGTTCTTCTTTAAAACAGGCCTCGGTGTGAATGTCTTCCTGCATTGAGGGCAGTGGTAGTTCTTCTTCTGCTCACCTTCATCCCAGAAACTTTTAATACAGTTCATGCAGTAACTGTGTCCACAGGGAATCGTCACCGGATCCTTCAGTAGATCCAAACAGATCGAACAGGAGAAAGTTTCTCTGTCCGGCTGATTCTGCTCCATTTCTGCTCTCAGTCACAGCGACTGTGTGAGTTTCACTTCCTGAAAACAGAAACTCAGTGAAGAAAAAAAGATTGAGCTCTGATCTATGAGTCACATGTCAGTGCAGAAAGGCTGTAGCCAATCAGCTTTCAGCAGCTGTTGCTTCCTCCCAGCTTCAAGGTGTGTTTGAGCAGGAAGAGGGAGGAATATAAAGCTTTGATTCCAGGAATAATAAAGTGTTAAAGATAGCAGCCCTGGTGGATTACCTATCCAGTAGCTTTTCTTTTTGATCCTCTTGCTTCTCTTTATTCCTGCTTCTTCTTCAAATGTTGCCATAAAATTCTTCTAAATCAGAGAAGCAAGCAACATTCTTTGTCTAAAAGTATATTTTTTATTTTTATCAGTTAAACAAACTCTGTAAAGCAAAAAGTTTTTTCAAATGAAAAAATGTTGAAAAACTGATTCCTGCTTTCATCCCTCTGACTTGGACCTCTGTGGTTCTGCTCACATTGGCTTCTGATCCATCATTGGTTCCAGTTGCAGCTTATTTATTAACCAGTCCAAGAAGGTCCATAGTATCACTTTGAACTGATTTCCTGTTTTTGCACTTATTTTAAATTATTGTAGTCACATTCACACAGTTTTGAAAGTTTTGGCTATGATACGTTTTCTTGCGTTAACACATTAAAACGTGGTGGAGGTTTGTCATTTCATCAGAGAACAAAAAGCAGCTCCCAGTGAAACAAGCCTGAGCCTTGAAGGTTGTTTATGGTTTCCTTTTTTTTTTTTAAACTTTTCCAACATGTGACATTCTCCACCCAAAAAGTTAAATCCTACAGAAAGACCTGGAACCAGATCGACAGTCTCCCCTGCAGTACTACAATTCACCACCAGGTGGCGACCAGCCCATGGTTTGTTTTAATGTGACTATTTGTTGACAAATTGAGCCTCACTTGTTTTTATGCTTGTTTGTTTAAAAAAAATTTAAACATATTCCTTTTTAAGAAAGAAAAGAAAATATATTTTTGCAAAAATGAAATTAAAACTTTCCACATTTCTTTTTGGTCAAGTTGTTTTATTGAAGAAACCCAAAGAGACAAAACGGCAGACATTTATTTTTCTGATCTAAATCTAAAGAATTGAGGAGAAAACAGCATCAGTTCTAAATTGATTTTAGCTTCAATTTCTTCTTTGGATTACAGAAAATAAAACAGAAGCAACTTCAGTTCATTTCAATCTGCAGAACCGAAACCAGAACATACAAATACTAAAGCATAACTATCAGAGCCCAGAGAGATTGGATTTTCATGCGGAGAAATGTTTTAGTTATATAACAATAAAAGACAATCTAATTGGGTTTACAGATCTCTGCAGAACCTGCATTGTACCACAGTAAACTCCAGCAACTCAGTGAATCTGGTCTGGACTCTGTGGATCAGAGTCATGGATCCAGAGACGCTGTAGACGGACAGAATACCTGCTCTATGATCCAGGCACACTCCTACTCTGGAGGACCCAGATTTTAATACGGTTCTGGATCATCACCAGATCCCTCAGTAGATCCTCGCAGATCGAACAGGAGAAAGTTTTTTGGTTTTCCAGATTTTGCTCCATTTCTGTTCTCAGTCACACTGACCATGTGAGTCACGTTTCCTGAAACCATATAAAGCATAAAGCTCTGATCTCTGATCATGTGTCAGAGCAGAGAAGCTGCAGCCAATCAGTTTTTCACAGTTCATCCAGCGGTTTTTGAGCAGAGCAAGTTTTTTTGCAGGAAGACAAAGTCTGTGAAAGTATATTTTAATTGCAGGAAGACAAAGTCTGTGAAAGTATTAAAGTTGAATTATATCCACAAGAGTTTTCTGTTAACAACTGACTGAATCACCAAAACTCAGACATATAAACTCTAATCTCTCCGCAGAATCAGAAAATACCAGTTCTGCCTTTCATTAGAGAAAAAGAATCCTTCATTTGCTGGTTCGGCCTTTTTGTGGCATTTCTGATTCTTTTCTAAGGAGTTAAAGCTCTGAGTCCAACAGACTGACTCACTGGGCCGACACAGCATGAACCCACTGGGCCGACCCAGCATGAACCCACTGGGCCTACCCAGCATGAACCCACTGGGCCGACACAGCATGAACCCACTGGGCCGACCCAGCATGAACCCAGTGGGCCGACACAGCATGAACCCACTGGGCCGACCCAGCATGAACCCACTGAGCCGACACAGCATGAACCCAGTGGGCCTACACAGCATGAACCCACTGGGCCTACACAGCATGAACCCACTGAGCCAACACAGCATGAACCCACTGGGCCGACCCAGCATAAACCCACTGAGCCTACACAGCATAAACCCACTGAGCCGACACAGCATAAACCCACTGAGCCGACACAGCATGAACCCAGTGGGCCGACCCAGCATGAACCCAGTGGGCCGACACAGCATGAACCCACTGGGCCGACACAGCATGAACCCACTGGGCCGACCCAGCATGAACCCACTGGGCCTACACAGCATAAACCCACTGAGCCTACACAGCATAAACCCACTGAGCCGACACAGCATAAACCCACTGAGCCTACACAGCATGAACCCACTGGGCCGACCCAGCATGAACCCACTGAGCCGACACAGCATGAACCCAGTGGGCCTACACAGCATGAACCTTCACTCGTGCATAAACTGACATTCACTAAACTGATTTAAGCAGTGATGAAACTCTTAATACCTGATGACAAACTACTTTAATCTTAACCATCTTCTTCTTTTAAGGCGCCGTTCTGGTTGTTACTGGATGAGAAGAAGCTACCAGGAAGTTCTGCATCCCAGAAATGTAAATATGTGAGCATGCAAACGTTGATATTTTCTCTTTCTAGCTTAGACAAAGCAGGCGCCGTATGCAGCTCTGTTCTGGTCATTTGACTGTCAAATCATCATCAGGCTTGATGGATTGAGGTAACATGTTTCCCCAATAAAACTGAAAAAATACTGACATTTCTTTATGACTCCCAGTAACTGAGAATCTAACCTTCATGCAAATAATAACGGCAAAATTCTGAAAAATGACGTCAATCATCTGCTGAACACATCCGGAAATCTAAAGCTGAGCAGCTGAATGTTGGCATGTTGGTGAAATGAAAGGTTTGAAATGTTTCACAGCTTTCAGACTCATCATGGGGATCGTTTGTTATAATTATTAAACTGTCATAATAAATGCATAAAGCAGGTTAGAGTTCTCTAAAGTCACTGAAAAAAATTACCACATATTTTGGGATTTTAGATAAAGTTAATGTCAGAGCTTTGGTTTGATTCTAATAATAACGCTTAATAACTGGGATGTGGATGAAAATATGTTCAAAGTGGGAGTGATTATCTTTGTCTCACTGATGAATCTGAGCAGAAAACTGGAAAAATCAGCTTTATGAGCTGAAAATGACTCAAAACCAGCCGTCACCACAGGAGGTCATAGGGACATGTGAGAGTTTCTGATCCGGGCAGCTGGACGGGAACAAACCTCAGACTGTTCTCCTTTTTCTCAGTTAGTTCTCAGAGAAGTGAGCAGATCTAGATGTGCGTGTTCTTCCTCATAAACTGTGACGTTTGTTCCCACATCATCCAACACCTGCAGACCGACGCTGAAGTTTCAGCAGCTCACAAACAAAAGACAAACCAAATGAAAGTCTTTTTCTCTCTTTATTGAACACAGTAGTCAAGTCTTTCTGCTGGTATGGTGCCTTTTTGCAAGACATACATTATTTAGTAGATTCAACCCATAACCAGAGTGATAAAGTAAAGTAAAATTTTACAAACAGTAGATCCCATTACAGTTTACATGATTATTGTGATTGTATTCTGTTGCCTACATGAGCTAAGAACAAAAAATGGAAACTTAAATGAAAATAATATTGCAATATATATCAGTGCTAATTACACTGGTGAAGAAAACAGATGTATTAATGTTTGCTGAACTCTGCAGAGCTTCCACAGATGTAAAGCCAAACTCCAGCATGCAGCGGCTCAGTGAATCTGGTCTGGACTCTGTGGAGGAGAGTCATGGATCCAGAGACGCTGTAGAAGGACAGAATACCTGCTCTGTGGTCCAGGTACACTCCCACTCTGGAGGACTGAGGAACCGAGATGGAGGTCGCAGTGTTGTTGTACCAAAATGTGAAACTGTTTTGGTGACAATCTAAAGCCCAGGATTTGTTGTTTCGACCAAATCCACATTCATTTCCTGACCTGCTGATATTCTTGCATGAAGCAGCTATATAAGCGCCTCTCCCTCTCCACTCCACCTCCCAGTAACAACGACCAGTCAGACTCTCTCTGCTCAGAACCTGCCACCATGAAGTGAATCTGTCTGGATGACTGGAGTAAGACTGATGTTGATCCAAAGCTGTAACCTTCCTGTTTCCCTCTGACAGCTTCAGATAACAGTGAGCTGTATCTGGATCCAGGGTGATTTTACATGAATATCTTAAGAAATCAGCTCTGCTCTTTGGTTCTGGTTCTGACAGTAGAACATCCACCTCAGTGACCATCAGTGAGATGTTTGTCCATGAGTCTCTCAGGACGTCCTGTAGTTCTCTCTGAGCTCTGACACAGCTGCTGCCACGTCCTCAAAGTGTCTCAGAGGACGGATGTTGATGCTGGATGAGTGTGTGGACTCACTGAGTGCTGGCAGTGAGGGTAGTTGAGGAGAAACTGGTTGTGATCCTCTGTGTGTGAGAGCTGCTCCAGCTCAGCGTCTTTCCTCTTCAGCTCAGTGATCTCCTGCTGCAGCTTCTCCTCAACATCTTTGACTCGACTCACTTCAGTTTCCTGCTGGGATCTGATCTGCTGCTTCACATCAGAGCTTCTTTCCTGGAGGAGACAAATCAGCTCAGTGAAGATCTCCTCACTGTCCTCCACTGTTTTATCAGCAGAGTGATTGATGGCCTCCACCTCCTGTTGAAGCAGCTTCACATCTTTCTCTCTGTCCTGGATTCTCTGCTGGATGTTTCCTCGTCTCTCCTCCAGCTCTCTGCCTCTCAGTCCTTTCTGCTGCAGCTGACACTGTGTCGTGGCCTTGATGTTCATCCACAGAGCAGATGTTCTCCTGCAGGTTCTTGTTCGGCTCCACCAGCTTGTGTTTCTTAAAAGTAGCTGAGTCATAATGAGGCTGAAGGTGTTCCTCACAGTAAGAGGCCAGACAGACTAAACAGGACTTGATGGATTTCAGTTTCCTCCTAGTGCAGAAATCACAGGCCACATCTTCAGGTCCAGCATAGCAGTGATCAGCAGGAGCAGCTTGGAGTCCAGTCTTCTTCAGCTGCTCCACTAAAGCTGCTAGCATGGTGTTTTTCTCCAGGAAAGGCCTTGGTGTGAAGGTCTTCTCACACTGAGGGCAGCTGCAGTTTTTTTCCTCTCCATCCCAGTGAATTTTAATACAGTTCATGCAGAAGTTGTGTCCACAGGGAATCGTCACTGGATCCTTGGGTAGATCCAGACAGATCGAACAGGAGAAGGGGTCCTGGCTCCTCTGATCTCCTTTCTGCTCCATTTCTGCTCCAACTGATGGTGACTGTGCCTCTTCCTCAACTGAGCTGGTATTTACAGAAGCTTGGGTTCCTATTTACAAATGATTTGACTGTGCAAAGTGAATGAATCTCTCCACACATAAATGTCACAACATGTTAATGTCTCTCATTTGCACATATGACTTGGAGCTGAAGAAGAAAACATCATTAAACAATATCTGTATTTCAGAGAAAGAAGAACCATTACAAACATCCCATTCATTTAGGGAATCTGATGTTCTGGTTTCTGTTTCAAGCTTCGTCATTTATTAACACGAAAAACATTTGTTTGAACTTTCTCATAATCCCATGCAGGAACACAGAGTAGTTTAGGCAGCATCCACACTTCTCTTGGAAAATGAAAGAGGTAAACAGCAACATGTCCTGTTTCCTGCTTGTGAGGCAATAAGTCAACATCTTTGACGCCAACAGGAAGTTTTTCCCAATAGATGCACAGAATTCATCCCACATCCAGGGTTTGGCGTCCATAGCAGTAACCTGCAGCTGCCTGGTTGGTGCCTGTTGGTTCAGGTCAACTCCCAGCGGTGGGGTTGGATCCCCTGGTACCTGAACTGACAGGTATCAGGTCCGTTAACCTCACGCGCTGCTGCAGCGCACTTCCTCATTTTTCGAACTTACTGCAGAGCGTGCAGTAAGTAACGCCGCCTTTCACTCAGTCTGGGTGACGGGTATTCATGTGAGGGTTCAGTTTCAGGAAATGCAGGATCACGGTATCTGAAAAGAGGACTGGCGATCTGACCAGGGTGTCCCACGTCTCTCCCCTGATCACTTTGGGAATTCCTGTCAGGACAAGCATGTTGGATAAGGGATGGATAGACGCGTAAAGTAAAAAAGCCACACTGCTTCCTCAGTTGAAGCAAACTTTCAAAGCTCCGCTGGTCTTCTGAAGATTTCCAGGAACCAACAGACCTCTGGACTCAGCTCGCTCTGGAAGGCATGCCGCGGTCCAGGCCTTCTCAGAAAGATGGCCGACTCCATTCTGGAGACTACTTAAGTATTTTCACAATAAAGTACAAGTAAATGATCTCAAACTCACTTTTTATTCAGATTAACAATGTCTTTTTATTATATGGGCATCACATATTAAGAAACATTAAGAATGAAATCAGTAGTTTCCTTCACTCTGAAACATAACAGATGACAATAAACCAGTTTATTCAGGCGTCATTGTCTCACAGCAGTGATTTCAGAATTTAATATTCAGATTTAAACTAATAAAGTAAAGATTCAACAGAAGATCTTGCAGTATTGGCATCAGTAATGACAGTTTCTACAGCAGCTATGTGTTTTATTCTCTTAGTGTTTATTATTATTATTGTACCAGGAATCAACTACAGACTGAAAAAGCTGTTGATTATCGGCGAAGGCCTCAGCAGCGGAACTCGGCCATCCGCTCCGGCCGAGACGACTGGCAGGTGGAGGGCGGAGAGAAGACTTTGGGGTCGCTGATGCCCAGCTGCAGGCTGAGGAAGCGGGTGGAGGTGGTGACGGTGCTGTTCTTGGTGTAAGTCTCCTGCACCGGGTAGCAATCCTTCACGGTGTAAACGCCAACCCAGGATTCATCTGCAGGAAAATGAGCAGGAGATGAGCTGCTCATTCTGAAACCTGCAACACTTTCAACAGGATCTACAGTAGAAAATTCAGCCAGTTTTCAGATCCGGGTTAATTTTCCATCTTCAAATGTCGCCCTCTGCTGGTGGACTGATAACATGCAGGCTAAAGGGCAAAATGCTACAAAAACATGCTAGGAACTACAAAAACACAAAATCCTACCAAGTATTTTTAGTTTAGTTTCTAGTAAATATTATAGTAAAATAAGACAAAACTAACTTACAAGTAACTTTTAAGAAAGATATATGAGCTTTTTTAAGTCTATAATTCCTTAATTTTTATGTAAAAGTTCATTTTAACAAGACATTTTTCTCATGTTATAAGTGACTTTATCTGCCAGTGGAACTGGTACTTTTTCATCAGTATTAAGGACTAATTGACTTATAATCCAATATCTTGCTGAAATGTTACATTTAAGTTCATTTTGTCTTTTTTAAACTGTTCTAAGATATTTGCACTAAAAACCTCACTAAAAAATACTTGGTGAGATTTTGTGTTTTTGCAGTGCACATTTGCACTGTTATGTATTATTTCTGTTATTATCTGTTGATTTATTTTAGCTCAGTTTGGAGTCGTTCTGACCAACTGCAGTGACTCAGCATTTGGTTCATTTTCCCAGATTTCTGTTTTCTAAGCGTGGCGCGGCGTTCTTACGCCGACGAGCCGGCTTCCTGTCCGACCACTCCTGCACCTCCACGTTGTCCCCGGGGCCTCCGATGGAGTACTGATCCTCAAAGGTGGAGTTTATGGGGATGTCGAAGGGATCCCAGGCCTCGGTCAGAGCCACCTTGGAGCACTCTTTGGTCTTCTGGTCGATCTGGAACATCACCTTGCTCTGGTACAGGTAGATGTACTCAAAAAACCTGCAAATACAAGAAAAAGGAAATTCGGAGTGCAAACGTTAGTTCACTGCAGTGCAATATATTTTTGGGAAATGAGTGCAGTGTTGTCAAAGCTAAGCAAACTAACGCTGATTAAACAGGCTGAGCCTTTGTTTACCAGCCAGACGCCGTTTCACAATGCAGAGTTAGAGACTTTGTGCTTGTTTACTCCTGCAGCGCCGCTGATTATTAGACAACAGACTCTGAGGTCTGAACATGGCTTAATACGAGCAGAATAAAAACAAAAAGAGAAGCCAGGTGATAAACATGTAAAACTACAAACTAAAAAGCTTATATTGTTATAAGTGATCAATAATAATCAATAAATCAGCTTATCTGTTTTTTATTTGGGGAAAAAATTAAGTAAATTAGATAGGTTTTATGTATGTTTATTTGATAAACTTCTTCAACTTTTTCACTTTTTTTCATATAATAATAAAAACATTTGTTCACTGTAGCACATAAAAACAGACATTTAATGAATTCAATAAAAAGAAGCAAAATAAAAATATACCCCAAACTATCAGCAAAATAATCCATTTATTTTCCTCCCAAGTAGAAAATAAAATAATTTATTACTTATTATTTATTACCTGCCACAATATTAGCAAATTCTTAGTTCATATTAATTCAGATAATAACAGTAATAAGCTTATCTTAAAAGATAATAACTTATGAGAAAGTTTTGATCGATCAGCTTTTATGTAAACACCCAAAGTGATCAAAGTTATAAAATAAAATAAATATTGACCAATAATACATGTTTCCACAACAGGAACCTTTACCAGGATGTTCTGGGGACATTATTAGTCATTTTCTTTCAGTGCAAAATGTTTCTAATTAGTTGATTTTTACATTTGTTTCCATCATTATAATTCAGTCGTAGCACTTTAAATAAACTACCTGACCACAGAGCGAGAATCAGTTTAAACTTCTTGTTTAGTGCTGATAATTATAGATTTTGATGTGACACTTTGTTCTGTTTTATGTTCCATAGTGAAAAATCTGGTGGATAAATTAAAGTTTGTGGAGTAAAAATATTCATAATTGAAACTTATCTGTGTCTCTGAAACAGATTCATTAAACCTCATCTTGGTTTACGACTAATTCACGTTTAGAAGTATCTTCATTTGTGATCCAGCAATTATTAATGAATCAACTCCAAAATAAAGTGTTTATTATTATTATTATATTATTATTATTATTATTATTATATTATTATTATTATTATTATTATTGCTGCTCCTTTTGATCATTTCTAAACAACAGGCTTGATTTGATTCTTCAATAATATAACAGGATTTCTTCTCACAATCTGTAATACTTTATTTGTTGCTCTGATGTTTATGCAATGGGTGAATAAATATGGTGTTTTTTAAATTATTCAACATGTTGCCAAAATATTTGTTAATTTAATATTGTTGCTACAACAAAAACACCAACTAGTTCAGTGACATTGAAATATGACCTATTCAACTTTATTAAATAATTTGGTCTTTTTCAGATATTTTAAATTGATATTTAAAGTGTATATATTAACTTTAATCAGTTAAAATGAAAAACATGAGATGGATATTTTTTGAGCATTTGCAATAGATTAAACCTCGTCACCCAGCCAGGACTGGTTGGTACCTCTGACAGGGAGTGTGCTTCTTGTGCTGCTGCAGGACCCGGATCCGCTGGTTCTGGCCGTCGTAGGAGACCGCGGCCCGGCTGTTTCTGCCCGTGCTGTGGTCGTACAACACCCACTTTCCCTCCCACTGCAGCGGGGCGTCGCAAGGCTCCACCGCGGGGGAGGCGTACAGACGCGGAGGCCGAACCCGGAAACCCGACGGCGGCCACAAACACGAGCAAGAGTCGGTGCATTTTGCCCGAGTCCCGTTATTTCCGTGCTAGTGTAGTTGATGGAGCGGTCTGACAAGTTAATCTAAATTAGCTACAGCTTCCGGTAGAGTTATTTAGCGTTTCAGAATAAAAGCATGGATTCGAGACGTTGCAGTCATCAACGTAGTGAAATAAAATAAGAGAAAACATTTCAACAAGACATTTTTCTTGTTAGACTTAAAAAGTCTAACAAAGGATTTAAATAGGTATATCAACATCTTGAAAAAGAAAATTGTTTACTCTTCAAGGAGGTTTTCCTCGAAGATGAAAACCTCAGCGTAAATGAATTAAGAAAGATGTGAATGCAACTTTTACGTGTTCTTATTGAATCTAATTTTAAAATGTCTAAAGTTATATATTGATATAAAGAATTATAATTAATGTGAAATAAATTATACTCACACATTCAACATCAGAGAAACTGGTTTGTAGTTCTATCTAATATTATTTGACTTGAAATAGCTTTTTATTTTATTTCTTTATTTAACAGGATGAATTATTAATAGCAAATTCTTATAATAACGACCTGGCAAGAAGGGAAGAACACATGGAAAAAACCACTTTGGGTTTTATTAATTTAAATACATAAAAATATTTTTTTGAAAATAAAAATATATGTAAACCAACTAGTATAAAACCTACTACTTCTAAGTTATGGAAAATAAATGACTTCATAAATATTTTAACCTTTTTTTTCTACTGTAGTTCTTATTTACGCCATTAGGGGGCAAATTTTCCCACTTGTCTTCTGCTCAACATCACGCTGCTGCGCGAAGAGATGATGTCACTTCCGTGGGCCGACAGAGAGGGACAACATGGCGAAGAAACAACGTGGGAAAGGCCCTCTTTGGAGAAAAAGGCAGAATGTAAAAGGTGCCCATAATTTCAACTTGGGGCTGGATTCTAGCGACGACGAGGCGCCGGAGGAAGTAACCTTTGAGGACTCGAAGGCCCGGCCGTGGAGAGCCTGAAGCTGGCGCTGGACACGGCCAGAAGGTGGCTAACACCAGTTAGCTCCGAAGCTACACCGAATCACAGAACTCAGTTCAATACATTTCATCTTTTACATTTTCTCTGATAATAACCAGAATTAAGACTGAAAGATCAACTTTATAAGACATTCAGATTTATTTGAAGTTACTCGTTTCATCGGCAGGGTCTAATTTAACATATTTTAGAAATAATTGGAAATGTGTTAAACTTATTGGCGTTTGTATCAATTCAATTGTTTTATGTTTCAAGAGAAAAGGAGCTGCTGAAAGAGAAAAGGAGGAAGAGACAAGAGTTTTTCCAGGAACAGAAGGTCTGTTTAAATTTTTTCTTCTCTCATGCGTTTTTCTTATTGCATCATAAATATTTAATTTTTATATAAATTAGGAGTTCATTTTTACTCCATTACTGCGAAGTGGAGCACAAACCTCAATAGTGGGTTTTGTACGATTAAAATACAATATTTATACAGTGCTATATCAAATTTATTATTAGATTTTGTATTTTATTTTGAAAAGGGAAAATCCCTACAAAAGTATTTTATTAAAAAGTGCCTTCATTAAATTAAGCAGTTAATATAGGGAAATGATTTCAGGAAACCATCTAGTTGTGAAACTTGTGATAAATGACACTGGTTCATCTTGATTTTAACTCCTTCAAAGTTTATTTTTCAATTATTTTTTAAAAACGAAAACCTTTTCGTAGAGTATAAGAAACATTAAATCAATATTTATGTTTAAATGATTTAAACATTTAGTCCGTTGTCCTCGCAGAAGAGAGACTCCTCTCAGCCGATGTTGGAGGAAATCGACTCGGTTCCTTCAAAGTGAGTAAATGTCCTGGACTCATTCAACCGTTTGTCGTTTCACTCGACGTTTAAATTACTATATTTTTCTTTCAGGAAACAGAAACAAGCTGAGGATAAAGGTATGGCGTAATCCTTTGGATTGTAAATATTAATGTCTATTAATCACTAATTAATGTTTTTCTCACTCAGATAAGAGGAAGAGAAGAAGACAAAGAAACCCACAGGAGTCAGAAAGTAGGAAACACCTGTTTAGTCTGATGATACGTAAAACATTTGTTAAAATCCAGGAAATGAAATGAGGAACTCTCCTGCATCCTAACAGACTTCTGCTCATTTTAAATAAATCAGATCAGATTAACGTCTTCCCTCTGCCGCTCTGCCTCGCAGCCTGAAGGGGAGGTACACAGTTTCCACGGTGGCGGATCGAAGGCAGAGCGACTACCAGCGGCAGGCGGCGGAGGATTTCATCCAGTCCAGATTGTACGGACCGGGAACCTGCAGGAGCTCCAGTAAGAAGACGATCCTGTCAGACTTTAGTGATTCAAACCCAGAGATTGTTGAGATTTTTCTGGATTTTCTGACATGAATCCTGTTTTCACTTTTTATTTAGTAAAACTTGTAAGTGCAAGCTACACTCTGTGGCAGAAGTCTGCAAAGACGATGATCTGCCTCAATTTGAGCTTGGCTACAGAAACGTCCCGCCTCGTGTCTCTGAGGCGTCCATTTGGACGTCCCGCTGGGGACGTGGCGGAGACATCCTCCGCGTTCAGGCTGACCTCCAGACTCCAGGCTCACGCTTTGTTTTCCTCCTGCCAGATAACGAGATGCTGTCCCTGCAGAACAAGACGAGGCCGGATAAGAGTGCAGCCGTGCAGTTTGTTAAGAAGGACTGGGGTGCGTTCAAAAACACGATTAACGAGCCGCAAGCAATGTTATAAATTCAATAGTTTAGGGTTTTTCATTATTGTTTAGTTTTATTTTATTGTGACTTTTTGTCGTGTCTCTACTTTTCAGTTGAGTTTTTATTAGTTGCAGCGTTATATATTGTATTTCTCTCATACTGGGTCATTTTTAGGGTCAGGGTCAAAGTTTATTGTATTCTGATCATGTTTACATCGAAGGGTAATGAATCATAATGAATGAATAATTTTAACTTTAGTTGTCACTATTTTTGGAGGAAGGAGGCTGTAATTTACCGACAGCTGATGTAAACTGGTTGTGTTGGGAAAATAAATCAATTTCACTTCAATTTGAAAGGCTAATAAATTGATTCAAAAACAGAAGATTTTAATTTAATTTCAGTTTTGTTTTATAAATGCATGATGTAGTTCCAGTTGTAGGTTTTCCCCATTAATTACCATTTTTATTTCAGTTAAATGTTTTTTCAATGTTTTTATTTTTGTTTAATTGTAATGACCTTCATTTGACCTCTGCTCTGATTTTTGCAGCCTCTAAGGAAAAAGCTAAAGCAGAGAAGCTGAAGAAGAGGTGGATCCACAAGCAACAGATTCCCACCAGCTGACCGGAATGTCAGGATTGAAACCGCCGTGAGTCATCCAACATGGCCGCCGTCAGAAATCTGGAGGAAGAATCTGCTGGAGCTTCTTCACCTGAACTGAAAGTTTCAGAAAAACAAATCTGGATGGACTTTAAGCCTCGTTTCAGGATCAGAAGCTCTGCATGGAGAAATGCTCTAATGGTTCTGCTTATGAAATGTAAATATTTTTTAACATTAAAGGTGAAATTATTCTTTATCGATGGAAAATATTTAATGTCGTTGCAAGTTGGCACTTTAAACCATCATAATCTAGTATTTCATACTTTTTGCTTTAAATCTTCCAGGGGTATGAATATTTTTGGACTCAACTTTTCTTTTTCATTCCAGCATTGATCCATATGATTGTTGGTTAGCGTGTCACAATAATCAATCACCTGATAAATTAAAATCCCCTGAATCATTTCCATTATGAGAAATATTTTTAAGAGCCATTTTGTTTACAGAGTCATAATCCATTTTATTTATGCTTTCAGTTGTAAGTATATTTATTTTTAGTTGTAATATTTTGCAGCTTCAGTCTTTGAGTGAACTTGAATTATGTCAGTATGTTACTTGAAAATGGTTAAAAAGTATAAATAGTTTATTACAATAATTTCAGGGACAATTTTATTTGACCATTGTTCTTGTTCTGGGTTATTGCACCTAATTCATAAAGTTTTGTAGTTTTTTAAAAATTGGTTCAACAAGTTGGAAAACCTGGAATCTTGCAGCTGCATTTCAGCAAATATTCACCTTCAGCATGAAAGTTACAAAACTACAAGAAAATGTTAATATTTCCTCTTTAGATAGTTTTCCATCAGTTTGTAATTCATCTGTACATTGATGGACAGATTTATAAAATATATTTTATCATTGTAGCTGAAATGTCTGTTAGCTTGATGCTAACTGAGCAACAACTCAAAACTACTAAGATTTCTGGCAATTCAGAAAAAAAAACAATTTAAACAAATGAGTTTTTCTGTAGTATTTTCAGAAGAGCAACATCTCCGTTAAAATCATTTGATTTCATTATGCAAAGCTTCATAAAGGGATTTTTCTGGGATTAAACTGAGCAGAGTTCTCGCTTCCAGCCTCATGCAGCAGCCACACAAGTTGCTCTCATCATCATCATGGTTGTTTTTAATATAAATCTTTTCACCCTCACACAAATTGCACATTTTTTAATCATCTCCAATGGACACACAGTCAGCAGTGGACAACTTACTGGTTGACATCTTCCTGGCTAAAAGGAGGAGAACCGAAAGAAAGGAGACATCTAGCTGGATCTTACCACCACTTTACTATGGCATGCATAGGTTCAGACCTTACTCAGAAAGAGACAACAGACACTTTGTCTAAAGAGGTTTTTTTTTTCTGACTGCTTGTGAGCTGCAAAAAATAAGGATAAAAAAGGAAAACAAGATGATAGAGAACAGATTAGTTCCCTGGATGAGTTCTGGGAACCAGACGAATTAAAACGCAGCGGCGTCGTCTCCTTCCAGAGCTGATTGGTTTAAAGTCGCTGAACGCTCGAGCGACCAGTTGGGTTTCAGAAATGCTTTGTTTTTTCCTGCTCCTGTTGTTTTCAGAACATGATACTGCCACCGCCGTGCTTTCCAGTTGGCTAAATGTCATCACTGCAGTCAGAAACTGGTTTGACTCAAAGACGAGATGGTTTCATTTTTCTGGAGCTGCTGCTTCTATATAAAAGGCTCATCTAGATCTACGCTGAGTTGGACTGGGAGCTGATGAATTCAGATGTTCATGATCAGATTCTTCAATCTGCGATTTTAAAACCTCAAAGATAAAATATCATCCTTCATGAATTTCCTTTGGATTTGCTTCAACTTTCAGACCTGAGATCTGTACTTTGGAGCAGGATTAAGAGGAACTTTATTATTTTCATTGTTTTTTTTTTTCTATGCTTTTGTCAAATATTCAGAATAAACATGAAGTGATATATTTAATGTTGGTTTTTGTTGAGATGCCCTTCAGTAACTAAAAACTAAATTCATTCATGTCTCTCAGACTTAATTTTTCAAAGCTTTATGTATTTAATCATCATATATCCGTTAATTTCTCGATTGTTAAAGATTTAATCAATTATGGAGCAAAACAATGATCAAAAAAGCTCAAATATCACTTTTGACTTAATTACCTTTCATTCTGTTCTGGTTGCTTGTGGTTCTGATCCATTTGGCTCAGCGTTAATCTTTGGTCAAACCATAAAATTTGATTAAATGAAGTATTTTTCCCCATAAATGGATCCAGACTTTATTCTCTTCTTCCAAACATCTCCAGGATCTAAAACCCTGAAGAAACCCAAAGTTTGCATCATTTCTCCTTCTACATTTCACTCTTCAGTCTCGAACTTTAATTGTTTTCAACGTTTTTGAATTGGTTTAACTTCATCTTTGTTACATATTTAGTCAAAGTTGTTATGGATGAATTTAAACAGCATCAAGCCATGGAAATGATTCATTTTATTAAAAACCAAACGCAACATGATGCGGTTCTCACACCTGTTCTCCAATCTATGAATGAAAGAAGAAAAGCTCAGATTTTAGAAACTGAACAGTAACTACTGTTGGCCCTGCAGAGGATAGTGACGGGTCCAGAACCATCAGGATCGCTACAAGATGAAAAATGCTTTAAACAAAAAGTTTCTCATTTGAACAACATATTAAAATCGACATGAACTGTTTTGAGTCTGAAAACTAAAAGAGCAAAACTTCAGCATTTTTTGTCCAAAGTTTAAATTTAAACATGATTTTTATCAGGATGAACAAAAACTCTGGTTTGTGGTTTATTAAATAATGCGCCACATTATTACAAAGAGCTAATCGGCACAAAATATGACGCTTCCTATGATTTTAGTCCATTCTGCATTAATTACATAATACAGTTTTAGTGACATTTTATTAGATTTTGAAGCCAAATTTGATCACATTGCAGCCATTTATGCTGAATTTAATCAACCTAGTTTATATTTTAGGCAGTTGGAAAATACTTAACTTAGTTTGGGAGCAAAATCTGTAATTTTGATATTTGGAATAGATTACTTTGGTCAATTTCAGATCCTCTTAATAATGTCAGAGATTAACAACAACTAGCTGCAAATCCAGTGGGATTTTTTTTTACAATTCTTTTAACCACGTTTTGAACTTTTAAAATCAGATTAAATTAACTTTGGTTTAAGTTTTTCCAAGAGATGTTCAGTTATTGATTTCTCTAGTTTTGCATATTTTTTAAATAATCAAGGTGGAAGAATGTGGAGCTTAAAGTCGGTTAAACAGTAATCCTGCCTGGGAGTACAGGCCTCAGGTCTGCCGGTTCTGATCCGAACCGGGTTTTGTGTCGGATATGAGGCACACATCAGCTGATTGGTTGGAGGAGAAACTAAACGTCACTCTGGCTCCTGAGTTCTTCGGGGTCAAAAAGCAGAAAATAAAGCAGGAAAACAAACGTTGAGTTTGAGCAGCTTCACAGCCGAGAGCTCTGGGCCTGATGTAGTCGTCCCTTTACTGCCTGCTCAGAAACCCAAACAGAAAAAACTGGACACAAACCAGCCTGCTTCAGGGGTCTGCTGGTGTCAGGAAACGTATTAAAGGTTTCTCTCTCTTTTTTTATTATTTTAGTAACTAAATATGTCGCTCTATTGATATATTTCCACTTTGTAATATAGAAACGTTTACATGTACACACGCTGGTCACTGGGGAGTCGGTGGAATCGGGACCTTTATTATAATAAGTCGGTGGAACTCGCTCTGGCTGGCGCTCAACAAATATACTGTGGATGCAAGTAACAATAATTATAATGATAATTAGAATAATAATAATAATCATCATTATGGTCTGCACCATGCCTTGTAAACCTGGGAAAACAAAAACTAAAACCAAACAAGAGGCGGCAGGAGAACCTCCTCCACAGCGCCCCCTATCCACAAATTGCTCAAAAAAAAAAAAAAAAAACTAAACAGAAGATTAAAAACGGGAAAGTCGAGACTTGCAGATTCTGTCTGGTTTCCTCGAGGTCCCGAGTCCAAAGCACCGGGCCTGCGCCGCGTCCCGGGGTGAGTGGAGGGCGGGGGTGCAGAGAGGGTGGAGGGCTGCGATTGGCTGCGGCGGAGCGCTTTCCTCAGCGCTCAATGGGAACTTTTTTTTTTTTTTTTAAAGTTTGATCCAGGTTTTTTTTGTGTTTCGGCTTCGAGTCACGAGTTCGCCTCTCAGAGTACTTCTTTTATTTTGAAAGCCAAACCCCCACTTCCTCTCCCTGTCAAGAGGATGCAAACATGGCCGCCTCTGAGAGACCAGGGTGAAGGTTATTATTTACGACGATGGAGGTGGTCGGTTCATTTTAATGTGGCGATCTCTGAAGGTCCATCCAGAAACGACCTCTGACCTCGCCGGGTTCTCCAGCAGAGAGGGGAGGAAGCTTTCTGTGAGCCTTCAGAATGTGTGTGTGTGTGCGTGCGTGTGTGTGTGTGTACATGTGGCTAGTGCAGGTAATCGTCCACTGCGGCGAAGGCGCAGGAGCCGATGCCAGTTCGTGCCATGATGGCGAGGCACTGGGCGGCCTGGCCCACGGCCTGAGCCAGGGGGGCTGCTTCGGGAGGTTGTGAGTCTCTGCAGACAAAAACACAGAAGAAGAAAAAAACAATGAATTATAATAACATAACTCCAGATTTATTTGTCGTCTGTTGTTTGTGTCATGCAGAGTTTTATGCTTTGCTGAAGTTTTTACAGTCCAGAAATCTGATCTTTATGGAAAAGAAAAAATAATTAATAAAACTTAAATTGTTAAAGGAAAATCTGAATGTGCCAGATTTTCTGATCAATTATCCAAATAATCAATTAGTAAAATAATTAATATCTGAAGCTCTATAAGAGCAGAGAGGACCCCGGTTCCGGCCCGGTCAGAGCGGACCTACCTAATATTGCACTGTTGAGAGTGGAGCAGACCGGCTCTCTCTGAACGGCGTCCAGCTGGTAGCCCACCGGGCTGCTCCAGGGGTCGGAGTACGCCAGCAGGCTGAACGCATCCTGCAGCAGAACACAGCAAGAAGAGACCGGATCAGAACACAGAAGATCCAACATCAGAACACGGCCAGGTTCTGCAGGATCATCATCTGCAGGTGGATCAGTCTTCCTGGTGCTTCCTGGTTTCTGCTCATGTTCTGGATGTTTTCTAGTCGTCTGTTGAATCTCAAGATGGATTTAAAAACTCCTGATTTCATAAAAAAAAAAAAAATAATATTCTGGTTTTATTTTAAAGAACACAAAATATTTGCTGCATTACGTCTTTTTTTCTCAATGTAAAAACACTTTTTCTGCAGGAAATGTAAAAATGTTGACATGTAGTTGAGGATAATCAGAGGAACTGCAGTAAATAACCGGGTCCGGTTTCCGAACCTTCAGCATCTTCTTGTTGGCGGAGTTCTTGCCGCATTCCCGGCGGAGGTGTTCGCTCATGCTCTGCAGCTCCCTGCCGAAGTGGATCATCCTCTCGATGGCCGCCTGGCTCCCGCCACACAGCTGCCTCTTGGACTGGGCCGACTCCACCTCTGCAGAACCGCAGCCGGTCCGCCATGCAAGACATGCAGATTTCACACGTCACCTCAGTGATTTGGAGCTTTTACAGTCCAGGGTTTGGAGAAGCTTTACAGCTGTGAGCAAACGGTTTCTGTTGTTTCATCGCGTGTGGAGTATCTTACAAGCGGCTCGTCGTTACAGTTTGATGCAGGAAAAGAAGCTGCTAACATGGAAAGCTTCATTAATCAGGACTGAAACTCTAGACAGAAACCAGGCAGCAGCTCGGATGGCGAATGTTGCGTTTAAGCATCGAACCCACCCATGTCTGCGTCGCAGTCGTCGGGCTCCGTGGCGTGTTTGGAGGTGCCGTTCAGAAAGCCGTTGGAGGAGGACTCGGTCATGCCGTTGGTGAAATGGTCGACCTCCATGTCCACATCGTTACTGAGGGGAAACAGGAAGTGGAGTGAGAACAAAAAAAAACCTGAGGTCTCATCTGAGATCATTTAAAGTGGAAATAATCCCGCTGTGAAACAAAGCATCACTCCGCCACCAGACGGAGTGACGCTGTAGGGCTGAAGAGGGGTCAGAGGTCGTACCTGGTGATGGGCTGCTGGCTGCGGCTGCCGTTCAGGCTGACGTCAGAGCCCTGCAGGGCGGCGCCAGAGCTGGGGGGGCAGGGCTTGTGATTGAGGGGGAGGAGCTGTGGCTCTTATTGGACGTCACGCCGTTACAGCAGTTGCTGTCAAACCCTAAGGAGGAAAAAAAGAAAAAGCTTGAAAATATTAATCATATTTCTGTAACTGTAGACTTATTTTTATTTCCCTCAGTAGGTTCTCCATGTGGCTAAAAGTCACGGCATTCGCTCCACTAATATTCTCAACAAGGAGAGAATAATAATCAAGTATTTTTTGATGTAATTAATGTTTTTATGGCTGTGTTATGTTAAATGTGTCATCCGTTGTATGCAAAGCTCAGCGGATGGGGATCCTAAACCATAACCAGCAGGGGGCGTACCTGTGAGGTAGGCTGGGAGCTGCTGGCTTTGTGGCTGGGGCTGCTGAAGGGCCGGGGAGAGCCGGGGTAACTGTCCTGAGACTTGGGCTGCGTCCCCGAGACACCGGACCTCGCTGTCCGTCCCGTTCACCATCTCTATGAACTGTCTCACCCTGAAGACACAGAGGGGCGATCAAGGAGACGACATTTAAACTACTGATGCTGCTGACAAAAATACAAAATCAGGAGAAGTTCTGGTCTGAGCATAGAATCAGATCTGCATCCATTTGGCAGGAAAAGCTCCTCTGAGTCGTACTTGAGCATGAAGAGGAGGTCTGGGTTCCTCTCCAGGAGGTTGGGGTACAGCTGCTGGGTGGTCTCGATGGCTTCGCCCATCCTACCGACAACACCAACTTCTGGATCTCTGCAACCAACAAACACTTCAGTCAGTGCTGGAGGAGACATTTCCTTTGTTTCCGTTAGAAACCTGCTCATGTTTTACACATTTCAAAACTGATTTAAATCACAGTTCGTTCAAGAAAGAGCTTTTCAAGAAAGTTATAAAAATATTATTAAAAATTGTTCTTGCAAAGTTTTCTGGCATTTATCCAGTGGAAAATATTCTGGTAATTTTAACCGACCTAAAGGAAGTTTAGCGTCACACAAGAGAAAAACGATGTACATTTAGGCTTTTTATCACACGTTGCATTTTATGACAAAACTGCATCGTTTGAATATTAAACATGTTCAAAAACCTTAAAAACACAGAATTGAAATTCAAGCATTTTCAAGGACTCCAGGCAGCCACTTGAGACGTGTTAAATGTTTGAGCCGTCAGCAGGATTCAGTGGAAGCACCAGGAGAACCGGTTACCTGGACCAGGTGTGACAACATTTCTCTGTGTTGTGAAGAGAACATTTCCTGAGCTGCACTCAGAGTTCAGCTAAAACCAGGAGACACTCACTCTGTCTGTTTTTGATGGAGGCGAGTTCCTCGTGCACGGCCTGGTCGGTGGACTTGGCGAAGGCTTCGGCGGTGGCGCAGTAGCTGTGGTGCACCAGGTACGAAGCCACCATTCTGCAGAGAAACCAGACAGCGGTTAGAGACCGGTCCGACCCGATGAAACTCCTTTAGATCTACTGGAATGTCTTCCACTTCCAGTGCTAAATGCTTGCTAGAAATTAAAGTTTACCGATCTTTAGAGGCTGTAGTTGAATTATTTTGCCACCACCAGGAAATGAAGCCACTTTCATGTCACTCATGGATTTATTTTACCATTTCAGAACCTTAAGACTTATGTAGAGATTTTCTGATTTAAAAAAATGAAACTGAAGCAGAAACTAGATTGAATCTTTTCCATTAGTCAACAGGAAACCTTGAAGCACATTACAGCTGAAAAACAGACTCATTAAAAACAGGAAGTCAGTTTGTAGGCGAAGGAAAGTCTGCATTTGTTCTCACTTCCACGTTGTTTTCTGACTCCGACTAAACTGACCAGCTGATTTCTTACATTTTTCACAGTCTTCTCTTAAAAACAAAAAGTTTCCCTCTTTGTGTTGCTAAAACATGCAGTCTGTTTGCATCCAGCCTGCAAAGCTGTTGAAAACCAAAGCCTGCCTCCCTTCAGCTGAAATCTGCACCAAATGGAGATTTTAATCCGTTCAGGACCAGTCGACACTGCAGCAGCAGACTAACTATCCCATCAGTCCAGCAGGTCTGACGACATCAGACTGAATTCATGTATCTGAACAGCAGCAGGCTGGTAATTCTCAACTCCAGCTACAACATAATAACCAGGAAAAAGTTATAAAACTCTTTAACAACCAGGAAACTGAACAAAGAACCTCTGAAACACCCAGAACAGAACAATTTGTCTTTGTTTCCTCCTCTGATTGTTTAGTGGTTTAATCTTCTGCTTCAGGATGAATCACAACTATTCATAATCTTTAAAAAAAAAAAAAAAAATCATCAACACTCCCCCATGTAGTCGAGCCAGAGAACAGAGAAATGTAGTGGCATGTTGCTAAATCTACCCAGAAACACTTAAAGCTTCTGCTGTTCCTGCAGGAATCAGTAAAAGTTTATGATGTTTGAAACGACAGGTTAGACGGAGAAATGAAATGTTCAGTCAGTCAGTGAGTTTAAAGGCTGACGCTTCATTAAATTAGCATGTAACTGCATCATTAGTGGAAAACATAAGAAAATCTTACACATAAAACATAATGCATCTTTTATCTGAATCAGCAGCAGATGATGTTTTTGTTGGTCAAAAGCAGGAAAAAGTGTGAAGAGAAACAAAAGTGATAAATACCCGTCACAGCTGGCAGCCATTTTGTGTGTCAACAAGCAGCACGGGTTCAAAGGTGAGTAAACCTTCAACTGCTTCTTCATGTCGCTTCAAAATGTTTTTTTCAAATTTGTTCCATTCAAGTATTCATCCCATTTTCACAGATTGTTTCATGGGAACATCTTGTTATAAGTGAGATGATCTGCCAGTGAAACTAATACTTATTCATCAGTGTTAATGAATTATTGACTTAAAAAGCTCCTGCATCTTGCTGAACAGTTTTTTCTCATTTCAATACTAAGATATTTGCACTAGAAATTAGACTAAAAGTTTTTGGTTAAGACTTTGTGTTTTTGCAGTGTGATGTCTCCACTGTAAAACAGAAATGATGAAGCGTCCCACGTTAGGAAAATAAAGCACAAAACAGACGTAACCGTCAAATATCAGCAACTAAAAACAGCCGTTATGATCAATGATTTGAATTCTGACTGTCCCAGTAGTTTTACATGAAAATGTCAGAAAAGGATTTTAAAGCAGTGAAAAGGTCTAAACGAGAAGAGTTTGGCGTTTTAACCCCCTTACTTCTGGATCATGGACTGCCACTCGCCCTCCCGCTCTCGATGGGCATCTGTCGATCTGGGCCTGGATCTTCGTCCTCCACTCTCGCATGTAGTCCTCGATGTCAAAAACGAACGGGTGCTGGCCGAAGTTTGCGTCCACCACCTCGCCTGGCGTCTGAAGGCCGACGGTTGGGTACAGGTTTGGCTGCAGAGGACGCACACACCGCCATGACGGGTTAAATGTAGTTTAGAAGTCGAGGAAACTGCTAGGAATTTAATCTGGACAATAAATCCAGTAATGAGAGGAAAAAACAGGAAGGAGGAAAACAGAGGAAACAACGTTTTCACTACAATTAACCCTAAAATACATATATTTTCAGTAAAAATTCAAAAAATAAAACTGGGAGAGATGAGAAGAAAATAGTCAGAAGTGGTAATTATTTTTTAAAAATGGAATGAAAAATGTTTGGTGTAGATTTTGTCAGGAAACTGATATTTTAAGGAACTTCAGATGTATGTGAACTTTATGATGCTCATTCAGGGAACCCAAATTAACCTTAAAAGCAAAATTAAACAAGTTTTCACACTATAACTAATTGTTTTCTCTACTTTATGGTTTATAAAAGGTCCTTTAGACATGCATGTTATTTTCTACACTACTTTTATTTTGCTAATTAAAATTTTAAAAAAGAAATTGCAATAAAAAATAAAATAAAATCTGGATCTTTAGTTTTAAACCCAGAAAATAAACTAAGTTTTGCTACAACTTTTTTTTTTTTATGGTCACATTTTGAAGCATTGGATTAAAAAAAATAAATCCAATATGGCTGCAATGCAGAAAATACAAAAAGTTGCATATTTGCATGTTAGTTTGCTTTTCATCATATGAGCTTCACTTGTTTACATTTGTTTTAAAAATGTGACAACACACATTAATGAACACAAATACATGAGATTATAGCCAGACGGCTCATTTTCATCTCATTGGCATGTTGAGGTTATAAAGATAGGAATAAAAAACACAAAACTACGGAATAAGAAATGCATAAAAACAACCTTAAAATCTCAGTATATATCTAATTAGAAGTGAGACAAACATATTGACATAGTTTTGTTTTGCTAACAGCTCAGACAATAACAAATCTGACTGGTTTTCTAACCAGAACAAGATGGACTCCTGAAATAAAATCGAATGCAGCATAAATGCAGTGAATAAAAGCTGGTCGTGTCTCCGTCACACTCGTCTTTGTCACGGATCAGTTGCCAGAAAGGTCAGCCGTGCCGAGGTGACGCACTTCACTGCACAACTCTGGAGGAACATGAATGTCAGGCTCAGAGCCAAGTCCGTTGTGCAGCTCAATAGATGACTGTTGGCCAAGGCCACTTCTTCTCTCAGAAAACAGACTCTGTGTTTTCATTTTAACCCCAGAAACCCCTCCTCACTCTCAGCTCAGTTAATGAACCCATGAATGTCAAAGGAACCTCGGCCTGCTCGGTGTGGGAGTTCCTCACCATAACAAAGCAGGAGGAGGAGTAAAAAAGGGCAATAAAATCTCTAAACTTTCAGACAAACGGACTCATTCCCACTGGACCATGCAGTGACTCTCTGGGTCTTTCATACTCGTTTATGAAATTCATGACTATTTTTCTGGGAAAAGTTACTTATGACGTGGAGCCGCTACATACCAACAATAATATCTTTATAATCTGCAGTAATGAAATCCCCGTTGTTGCCTCTGTTAGGTTGGAGCTGCTTTGATTTGATCACGGCTCATAAATCTGTCATTACCAGCAACTCAACTTAAACAAGAACAGAAGCTTAAGGGTTCAGAATATATCACAATTATACAGAATAAAGATTCAAACATTCATCACCATGATTTGAAGAATAAAATGATTTATTTTACGTAACGAAATGCAAGATGGGGAGCAGAAAACAGCAAAAACCTCTCTGTTTTCATGCCGTGCATCAAGTTTTCTGCATAAAGCAGTAGTACAAAGAGACATTATTCCATCATCAAGTTAATGTCCACTTGACTTAGAAATTAATGTTAAAGAGGCTCCAAATCTTGACTGACTGGTGAGAAACAACTGGGCTTTTGCAGTTCATGACAGATTCTGTTAACTTGGACTTTTAAGAAATAAAATAAACTTTTTGGAAATCTTTTTTTAAAGTAAAGGCAGAGAAAAAACAGATAATTAACAAAGCAGGTCGTTTTATACCAAACAATCAGTAATATGTGAAGGATTATTCTTGAATAAATAACAGAAAATTAACATTTTTCAATGAGCAGGAACATCAGATCCTGCTCATTAGGAACTGTTGAGTTCAACTCTAAACCAAATTATTTCACACCAATTCTCCGTCTTTAACATAGTTTATGATTTCTGAAAGCTCCTTTTGATTTGAAAAGATAAAATCTCAGTTATCTCAAAAATACCATTACATTTCAGTATTATGATCAAATCTCTCAGATCATTGGAGGTGGGACAATTCAGAAAACTGTGATGCATCTATAAAGCCATTATTATTGTCTCACCTCTCGTCCCTGTGGAACTACTTTTAAGCAAAATATTTTACATTATTCACAATTTTTTACACAACTTGTGCCCTTGAGTCATTTAAATAATGAGCCCTTTTACTATTAACTAAGGAAAAAGTTAGTTTCACGTAAAAATGATCCCTGGGAAGAAGAAACTAGTAAATAATGAAGAGCAAAGAGCTTTTAGTTCATCAAAAAACTGAAAAATATAATAAATAAAACAAAAAGGATTCATAAAAAATTCAGCACTTCCAGCTTGTGGATCTCAGCACATTGTGACCCAACAGCTGACCAGAACCAGAGGTCAATAACCAGAACGCAAAACATCCTCTGAACCAAAACTCCCTCAAGTCGTCATAAAAACCACAGAATAAAGCTAATTATAGAACATCTGTTTTAGACTTGAAACAGACAAATAACCATTAGCAAAGAAGAAAAAGCAACAGAGGCTGGTACTTACTGGCAAGTCTGTGAAGGCGATACCTGCAGAGAGAAAACAGAAAGTGTAAACAAAAGTTTCCTCTGCATGTCGGAAAGCAGCAGAAGGCCTCAGTCTGACTACATGGGATCATTATCCTTCAGCTGCAGCTTAATTTAATCAAAGCTGTGCAAACCAGGTCGACTGTCTCAGTTATGAGAATAATCTGGTTTGCAGCTGAACACAGATTTCTGCAGAAGAGAAATTTATCTAATCTGGAGTCTGTTCAGGAGAAACCAGAGTCATCTTCTCTGCAGAAACACCCTGGTGCAGTTCCCAGGTTTGTGTCACTGCTGCAAATATGAGCTGAAGGATGAGAAGAAAATGTGACTATCTGATGTAAACATGACCAATTCTTTAAATGTTTTAAAGAATTGGAGCTCCAGTCATTTTATTTGTATTCACAGTAACTTTGCTTCAGGGAGTTTTAGGTTTTTTTTGGAAATTAGTTTCAGAGAGAAAACGAGCGCCGACCGATTTGATCTGAGGCTAAAAGCTTCAAGACGACAAGCATTACCATTTGTCCCTTTCTGAGCTGAACGGAGCTGCAGGCAGCAGCGCATGTGACCAGGACAATCAGCACATCATGGAGGTATGCAGCGCTATCTGGGTTTGCAGTAAAGAGACCCAGGAGTCAGTGCAGCTCAGCTGTTTGTTCCTTACAGTGGACCCAAATCAACTTCATCTGCACCAACAATTATTGTTTTGTGTAAATATACAGACAGTTTTGCTTAATGCCGAACAATAAATCCTGATGTTCAGGATTTAAACATGTGATTTTCTCCTGCAGCCGGTGCAGATTCAGCCTTTACACCAGATTCTCAGCAGCACAGAACACAGAGAAAGACGCAGCTGTTGGGTTTCAGGAAGTAAATGCATCCAGTGAAACAACAGGAATGTAGTTATGGGTCCTACAGTGGGCCAGAGCGGGGACCAGAGAGCAGGGACTAGAGAGAGGGGACCAGAGAGCAGGGACCAGAGAGAGGGGACCAGAGAGAGGGGACCAGAGCAGGGACCAGAGAGCGGGGACCAGAGTGGGGACCAGAGTGGGGACAGAGAGCAGGGACAGAGCAGGGACCAGAGTGGGGACCAGAGCAGGGACCAGAGTGGGGACCAGAGTGGGGACAGAGAGCAGGGACAGAGCAGGGACCAGAGCAGGGACCAGAGAGGGGACCAGAGAGTGGGGACCAGAGCGGGGACCAGAGAGGGGACCAGAGAGTGGGGACCAGAGCGGGGACCAGAGAGCAGGGACTAGAGAGTGGGGACCAGAGAGCGGGGACCAGAGAGCGGGGACCAGAGAGCGGGGACCAGAGTGGGGACAGAGCGGGGACCTGAGTGGGGACCAGAGTGGGGACCAGAGAGCGGGGACCAGAGCGGGGACCAGAGAGGGGACCAGAGAGTGGGGACCAGAGCGGGGACCAGAGAGTGGGGACCAGAGAGGGACCAGAGCGGGGACCAGAGAGGGGACCAGAGAGGGGACCAGAGAGGGGACCAGAGAGCAGGGACCAGAGCGGGGACCAGAGAGGGGACCAGAGAGAGGGGACCAGAGAGGGGACCAGAGAGAGGGGACCAGAGAGGGGACCAGAGAGGGGACCAGAGAGAGGGGACCAGAGCGGGGACCAGAGAGGGGACCAGAGAGAGGGGACCAGAGAGGGGACCAGAGAGAGGGGACCAGAGCTGGACTCACCTAGGCTGTGGCCATTCTTTGTGTAGAAGCAGGTGTTGTTAATGAGGTTGACGCAGCAGCCAATCACGTCGCCCGTTGTAAACGTGGGGCCGTACGGTTGCCCGGTGCCGGATGAGCAGAAGGAGTGGCCATCATCGCCGTGGTAACCATAAGAGTGCTTGTCCCAACCTGAAGGAAGAAATCAAAACAAAGGTGAACGTTGGGAAGGCGAGACGCAGTGATGATGCAGTCAGACAACACATTTCATCAACAGGAGAAAATCGAAAATTGATAAACACAGGAAGTATTTAAAAATGTCTATAACTCTTGATGGCATCAGAATAAGGATCAAAGACTGCGTGAAAGAAAACTGCTGAGGTTGCACCTGAATCAATCTGCATAATTATCAATGAACAGCAGCCAGAAACTCTGCAGGGAGATGGAGCGGCTCGAGCCAAGGAGTCCAAATATGTTGACGAGGCAAGAAAAACGCCACAATTCATGCTTCAGCACGCTCCGCTGTCTTTAGTTATCAGAGGTTGTAGATGGTAACGGGACAAAAGGACAGCATCAGAAACATGGAGGGATTTAAAGGCTGCATTCCCACTTCTGATAGTCTGGAAGATTCAGCTCAACAGGATCAAAGTTACATTTGTTATATTTTCAGCTGCTGTGTTTCTCTTTCTCAATGCACTGAGTCAAACCAAACAAACCCTTTGGGAAACCCGTTCCCCTCCTCGCCTGTGGGGGCGCTGCACCAAGAGTCACTGAAGGAAACAACAAAAACCTCTGAAGAAGTGCAACTTCCTTCTTTATTAAATGTAAGCAAACATGAAGTGGTGTCAGATTTTAGCAATTGGACGATGAGTCTTTGGTAAAAAACCATGAGCCATTTCTACCGCTAGCAAAAACGGCATGTTTGTTTTAGTTGTATTTACCCAGAATGCACTGCGCTGTAGTCTGCTTCCAGCTTTTAGAGGAGTCTCCGGTTCGCTCAGCGTTCATATTCGAATTGCACCAGAGTTTACTTAAGCCGAACACAAACTGAGGTTTGCAGGCAGACGAGAATCTAATTAGCATTCACACCTCAGCAAACGAACCGGACTTTCTAGGCAAACGGACTGGGGTTGACTAAACTGGGTTTGGTGGGAATGATGAACAGAGTCTTGTTGAAGACTCTTCTGGGTGATTCTACTGAAATAAAGAAAAAATAAATAAACTTTTGCTGTTTTTACCTGGTATGTTCTTAATGATAAAACATACCATCCTATTCTCATTCAGGTTTTCCTATGAAAATTGGGGTTTTCTAAACACTCTGACCTTATTTTACCAGCAGCTGGCGTGTTAGTTGCATTTACCCAGAATGAAAGTAGCTTTCGTTGAGCTACAGCCTGAGAAGTTGACCACATATGGTGGTTATTTGTGTCGTTCCTTTAACAGGTGTGTCCAGTGTTTCCCGTTGGTTTTTAATGAGTGACGAACACGTCCCAGTTTCCCTGAACTGGAGCTAAACTTGAACAAAGTCCATTGTCCTCTGGAGAGGATGCCACTTTCAGCCCGCTGGCCTCTGGCCGCTGAGGCTGGACGTTCCTGCGTCGCTGCAGAATGTAATCCAGCCCAGCCTGCATGCGGCTCTGCTGCAGCCGTTCTTCAGTTACCACTCCTTCATTAGCCTCCATCCATCTCTGGCCCCCCTGTTATCTCTGGGTGGGTCCAGTTTTAAACTAATGAAAGGCTGTCTGAGCTCCTGCTCGCTCTGATAACCTTGCTGGATGACGTAGATGAAGTGGTGCTGTGTCTTATGGACCCGCTCACAGGCAGAGATCCCTCTTACAGAAATAAGAAGTGGGTGTCTGTCTTAGAACTGGATCAGAGCCAGGTTACAGCACCCAAAAATAATACCCATGATTGTTCATTTAAATCCATGAAATTAGCTCCCTGAAAACACATAGAGATAATTTTCAAGTTCATTAAGAAGTGATTCTTACCACTAAACTTCACAGTAAATGCATTTAATCATATTAATGGTGCGCTCATGGGTGGAGAAAATAAAGAACAATAAATTGGTCCAGATTCCCTTTATCTTTACAAATCGGAGAACGGCCGATATTTAGATGTGAAGTTGGTCTCATCAACCATCGCAAATATCTAAAATTCACCCACTGTCCTTTTTTAAGAGGTTTTACTGACCGACCAGCCCAACAGGTCATGTCTGCATGTTTGTAGTTAACAATAGTCACTCCACTTGCACCAACTTATCAACTTTTTTGCTATATTTAGCAACATTTCAGAAGAGAGGGAGAACAAAAAAGATGATAAATCAGAATCGGAAGGTCAGGCATTTCAAAAAAAAAAATTTTTTTTAAATCAGCTGGAAAAGTGGAATTGGTGCCCCACTAGGGAAAATAATTATACAGTTTTTACAATTTTAAACACCAATAATGAGAATTTATATTAAAAAAACGTATCTGGGCTGCACAATATTATAAAATACTGCAATGATAATATCAGATTAGATACCTTTCCTCTCTAATCTTCCTAATCCATGTGACCTTTAGCATTTGAGACTAGCAGGACTTTTTGCAGCCATGACACCCTGTCCTACTAGCTGAATGTTGCATTAGCATAAATTATACAATATCAGTATTTGCAAACTACATAAGCCAGCAATCACTGCTCTCCAAACTGTCCATTGCAATATAAATATTGTGATGATGATATATTCATAATTTATGGTGCAGCAACCATGCTGACAGCAACAATAAAGCTCAGGTTCAAAAGCTGACCTCTAATCCACAGCTTTAGTGCGTTTCTGTTTATTTTCTGGGTAGTTTGAGTGAGAACACAGTCGGCTGAACGACTTTCCCTCGTTGGTCTTCCTGCTGTCTGCAGCAGCTCCTATAAACACCATGTTCCAGCCTCGCCAACAGAGAACATGCAGATGTAATCAGATAATTGAAGTTTCCTCTCAAAGAGACGTTTTTCCTGCTCAGCAGAATCCTCACAAGCAGAATAAAACCAACAATTACACACACAGTGAACTTACCAGGGAGTCTGTTCATATTTACACCCTGAGCTGAGAGGCCGATCCCCATGTAGCTGGAAGAAGAAACACAAATAACTCAGTCCTGACATGCAAGACACAATGTTTATAGGACACAGAAGAATAAAAACGCTCCTAAGGCTGCAGCTGCTTTGATTATTGCTGCACAGACTTCAATTCATCTCCGTTTACCTGAAGCTCTCAGCAGTGAGCTGTTATCACAAGCAAACCTTCTGGTTCAAGATGGAGGACAAAATGTTTTATAAAGGAACAAAGAGGGAAGATGAAACTCAAGCCAGTTTATTTCAAAGTGTTGGCATCATCAACACAACGATTAAACTAACTTCACTTCAGAAAAGAAACGTAAAAACCAAACAGAAAAATGCTTTTAAGTTTTCCCAAAACATCAAAATCCAAGAACAGAAAATGTATCTATTGTGTTACAAATGTTTTATAATTTCCTTCATTTTAAAACCTAAAACTAAAATGCTGTTTTTTTTTAAAACCATTTGTTGATAGAAATGTAGTCAGTTCTGATTCCTCTCCAAGAACTGTGACATCAGTGGATATGAGGAAAATGTTTTTTTCTTTCAAACCTTTTAGTCAGAAGTGATCAATGATTTACTGTATTGGTTGCAAAAGTAATGGAAAGAGACCTTTTCTGTGATAATGTTTTATTATTATTAAGAAAAACAATCAAAAGTAACAATAACAAAACTTGTCCTCAGTATCTTTCAGCTTCTGAAATCTCCTCATTTCCTCTGATTTTGCTGTAAAATGACTTTCATGGCACCAAAATTATCCGGTTCTGTCTTCACTCATCATTATCCAAGTTTGAAGTTGTGCAAATCAGTTTTCTAAGCCTTCATGGTAAAATCTGAACATACTTCACTCAAATTGTTTTTATATCGTTTTTTTGTAACAAAATCTAAATTTTAATTAAAAGTATTTTCTTTTAAAGGGTGTTTTTTTTTATTTAGTAAGGTAAATAAACCAGCATTTCTAACAGGCTGTGCTGTTACAGCCAAACTATGACTGACATGTTGCTTTGAATCAAAAAACAAATGTTTGCAATGAATTATGCCAAAATGAAATGAGATCTTCTTCCACTCAGACGTTTCACACAAAGCCGACATGTTTGAGCATAAACTGAACTATAGCTTCGTTTTTTTTTCTGCGTTGCAGCTTTTCTGCCGCTTGCGCCAACAAGTAACAACAGTTACACATCAAAACAGAAAAATCTTTTGAGTCATGAATCATTTTTCTTAGATACTAATATTAGGCTCATATTCAGAAAGTTGTGACACTTTAGAAAAGTTAATGCAAAACAAAGTTAGGGTTATACAAATATCTTTGTGTCTAGTCACAAACATAACTCAGAACCAAATTATAAAGACTCAGAGCTTTGCTGTCAAGTCAGATAAATCAGAGTGGAGTAACAACCAATATTTTGCTCTTGGATTTTTTTAAGTCAGTGCGTCTCGATTCTGGTCCTCAGACTCCCTGATCTGCATGTTTCAGGTGTTTCCTGTTGCTTCACACATGGATTTAATCTATGGGTGATTAACAGGCTTCTGCAGTACTTGATGCCTTTAGAAGAGGTAATGCAATAATTTGTGAAACAGAGGCACATCTAAAACAAGAACAGCAGGGGGCCTGAGGACTGGAATTGAGAACAATTGCTCTTAGTGTTGTTTTTCATATGATTAAATAATTCCTTGCCATTCTTTTTGTTGTCTCTTACGAGGATTTAAAACTCAATAATTTTGTGATGCTTAGCTGTAGAAACCACAGATTTAGAAACTAGATGTTTTATTTCTGCAAACTCAAAATCTAATCCAAACATTTTGTTGGTTGTTTGCTGAATAATCTTGGAAGAAGCTTGAGATTACTGGCCTGTAATCTAACATAAAATACAACTTTTATTTTTCTAACAACTTATTAAAAACGGTCGACTATCCCAGATGAGAATATTATTAGAGTTTGAAGGTTTTTTCATTAGAAGGGTCTGAAGCTAATCACATGAGAACTTGGCAGGAAGAGCTGTTCCTCTTTTAAACATGCAAATTAAATCATACTATTCTCACTTCATCTTATCAATAAGATAAAACTCTGCAAGACTAAAATAAACATTCTGTTACTTAATGTCAAATAGATAGAATTTTTTTCGATCTAATAAATTTATTTTCACACAACCTGCAGAGTGATGACGAATAAATTTCTGTAATTTTTGTTTTAGATGAATGATGCAACTGCAGGAAAATTATTTCTTCCAGCTGCAAGTTGATAGAAAATCTTTATGTCAATTAACTTTACAGTCAGTTAAAACTAGAACAAAGCCACACCTCTGCAATATTTAACTGTCTCTTACCCGTCTCTGCCTTTACTGATGATCTTCACCTCAAAGTAGTAAACGCCACAGGCGGCGGGGATGGGTGGGTGGCTCGCACAGACGCAGCATCCTTAGGGGTCTTCCCATGACCTTAGAAGGAGTAAACAATGTTTTATTATTAAAATAAATGTATATGAGGTCAACCTCCTATAAATAAAGATGAATAGCTTCTCAACTACAGTAAAGCCTGGAGAGGGACTGTATGCAGATTTAAATTGATCACTGAATTGTTATCCTCACTTTTAACGAGGAACTCAGATCACAGATATCTGATCCAGCTTTAATCCTGTCATTCCAGTTCGGACACGGAGCCAAACCAATAATAAACCTTTAAATCAGAGCAGGAAGTAATATAAATGTTTTGCAGAATAACCAAAAACCTATATGAAAATTAAAAACCAGTAAGAAAATTATTTCTTACTGTCGCTGGTTCCTTTATCTCTAATCATTTTCTTCTGTCTTTGCTGAAAATGTGAGATTCCAGGAGAAAGTCAGATTCAATGCTTCATTTACTGGTTATTTAAAATAATAAACTTTCTCTGTAAGACGTGGCTGAGGTTATGAGGTCATGTATGGTCTGATTTGTGAACCGCTCATGCTGGCAGTCTTTAAAGCTAACATTAGCTCAAGCATCTGGATGAGTGCATCAGCATGGGTCAAATATCAGCCATGTTTACACGGCTGAATATTAGACAGGAGCAGTTTGAAACCCCTGCAATATGTGGACAACAAATATTCCCAACTTACAGAGTCATCGCAATGACGGAAGCAACAAAATATAAGCTAAATTGACAGTTCAGGTGGTTGCTTTGTTTGTTTTGCTTTTTTCTTTTCTTTTTTTTGCAATTAAATCACTTAAACGCAAATTACATTATGAGAGGATTTAATGTTCATATCATAGGAAGCTGCCTTCTATAAGCAGTAAATGTGAGCTCTGCTCCAGGCTCAGATTGCAATAAAATATCTAATCCCACATGCAAATTTAGATTAGTTCTCCTCTCCAAAGCTTCTGAGATGGAGTCACATTAAAGAATCATTCCAAATGAATAAATAATTAAAGTATTTGAATCTTTCCAGTAAATATAACATATATGCACTCTTCCAGGAATGAGAGCAAGATTTGTTTTTGCTGTAGTAAAACTGTTTCATTGTATTAAGTTGATAAAATAATAGTTTTTTTAATATTTACTTCAATCTCTACAAGATATGGTGAAAGCAAATGATTTTTATTTACAGTGCATTTATGTAGTCAATTTGATGATTCAACAGTGTTATATTACCAAATACAACACAAAAATGCTGCTATTTAGCATAAACACTAGAAGGATCAATTTCTTCTTAACTGATTTCTTGTTTAGAGAATAAGTACACACGAGAAAACTAATTTTTTCCCCAAGATTCCCAGCTTTTCTGATAATTTACTGTAAATTGATATTTAACAGTGAAACCTTAAGATTTGACAAAAGGCTTAGTAAATTATTAGATTAAATCATCAACAAAAGCTTTCTAAAGCATATCCTAAACAAATAGGTTTAATTAGAACTAATGACTTGCAAAACTATTTTATATCAAATCAGCAGATACTTGCAGATTTAAATCTGGAAATATGCTTTGCTTCCTGAAGACAAAAATAATACAAGCTTTGTGTTATTGTGTGTAAGGATGTTGAACATTTGCAAGCTTGCTATGCAGGATTGGAGTGAATTTGTTGTGGAAAGGGGGAAAATATTCTGGCTGCAACAAGGAAGAGGATATGTGTGTGTGTGTGTGTGTGTGTGTGTGTGTGTGTGTGTGTGTGTGTGTGTGTGTATATATATAGAGGCCCGGAATAGCAGAACACACCCAGGAAGCACAGTTGCACCTATTTTTTTAAGCACTAGCCTTTTCTTCTAGGCCTACACCTAAAACCTTCACTATGATAGCTTTGCTAGACAACTAGTCCAACCAGGATGTCAGACAAGACACTTGATATTAAACCCTCAGCAGCAAGGAACTAATCTAACATGTCATCATAGAGGCCTGAACCTAACTTCGACATTTGACACTATTTTCTCACATTTCTAATCAACCTGTAATGCTAATTTACCCTGCTACAGTTTGCTTTTTCTGACCTGTCTGAAACAGATACAGTCTGTAATCACCTCTGTCTGTATTCAATCAAAAATGTTTATTCTGGTAGGTTATTTATTAAAGAACGTGATAGGTCGACGCACTGTCAGCACATGAAGCTCATGGAGACATTTAATGGGGTTGGCAGGCTGGTAAATTGGTAACAGCGAAGCTAACGAGCAGGGAGGTGAATTTTGGCAGCGGCTGCACCTCGCCAGCTGGTCGGGTTGCAAGATGTCCTCTCCGCCTTGTTGTTGATCAGGCTATCCAGCCTACTTTGTTTTTAGCCACAAACAGCAGCTGCCTTAGCTAAGCTAGCTGTGAAGTTAAGCTAGCGTGTTAGCATAAGCCAAATAAAGTGACAAACTTTGAATGTGTCTTTTTGTCATACCTTTATAGTGAACGCGGAGGTTGTTCTGGGACAGTCCAATGTAGCTAAACTTGTCCTTCGGGCTCCAGGAGCGTGGAAGCGGGTCTCGTTTTCGTTAACGGCCGGATAGAGCCGTCGAAGTCGCTGGTTTAGCTCTTTTTCCTGCTCGTTCAGAGCCGAGTCTCCGTGGACAACGACCGACATCAGAAACCCACAGCCCGTCGACTGTCCAGACATGGCTATCACACGGCTTTTAGTGAAGTGGCTTGTCAGTAACAAGCCAGAAACTGCTGGAGTCGGTCAGTGTCGAGTTTAAAGGGGGTTAGCAAAGCTAGCTAGCTAGGAGGCTAAGCTAACTGGCTTCGCTGGTTCGTATTGAGGCAGCCAGAGCTGGTTAGCCTAGAAGCTAACCTGGCTAACGTGTTTAGCCGAACTGATCGCTGAAATGGCTCAGGTTGACATTAGCTGACACAAAGCCACAACACAGACACTACGGGGAACAATATCTGCAAGAAAGGATCTGATGAGAGCCGCTGAGACACAGACGAACAGGTCCGGTTGAACAGCAAGTAACAAAAGCGTTAGTCCAGGCGGATCGACTAAAGTATAATAAGCTCGGCTAGGCTCGATCTTTTGTTTGTTGTCGGAGCGTATTCCGCGAGTCTGATTGGCCGAGAGCAGCTCCACTCACTTCTATGGGAATGTGAAGTCAGTAACTGTGAATGTGCAAAAACAGATGAACAGACAAATGTGCACTCAAAAACCGAGCTGTACTTTTACAGTCAGAGACAAACCCTGAGATATTGTCACGCTTTGTTGTCTCACAACTGCGCTTGGTCTATATTATATACCTCAATACATCAAATTATTAATAATCAAATAAACTTTTTATATGAAATGAATAAAAAGTCATTTTATTTGATTTATTCTAGGTTTCACCAGTTATCCCTAATCCGCATACATTGTTTTTTCTTCCACTCAACTTTCCATTCAAAGGCTTGGATGTTTGTTTGTTTCTTTATTTTATTTAACCGTTATGTAAACTGGTTTAAACTGCATTTCTCATTTGTCTGTCTGTCCTCATTCTTGTGTTGCATTTATTTGATGTAGTTTAACTCTTGTAAATACAATTATCAGTCTTATTATAAACCTCAGCTGAGTTTCAGTTATGTCAGAAAAGATACTCCATCATGGCTTCTCAAAATAAATATGTGCTGATAATATGTGGTTCTGGTTTCATTCGTCTGCTTCTTTTCTGACTCTTTCCAGCAACCAAACAGCTCAAACATGAACAGAACTTTGCTGCCTGAATGACAGAAAATCCCGCAGGATGTTTAGATGTAAGTTAATGACTTTTAGCTTACATGGACTTAGTTATTATGCACAATAATGACCTGAAGAACACCAGGAGGCCCCATCCGAATGGGTTAAGAACTAAATAAAGGTGCATTGTAGAATCCATTTGAGATATTTTAAACAGGCAGTTCATCCTCAGAAACTCTCCATTGGGTCTGAGTTAAATAATTATACTGTATTTCCACCAGAGTGACAGTAAAGACAAACACTAATATACTTAGGAGACTATTAGCTTTCTGTATAAGGTCAGAATGGTTTGGAAAACATTTTTCAAATATAAGTAAAACTCATGATTTAAAAACTGCATTTTTATTTGCTCAGATTATCTATCTCTAGTGATCAGAAACATTTTAAAGACATTATTTGGTCTTTAAAGCTCAGGTATGGTTTCCTAAATGTAAACATCTTTTTTGCCTTACCATTATTTTTGCAATGCTTGATGTTCAAAAGTTGCAGAAATTACTTTGAAAATGAAATGAATTGCTTAAAGACAGTCTAAAGTCAATGTTCATGTGGAAGGGAAAAGTTCAAACCAATTAGACTAAAACTGACATAGTGAAAGTGATGCAGGTCCAACATATACATCTGGTATTTGTAATCAAAGTAGCAAACTAAGAATAATATCAGTCCTGCAGGCCGTCTTGTTGTGCCTGTTTGAGCCAAAACATTCTGATCTGAGCAATAAAACTAAAGCACAGACAGAACATTTCCTCCCTGTTTGGTTTAGCAGCCTGTGAAGTTCCTCACAACACAGCAGTATGTGGGAAAATTCATTCCATCACTATAAAGGAATGATGAAGTGATGTCTCACTCCCCGTTGGGAAAAACATTTGCTTGGATTTAGATCAGGACCTCTGGAAACAGGAGGCCTGGATTGTTTATAATCTGTGAGATCCATGAGCAAAAAGAGAGCAGTTCTGGAAACAGTTGTCGTGTTTGGAGGGATGAAACGTTCCTAAAATGTTCCTATGAATTAAAAAATAAACTTCTTGAAAAATTAATTACCTCCAAGCCTGCTAACCTGAATATTGGCATTTTTTCAAGAAAAAATTCAAAATAAAATCTGAGAAGTATACTCAAAATATCAGAGTTTTTTGGGGGATATTGACTTGGTTTTCCATACACCGTCGTACAAAGACCCAGCTAATGCAGGAGCCAACATGTTGGAGAGCAGTGGACTGACCACAGCGCCCCCTGGTGGTTTAAACTTGTGCAAAACGTCAGCGCTGGAGAAAACAAGGTCAGATTTTGGATATCTGATCAATTAAAACTACAGTGAACTTTCATAATTATTTAAACAATTTGTGTTTGTCAATAACTAGGAAGTCCAAGCTAAACTCTAAGCTGGATTGATACCAATAAGATAAATGCTGACTGCCTTCAAAAGGGTTTATTTTTTGCGTCTCATTGGACTCCAGTCAGCTAACTGGAGTACTGGTATTCCAGTACTTGAAGAGGAGAAATATGAAGACAGCCAGGAGCCCAGCATAGAGGATGTGTCTGGATGACTTGAAAAACAAGATGACTTGGTTCAGTGTGCACACAAACACCAAGATGGTCGACATCACAACAAGCAGCGCTTTGATCAGCTTTTCGATGATGAGACGTGCTGTGTGGTCTTCGTGTCTCTCAATATCCAACTCTTGCTGATGCTGCAGCTCCATCTTCAGGAGATGGCTCTGGCATTTGTCCAACGCCCCTACAGGACAGAAAAGATAATTTTGCAATAGACACATTATCAATGTCTAATAAACTGATGAAATACTCAATAATTTCCCAGATCAGGACCGATTAGATCTGGAAACGCTTTTAGCTCAGCTTGGGTGAGTGGAATCAACTAACTCACTCGCTCTTTGGTTACCTAGCAACTCACTCACTCTGGTTGCCGAGGAACAACCTTTTGAGTGACTTGCGCAGCAACAGTTTCATGTTGTGCCTCGAAACTGCTTACAAATAAAACACAATGGTGTGGAACAAAAACTGTGGACAAAACAGAAAAGATCACACCACCAGTTTGGCGTATTTCAGATATTAAAAAACAACAACAAAAAATCAATAGCTATTAAAGTCGACTTTAATAGTTTTTCAGTCATATTGAGACCCCATAAAAAATGGTTGTAGAAAAAGCTTCAAACTATATTCCTCTTTTACTGAAGCATCAAAACCTCAAACTGAACATTTTAGAAAAATCAAATGTTTAATTAGAACGGAAACAAAACTGAAGTTTTCTCTGGATCTAATGAGGAACAATCTAGTGTCACCACACAACTTCAGTTATTACAGCTGGAAGCTAAAGGTCAGCCTTCAGTCTGGATGTAGTGATGCACTCAGACCTGAACCTTCAGAGCAACATAAAGGCAGTTACAAAGTCAGACTTCTAACACCGGAAGAACATTTCCAGGATTAAAGCAAGATCGGATTCTTTGAGAATTAATACCAATTAATACCTAAGGGCATTAAAGGTACAGTTTATGAAGAAAGAATTGGAATTTCCAGAGAATCTGAGTATTAAGGCAGGAAGTGAAACATGGTTCTGAGTGACACATGAAAACCTTTACTGGTTGCTTACAGAAAACTCCTGTGCTCTGCCATTATACCGAAAGTCAATGATATCCTTTGTGCTGCTTATCTCCTCTTTCAAGTTTGATGTTTCCCTCTGATGAAGCTCAGTCAGGTAAGTGAGTTCCCGCTCCAAAACATTCAGCCTGCCAACCCAAAACACTGCATCACGGAAACAAGTCAGAACTCTGAATTATGAGGTGAAAGTGAGAATTATGAAAACAATGTAATATATTGTTATATACAATATAACAATTCAGAGGTTAAAATAAAAAAATCAGAAAAAAAAGTTAGAAATCTGAGATTAAAATCTGAATTCTTAGAAAAAAGTCAACATTCTAAAAAAGGTCAGAACTTTAAGGTTAAAGTTATAAACCTGAGGAGAAAAGTTTAAATTCATTAAGACTTTTTTCAGAATTTTGACTTTTTCCTTAGAATTCTGATACTGATTTTAAAATTCAGACTTTTTTTAAAATTTTTGACAAAAATTCTTAATTGTGAGATTAAAGTCATAATTCTCAGATTAAAGTCATAATTCTCAGATTGATGTCACAATTCTGATATTAAATTTGTAATTCTGAGAAAAATGTCTGGATCTTTTGTTGTTTTTGCAGAGGGCAGAACTGACCTTGACATTCTTCCTCCAGCAGACTCATCATGTGGATGTGGTCCTGCTGGTATTCGGCTTTGAAAGTTTGCAGGGATTTCTCGAGGTTCTGTTGGGTTTCTCTGACCTGTTGGATGTCTTTGAGCGCAGCATTCACAAGTGCGATTGTTGTCTTTCTCAGAACTACCCGGTTCCTTGGAGGCAGACCTGCCTTTGCTGCTGCTTGCTGAACTTGCTGGGAACTTGTCAGACACTGAGGATGATGAGTGCCTGCGGCCTTTAGCATCAGCTTTGTAGAGTACTTGCAGGTCCTTCCATCTGCCAGTCTTAGAGTGGATGAAGAAGGAGAATTTTACCGATTTAAATCTGTCTGTTAAAAATAAAACGCTTCCAAATGCATCAGCTTGCGCTGGGGGAAAAATTTGTGTGATTCTTGAATCGGAGTCAGGAGTCGCACAAAATCAGTCCACCGGCCATTAATGGCCCCCGCGCCACACTTTGGACACCCTGGTATAGATTTGAGCAATTTTGTTGTCCCCAGATTCTTAGTTTGTTCCAAAAACTAATGAAATGCTTTATTTTGATAATCCCGTGTTGAAGTCCTTCCCCACGTTATTTAAATGTGTTTATATGAATAACATAATTTAATCTAAACAGTGTTTAATCAAAAATGTTCAGCTCTTTCTGTAGCATCAATCAGACATGCTCAGCATCTCCGTTTTGAACCGTTTCCACAAACAAACAAACAAAAAAATGGATCTGGAGATGAAAATGAGAAAAGCTGAACTTTCTCTGATCTGTTGGATGTTTCTGAGCGCAGCTTTCAGAAGAGCAGATTTGTTCTGTCTGTGACAACTCACAGTTTCCTTGGAAGGAGGTTTGCTTCTGCTGCTTGCTGCGAACATGTCATTAAACACTGAGAATGATGAGGGCCTCCGGGCTTAGCGTCATCTTCGTGGGTTTCTTGCATGTCCTTCCATCTGCCAGTCTTAGAGTGGATGAAGAAGGAGAATTTCACCAACTTAAATTTGTCTGTTAAAAATAAAACCCTTCCAAATGCATCAGCTTGCGCTGGGGGGAAAATTTGTGTGATTCTTGAACTGGAGTCATGAGTCGCACAAAATCAGTCCACCGGCCATTAACGGCCCCCGCGCCACACTTTGGACACCCTGGTATAGATTTGAGCAATTTTGTTGTCCCCCAGATTTTCTTAGTTTGTTCCAAAAACTAATGAAATGCTTTTATTTTGATAATCCCGTGTTGAAGTCCTTCCCCACATTATTTAAATGTGTTTATATGAATAACATAATTTAATCGAAACAGTTTAATTAAAAATGTTCAGCTCTTTCTGTAGCATCGATCAGACATGCTCAGCATCTCCGTTTTGAACCGTTTCCGCAAACAAAAAAAAAAAAAATGGATCTGGAGATGAAAATGAGAAAAGCTGAACTTTCTCTGATCTGTTGGATGTTTCTGAGCGCAGCTTTCAGAAGAGCAGATTTGTTCTGTCTGTGACAACTCACAGTTTCCTTGGAAGGAGGTTTTCTTCTGCTGCTGTTTGCTGGGAACATGCCATCAGACGCTGAGGATGACGAGTGCCTCCGGACTTTAACTACATCTTCGTCCTTCCCACTGCCAGTCTTAGAGTGGATGAAGAAGGAAAATTTCACCAACTTAAATTTGTCTGTTAAAAATAAAACGCTTCCAAATGCATCAGCTTGTGCTGGGGGGAAAATTTGTGTGATTCTTGAATCGGAGTCATGAGTCGCAAAATCAGTCCACCGGCCATTAACGGCCCCCGCGCCACACTTTGGACACCCTGGTATAGATTTGAGCAATTTTGTTGTCCCCCAGATTTCTTAGTTTGTTCCAAAAACTAATGAGATGCTTTTATTTTGATAATCCCGTGTTGAAGTCCTTCCCCACGTTATTTAAATGTGTTTATATGAATAACATAATTTAATCTAAACAGTGTTTAATTAAAAATGTTCAGCTCTTTCTGTAGCATCGATCAGACATGCTCAGCATCTCCGTTTTGAACCGTTTCCGCAAACAAAACAAACAAAAAAATGGATCTGGAGATGAAAATGAGAAAAGCTGAACTTTCTCTGATCTGTTGGATGTTTCTGAGCGCAGCTTTCAGAAGAGCAGATTGTTCTGTCTGTGACAACTCACAGTTTCCTTGGGAGGAGGTTTGCTTGTGCTGCTGTTTGCTGGGAACATGCCATCAGACGCTGAGGATGATGAGGGCCTCTGGGCTTTAGCGTCATCTTCCTGGGTTTCTTGCATGTCCTTCCCTCTGCCAGTCTTATGAAGAAGGAGAATTTCACCGATTTAAAAATAAAACGCTTCCAAATGCATCAGCTTGCGCTTAGGGAAAAATTTGTGTGATTCTTGAACTGGAGTCAGGAGTCGCACAAAATCAGTCCACCGGCCATTAATGGCCCCCGCGCCACACTTTGGACACCCTGGTATAGATTTGAGCAATTTTGTTGTCCCCCAGATTTTCTTAGTTTGTTCCAAAAACTAATGAGATGCTTTTATTTTGATAATCCCGTGTTGAAGTCCTTCCCCACGTTATTTAAATGTGTTATAAGAATAACATAATTTAATCTAAACAGTGTTTAATTAGAAATGTTCAGCTCTTTCTGTAGCATCAATCAGACATGCTCAGCATCTCCGTTTTGAACCGTT